>NC_041216.1:20382338-20398653 GCF_002837175.3 Physeter macrocephalus
AAGAAGGAGGAGGAGGAGGAGGAGAAGGAGAAAAAGAAGGAGGAGGAGGAGGAGGAGAAGGAGAAGGAGAAAAAGAAGAAGGAGGAGGAGGTGGTGGGGGAGGGGAAAGGGAGGGGGAGGAGGAGGAGAGGAGGAGACGGAGAAGAATAGCTTAGAGTAGGAGTCAGAAGTCTGGGGTCTGGTCCTGGATCTGTAATCTACTGCTCTCAGTTTCCTCAACTGTAAAATGGGAATAACTAGATAATAATATCTAGTTTCCCTACCATGGAGGAAACGTCAGGGTAGCAGAATAATTACCCCTCCAAGATGTCTATGTCCAAATCCCTGGAAACTGTGACTATATTAACTTGTACGATAAAAGGGACTTTTCAGATCTAAAGATGGGACGATTACCCTGGATTATCCAGGTAGACCCAACGTAATCACAAAGGAGGCACAAGGATCAGAGTCAGTAGTAAATGTGATAATGAAAGGAAAAGGATAGAGTGATGAGAGGAACGGGTCGTAAGCCAAAGGAAGCAAGTGGCCCCTAGAAGCTAAAGAAGGCAAAGGAACGTATTTTCCCTCAGATCCTCCAGAAGGAGCCAGACCTTCTAACACCGTGACTTTAGCCCAGTGAAGCTGATTTCAGACCTCTGATCTCCAGAACTTTGGGAGAATAAATATGTGTTGTTTTCAGTCACTAAGTGTGTGCACATTTATTACAGCAGCAATAGGAAACTAATGCAGGGACCAATGAGAAAACACGTCTGAGTATCATAAACCATCAGGACCCATTCATCACTGTAGTCATGGCCCTGGGGTCTTAGAATTGGGACATGAGAATGAAGAAAGCAGGCCAGCAAGATCTTAGGAGATTTTATTGGCATGGGCCAAATCATGGGAGTTAGGCAATGCCCAAACCAAGCCTGAATCCGAAAGAAAGACTGTCATAAAGATTGTAGGCTCCAAAATTACAGAAACTTTCCAAGTTCCTTCCCACCATTTCCATCTCCCTCTCAAGACACCACTGATCCCACCCACACCCATATGACAGATTCAGGGAGCTGGAAGGAGAGGACACATCAACCTTTCTTCTGAGACATCCTCCCTCTCTGCCTAAAATTTCAAATAGTCCAGACCAGACTCCTCCATGCTCTGTATCAAACCATGGAAGTCTTAGCTCTAGATTAAATATGCTAAAAGCCACGGAGGGGACAGGCCTTGCCAATTCAGATCCTTTCTTCTAGAAAGCTATGACCAAGCACTTTATTTGGAGGCATGTTTGATTAACAGAGGAAATGAAACTTCACAACTATATGGTAGCTAGGACAAAGAAAGGCCACGATACTGGGCCGGATACCAGGTATCTGGTCCATCAGAGTCTTCCTCCCCAAGACGTTGCATAGCAAGGATTGGGGGAATTTGGAAAGTTTGAGTGTTATCTGTTTGCTCAAGGGTCATTGTTAATTTGATTTCTATGTTAGACCTCTATATGATGAAGGACAATATAATTCAACAAGGATCCTACACTCACACTGGTCTGGTGCTTACTCTATATATTGGTCAGGTTTCCACTCTACTAAGGCTGTATAACAAACATCCCCAAATTCCCAGTGACTCAAAATATCAAATATGTATTTCTTTTTTTTTTTTTTTTTTTTTTTTTTCAGTACACAGGCCTCTCACTGCTGTGGCCTCTCCCGTGGCGGAGCACAGGCTCCAGACGCGCAGGCTCAGCGGCCATGGCTCACGGGCCCAGCCGCTCCGCGGCGTGTGGGATCCTCCCAGACCGGGGCACGAACCCGTGTCCCCTGCATCGGCAGGCAGACTCTCAACCACTGCGCCAACCAGGGAAGCCCCCAAATATGTATTTCATACGCACAGATCTGTAAGTCAGCTACAGTTCAGTTGATTTTGGCTGGGTTAAGTTGGGTGCAGCTGGGCTCCAAGCTTTAGTAGGCATCGGGTCCGTCCCACACGTCTTTATTCTAGGACCTCAGGTCTCAGGTTCTCTCATGTAGAACAGAAGCTCAAGAATGCTGGCAGGAACTTGCCATGGCTCTAAAAATCTTCCCTTGGAACTAGCACACGATTATTTCCACCTACATTCTATTGGCCAAAGTAAGTCACATGGCTAAGTCCAAAGTCAATGGGAAAGTATATTCTCTCTACAGGGAAGCCATGGGAAGGATGAGAAGAAAAGAACTGAAGAAAAAAAGTGCAATATAACAGAGTCCAGATGGAGTCTCTGATATTTTCAAGCTGTCAGCCCTCTCCCTGCTCATCCTTCCAGACCAAAACCGTCCTAGAAACAAACGCTTGCTGGTACCCTCCTCTCCCAGACCTATGGGGTTCCAATTATATTTCTACAAGGAGGAGATTGCTGTATGGAGCATCATCTCTGGATAGAAGACAAACAAAAGAGATTCCTCAATGAAAGAGTTCTTAAATATTATCTCACCCTAACAATTCACTGCACAGATGGGGAAACTGAGACACAGACATGTGCAAAGTCTTCTCAACGTCACAGAGACATTCAGCCCAGGGGCTCCAAAGTCAGCCTGCCCAGGTTCTAGTTCTGGTTCCATCAGTTATTAAGGTATAATCTTGGGTAAATTACCATAATCTCTCTGCATCTGTTTCCTCGTCTATAAATGGGGAAAATAATAGTTCCTACCTTACAGGGTTATTATGAAGTCTGAAAGCTGAAGCACTTAGAAAAGTAACTGATACGTACCGAATAATTTGTAGTCATTATCATTATAATAATTCCACATACAGTTATTCGTCCAATAATTCCCCAATTACCACTCCATCTTAGGTACTTAGGAATTAGTTTCTGGTCCAAGGAGCTCCCATATCATGAAGGAGACAGAGAGAAATAAGCAAATTCACCATGTGAAATATTCTTCCGTAGAGGGAGTCACAAGGGGCAGAGGGTGAGTCTAATTTTGCCCCGAATGGGAAGAACAAAGACTAGGAAGGCTTCCAAAAGGAGGAGTAATCTGAACCTAGTCCCAAATAGTGTGCAGAATGTTTTCCAGATGGACAAGAGGATAAAAGAGATTCCTGCCGGGGAAAGAGTAGGTGCAAAGGCCCTGAGGTATGGAAAAGTAGGTCAAAGTGTGTTTGGAAAGTGTGAGCAATTCCAAACAACTGGATGATCTGTTGAATAGTGATAGGAGAGAAGGATGAGGCTCAGATGTTGGAGAGCTCAGAATGCCAGGTAAGGTGCTTGAATTCCTCCTATTGGCCTGTGATCTCAAACTTTTCCTCATAAGAAGCACTAAAGGCATATGGAAGGAAATATTGCCTGGAGGGGTCTAGACAATGGCATTTCTTTATATACCTTGAAGTTTCCAGCATTATCTTAATTCCTATAAATTTGTATCTGCTTAATGTTATACCTATGTTCATTTACTCGTTTAACAAATGTTTATTAAGTGCCTACTGGCACTTAGAATACCAGGAAATAAAACCAAGATTCTTGCCCTGTGGATCTTTTATTCTAGAGGTGCAGGGGAAAATGTTGGTTTATTGAAAGGCAATAAATAATAATGATAATAGATGATATAGATAGATGATAGATAGATAGATAGATAGATAGATAGATAGATAGATAGATAGATAGATAACTGAATAGATAGATAGATAACTGAGTGTATTAAAATGTAAGTGCTCTGGAAAATAGGAAATTAGAGAAGGATAAGGTAAGCTTTCATTAAATGAATTAATGAAGTAATCAGTGAATTAAGATGGACGGATGGATGGAAGGAAGGAAGAAAGGATGGATTGATAGAAGGAATGAGAAGTCTGGATAGATGGTGGGGAACCACTGATAGGTTTTAAGAATGGGAATGACAATGCTCCCATCTGCCAATCCCCTGCCTCCTACAAGGCTTCCACTCTCAAGGTAGCAGGTTGCGGTTCTATACATTCAGGGTCAGGCAAAGGTGTGTTCTACCAGAGCAGCTGTCTCAGATACTACCTGGCCCCCAAGCAGGTCATCAGCTTGTTACCCACGCTTCAAATGCAGCTGAATTTCCAAATGCGCAGTTGATAGAAATACCTTCTGGGCACATAGCAGTTAATAAATAACTTGGTTAAACTGCAGCAGAGGGAGGAAGCTCCAAAATTGGAGGTGGGGATGGAAGACTAGGGAACGCGACCCTTATTAATGACCGAACTGCAATCTCTGAAAACAGGGGAATGATACTTCAGGAAATGAGTGTGTGATAATCATTATTCTGTCAGCAGCACCCCGAGAGCTTCTCCCAGACACGCAGCCTCCTCTAACCCAGCCTTCTAGGGAGAGGAGGCAGGAGCCCAGGGGTCCTGGCTGCCGGTCAGGGTGGGTCATTCTGCCTTCCTGGGCTTCAGTTCCTCACCACTGAAATGGGAAGACAATTTCTCAGCCCTTCTCATAGGGTTGAGTAAATTAATGGGTAGAGAAACTTTGAATCTGTAAAAAAAAAAAAAAAAAAAAAGCCTGAGGAATGGTTCTATTCATTAAAAACAAAACTAAATATTTCCCATTTTCCATTTTATAAAGCCTGGGCATTGCAGTGGTTAAGGATGGGATCACACACAGCTGGCTTCAAATTCTGCTTCTGCTTCTTTCAAACTATGATGATTGGGACAAATTGTTTTAGCTCTCTGAAGACTCGATTTTCTCATCTGTAAAATGGGGTTGTCACTCCTCCCTCATAGGATTATTGGGAGCATTCAAAGAGATACTGAGCTTTGGTGCCCAGGACATAATGAGTGCTTTATGAGCGTAGCTCTAATGACTGCTGTTGCCATTGTTCTGTCGCCCAGCCTCCTGTCCGTGACCCTGTGATTTAGAACAAGGCTGTCCCAGCCTGGCTCGTGCCCCACCATCAGATACTGAGTGGTGGGTGCAGGTGCGAGAAGGGCTCTGTGTACAAAAGCCTGGAGTAGACACTGCAGTCCCTGCTTCCTCAGGGGCTCTCTCCCAGACTACTTCTGGGGGAGACAAGAGTAGACAAAGGGCAGGAGCAGGAGAGAGAGGGACATGGCTTTGATCCCTTCATGGGGGTGCAGCCACTTCCCCTCAAAGCCAGAGGAGATGCTGATGGGGTCCCCAGGAAAGGCTCATCAGCTCAGGCCTCTCCTGACACCTGACCAAGTGCCCCAGGCTCAGCGATGATATTTCCTGAGTCCAGCCTGTCGGCTCCCCGCACCCGCCACATCCCATGACGTTCAAACACAGGCTGCCCCTGCCCCCAGCACTGCAGGCCCCAACTATGGGCTCCACGCCTGCAGCCCGGGGGCCCATGACATTTCACAGCCACTAAAACAGCTGGTTTGTGAAGCGGGGGTTGGTGCCATGGCCCGCCTCTGGGCTGTTTTGTCCCTGGGCCGCTGTTTTAGAAACTGCCCAGGTCAGGGAGGCCTCTTTCTCTGGGCAGGAGGGCCTTGCTCTATTTTGTTGTTGCTGCTGTTCTTTTTAAATGGAATGAGATGCAAGTTTCAGGACACCGAGAGACCCAGAGACCAGAAAAGTTTTATTCTCCTTTTATTCTCTCTATCAAACTGAAGAATTACTAGCTGACTTACTGGACTCCTGCCCCCTGACTGATGTTATGAATACTGTGAAGAATAATAATAATGGCTACATTTACTTTCAGTCTGCTAGGTGCTAGGCACCAAGTGCTTTACCTGCACCAACTCGATAGGAGTCTGGTAGGTTCTGGGCCCCTGAGCCAGCGGGACTCCCATCTGTCAAGTGCACATTCCAAGTGCAGGGAGCTGGTCTGATCTCGTATATTGCTCCCCTCAGGGGAGAAATGGTGGGACCAGAATGACATGAAATCCCAGCTCCTTTAACTCATCGGAAGCTCCCAGTGGCAAGTTTCACCACATTCTCCCGTGGATCCATTTTTTTGAAACCCCCAAGGTGATTTCTAAACCAGAAGAAACTTTTAGCAGGGAAGTTGTGAGCCTTTGGGGTTCTCATCTCCTGTTGCGGAGACATCAGCCATCTTCCTGGAAAGAGACACCTGTTGCTTGCAAGCAACTTGGTTGAAAACAGAGTCAGTGGTCGAAGCTGTTCACCTCTCTGCTCTCCAAGAGAAGGAAAAACACTGCATGTTGGTGCGGGGGCGATCTCAGGTCCATACAGTGGTTTCTGAGACCTCCTGTGGGAGGTGCCCACCCCTTGGATCGCTCTCAGCTGAGGACTCTCGGAGCTGCGCAGGGAGGCCAGCTGGAGGGGTGGAGGGGATGGGGAGTGGGTATCACAAAGAAGCAGGGTCATGACGTCACCTGAGGTCTTCCCTGCTCTGCAGGCTGGAACACCAAGCTGAGTAGTAAGAGGCCACTCGCTCTGTGTGACTTTAGGCTAGTCTGAGCCTCCTCCAAGCCTCGGTTTCCCCCTTGGAAAAATGGCAATAATGTTCGATTGACCTGGTCCTGCCCAGCTCACGGGGCTGTTGAGAGGATCACAAGAGATGATGGCTGTGAAAGTGCCTGCAAGACCTCAACATGTCGTTCACATACAGACAATGACAACAATGGTGGGGTGGAGGGTGGACAGTGACCTTTGCACTCTGAACCCTTCACAAGAGGCTGGAAGTGTTGGTTGGATCAGCAGGCGTATGACCCTACATGACTCACCGAACCTCTCTAGGCTTTGCTGTTCTGTCCTGTCAAATGCGAATAGTGAAGGCCACACTGAGATAAGAGGTATGGAAGGGCTCTGAACACCTGTTTGACGGGGTTTTGCTTTAGTCAATATTTATCTGGCAAGAAGAGCTCTTCTGACAATTACCAGAGGGAGAGCTACACCCAGGAGAAGAAACTCCAGGTCATCAGAGACACGTGAATCCAAATTCCCACTGTGCTCCCCCTAATAACAACAAAATCAAAGCCCTGACTTTTGAAGAGAGCAAGAGAATACCTATTGATTGATTTGTTGGCACCTACTAAGTACCCAGCACATAAAAAGATGAAGATTATAATAACAATAAGAGCCAATAAGTATAAATTCTTTATGTGCCAAGCATGGGACCAAGTGCTTTCCATGCATTATCTCATTTAATCCTTGCAGCAAAATAATGGGATTCAATTATTATTTTTCCTATGATTTCCATTCTATAGATAAATTGATGCTTAACAATATAGAGTCGGCCACAGTCACAGCTAGGAAGTGTCCGCACCTGGATTTGACCCCCCTCTGAGATACCAGCCTCTTAACTGTCCTCAGATTTAATCCTCACAGCAATCTTTTGGGAACAGAATGACTACTACCCATTATCTAGATAAGGAAACTGAGGCTCAGAGAGGTAAAGACACTTGCCCAAGGGTTCATGTTGGTAAATGGTGAACTGAAGCCAAGTCTGTCTTTGGGAATAAACCTTCAGACTCCAACAAATAGAATGACAGGCATAGGATTTCTCAACAAGATGGGATGGACGCAGGGAGAGTGGCGCAGCACCACCGCTCCGGGTTGGTTCCTGGATGGGAGAGCAGAGGCAGAGGCTGTGGAGCTGTACACCCAGACTGGCCGTGGCCCAGAGAAGCCACTGGCTCTCCTCCATCAACCCAGGCAGGCTGGGTGGCAGGGGAAGCAATTAGGACTGGGGGAGGGGGGTCATTGCAAGCCCCCAGCCCGTCAAACGTCAGGCAAAGAGCAGCCTGGACAGCTCAGCTTTGTCATTTTACAGCTAGAGAGACGGAGCATCCCAGGGCCAGGGCAGGAGGTAGGGGTTCCCACCCTGCCAGGAGACAGACGGGCACAGAGTGAGAGACCCGAGGGACCACTGTGGGCATCCCATGCCCCAGGAAGGACCTGCCAAAGCCACGCTGCCTTCATTCATTCATCCATTCATTCACCAAGTATTTATTGACCACCTGCTGTATGCCAGGATTGATGCTGGGCACTGGAGATGCAGCAGTGAACAAGACCAAGGCCCTCCCCAGAGTGTGGTGGGGAGAGAGACAACACGCAAGATAAATCAACTTTGCAGGGAGGTAGGTAGTGATACATGCTGCGGAGGACGTCAGTGGGTCAGGGGCTTGAGGGCTTATGTGTTAGTTAGGTGTCTCCTCTCCCTACTCGAATGTAAGCTTCCTGGGGCCCGGGATCTCACAGGTCTTGTTGGGTCAAGCCAAGGTACAGACTCAGAAAGGAAGGCAGGCATCCGAGGCAGGAACAGAGGGCAGTGCCAGCAGAGGGCAGGAAGAAGGGAACTTCCTGAGCAGCATGACTTGGGGGTGACCATGAAGTGGAGAATCCTGCCCACCACCAGCAGCATGTATGTCAGGGGCGGGACCAGGAGAGGAGGGAAGGGGAGGGTCTCGGTGAGCCCAAAGGGAGAGCGCCAGGAAGAACATTTCAGCGTGGCCTGCTCAATAGGGGCATCCTGCTATTCGGCATTTTTAAGACCTTTTCCCCACATTGGGGTCAATTTTGAAGCTGGGCTTCAGGACTGCTCACCCGAACTATTCCATCTTTGGACAACTCAGCCAAGTTCACTGATCATTAGTTTAGTGATAATTCGTGGTTTGGGGAAGGGGCATAAGACCTAAGACTAAAGAAAATTCTATCCATTCATAGTATGACCAGACCCCATTCTCTAGCAAAACCTAAATTTTTTAAAATTATTCTTTTAAATGACAGCTCATCTCCAAGGTGTAAACCAGTGAGATCGATCTTAGGGTCAACAGTCCAGTGGTCCAGTCCAAGTAGTGCGAACCCATCACCATCCATGTTGCCCCTTCAAAGTAGTCATCATGGAAAGCTCAGTCCTGCCAGGGCTCCAAACATGGATCTGCTTTGAGAATTGCCTTCTGAGCTATTTCTGAGACCCACAAACAAATCCATCTCATGATCTCCGAGTCTGACCTAACGTTTGCAAAGCTGGTCTCAAGGTCACAAGATCTGTTGTTGGGATAATAGGACTGGAGGCAATGGGATCTTTTTGCAGCAAGAAGGATTCAGGTTAGAGCCCAGAGTACACTTCCCAATCAAAATGGCTGGGCCAGGGGCTTCCCTGGTGGTGCAGTGGTTGAGGGTCCACCTGCCGATGCAGGGGACATGGGTTCGTGCCCCGGTCCGGGAAGATCCCGCATGCCGCGGAGCGGCTGGGCCCGTGAGCCATGGCCGCTGAGCCTGCGCGTCCGGAGCCTGTGCTCCACAGCAGGAGAGGCCACAACAGTGAGAGGCCCGCGTACCGCAAAAAAAAAAAAAAAAAAAAAAAAAGGCTGGGCCAGAGCCAACTCCTGAGCGAGGCTGTGCCATCACATTCTCAGAAAATCCTTTCTTGTTTCTCAGCTCCTCTGGCACTTGTATCTGTACCTCACCACTCTGCTCTAGATTTATTGCTCCCTGGGAAGGATTCATCATATCCCAGAGCCCAAAGCTGCCGTTTGGCTTAATGCGTGTCCAGTTTGCACCTCTGCTCTGAAAGCAGGCACCTCCGGGTCTGTCTTCCATCTCCACTCCCAGCAGCTGGCATGATGCCGCAAGCAGCAAGTGCTCAAAAAGCGCTCTGGTTTGCTGGAGATGCTCAGGGTCGCAGTACCCATCAGTTTGTAGAGGGTGGCAGTGGATGGAGGGGAGAGCCATGCACCAAGAACTTCACGTTGTAATCCCACTTAATCCTCCTGACAGCCCTGTGTGTGAGGCTTAATTAGTTCTGTCTTAAAAGAGATGAAACTGAGGCACCAAAGAACTCCCCCAACCCCTTCACTATCTTAGATATGGAAACAGTTGGCCACGATGGTGGACTCTCCTTTCTGGAGTTGCTTTTGATGGAAACTCCAGACTCATCCTCTAAGAACAGGCTTCAGGCTTCAGTCTCATCTGAAGGCAGGGGCTGGATCAGATCAAAAATAGGAAGAAGAATAGTTGACACCTATCAAGTGCTGATCATGTGCTAAGCACTGTTCTGAATTCTTCAGACACGCTAATTCATTCGATCCCTCAAGGAAGGGAGGTGTCACCCCCATTTTAGAGTCAAGGAAATTGAGGCACAGAGAGTTAACCACCTGCTTGAGTTGGGCCAGGTGGGAAACAGTAGAGCCAGAGGGAGGATGGGATGCAAGCAGCCGTATGCCAGACCACATGCTCTTTACCCCTGTACCAGTCTGCCTGCCTCCAGCTCGCTGCGGGACACGATTTATACAGAGAGGCAGCCATAGCTTTCCTTTTTGCAGAGACCAGAGAAGTCAAGTAACCAGCCTGATGTCACACAGCTCAGGGCCCTAGTCCCACCTACCTTAGGAGTAAGAGGGAACTAGGTAGGATGCATCCATGGCAGGCACTGTGCTTGGCACTCTCCTTTCACAGATCTCACCTGACAACAGCCTATGAGGTAGGCCATGTGATCCCTGTGATATGGAGAAGAAAACAGAGAGGCTAAGATACCTGCTTTCAACAGATCAATGTCCTGGCTGTCCACCCCTGAACACACACGCTCCCCAGCGCTGTGGCTGGCCCCAACCCTTGCTAACAGGAGGGTCTCCCTGTCCCAGGGAGGAATAAATGGACCGACCATCTGCCCCTTCTTCCCGCCATTTATCTTGGCTTCTTAGTGCTAACTTATGGACGGCAGGCAGAGTCTGAAATGATGAAGGCGAGGAATTAAGAGAGGTTGGGAGGAAGGAAGAGAGGGGGTGGGGCTGTAAACTAATTGTTCTAAGAGGAGGTTTCTTTCCATTTCCTTGCTGAAGGGAAGGCTGTGTTTAATTAACTCTGCTTCTGTGCTGGGGACAGGGCCTGATTGAAAATGAGCTACGGGGCCTCTGTTACAAGGCAGAGGGCCCAGCGGCCTCACAACTGTACCAGCCCCGTCGACATCTGGGCACAAGCTCTGAGGCAGAGTGGCCCAGGGGCTCTGCAGGGTCTGTGCTCAGTACCCCTCCCCGTGGACCCTTCCCACCATTCGTACCAGCCTGCGGGTTTCCAGGCCTTTGCATGAGCACCCCTCCCCCCTCATCTCTGCCTCTGCCCTTTTCCTGTCTTCTCTGGCTGGCATGACACATTCGCTCCCCTGTTTTAGGATGGCGTTGTTTGGGGGCAAGAAACTGAAGCTTGCCCTAGCTTCACTTAAGTAAAGAAGGCTTGATTATCAGGCCACAAGGGTGCCCCTATGAACCCCAGAAGCCCGAAGAAGCAGCTGGGCCTCTAGAACTCAGAAATGGGAAGGGATCGGATCTGAACCACTCTGTCCTGCCCACCATAGCTTCTTAGCCCTGCTTCTTTCTGGATCTGCTCCACTCTCCCCCTTCTCTCTGCACTGGCTCCGCCCTTCCAGTCTTCAGAAGCTATGACTCCCACTCTCCGGATGCAGCTTTAAATACTTGAGGGCGAGAGTTCTGATTGGCCCAGCTCATTGCTCAGGTGCTCATCCTGGTCCAGTCAGCCAGGGCTAGGAGACTCGTCACATGACTGCCCCTTCAGGGTCAAGCAGGGCTGCTCTCAAGGCAGCAGGAGGAGCACAAAAGAAGGGGATTAGGGGCTCAGGATTCAAGGCCACCTCAAAGCTCTCCCTTTCAGAAGTGCCCCCCTGCTTGACTCCCCCCATGGAGTTAGTAACCCTTCCTCTGTGCTTCCACTGCCCTTTTCGCATACCAGCTGTGTGACCTTGGGCAAGTTACTAACTTTCTCTGTGCCTCAGTTTCCCCATCTGTAAAATGCAGGTAATAACAGAACTCACCTCATGCAGTTGCTCTGAGAATTTATTAAGGCAAAAGGGACAAAGCACTTAACATAGCCCCTGGGCACATAATTACTGCTCAGGTATACGAACTCTAATTTTGTTGTGACCATTGTTTCATCTTTTTGTTTTGTTTTTGTTTTGCGGTACGCGGGCCTCTCCCTGTTGTGGCCTCTCCCGTTGCGGAGCACAGGCTCCGGACGCGCAGGCTCAGCGGCCACGGCTCACGGGCCCAGCCCCTCCGCGGCACGTGGGATCTTCCCGGACCGGGGCACGAACCCGCGTCCCCTGCATCGGCAGGCGGACTCTCAACCACTGCGCCACCAGGGAAGCCCTGTTTCATCTTTTAGAGCATTTTTTCATCACTTGGAATAACCTTCTTATGTGTCTGTCTCACCCGCCATCCTGGGCATTACTGTCTGGAGACACCTGTCACCTTACCAGTCTAGCTATTTGCCTCCAAACCGGGCACAGCACCTGGCATAAGGTAATTGCTCAGTAAATACCCGATGGCCAAATGATACCGACAATCACTTCCACTTACTGGTCATATACTATGTGCCAAGGCAGGAGGACACACAGTGCAGTGCCCCTTGGAACCTGGGCCCTTGATGCACGTTTGCTGAATAAATCCAGTAGCAGGTGCTTCATAAACCCTCAGATTTAATGCCCACCACAGCCTTGGGAAGTAAATTTCTGTCTTCATTTTACAGAAGGGAGATTCACCATACTTGATGAGTGCCAAGGGGCCCAGAGTCACCTGCCATCAAGGGGAGAGGAAGGTGTGGAAGCCAGGGTTGACAGCACTGCCCGCTGAACTTCCTGCTGTGCAAACAGGTTCAAGGACCCGGGGGCACCAGATTGACTGGCAGGAGACAGGTGGGCAGAACCCTCCATCCAGCCAAGACGATCCAGGGAGAGGTGGTAAGCAGGGGCACTCAGTCTAGATAGATGTCAGAATCACTCTGCTCTCCAGGGGTAGAAAACAGGCAAGTCAGGTGCCAGCCCCACGTGCTGATGTGCCTCTGCGTGTAAATGTGTACAAGAATGTATTGGTGTGTGTTCTGTCTGTGGCCCGCTGATGGGGCCAGTAGATGTGATGTGTTTTCCCTTTTTGTCCAATTATTCAGGGCCTTCAAGTATAGAAACCTCTTTATCCCTTAGCCCCAAACTGTGACTCAGGCTTCAAATCCCAGCACTGTCACGACCTTGCTGTGTGACCCTGGGCAGGTTTCTCCCCCTCTCTGAGTCTCCATACAGTAGTGGAGTTGAGTGAAGTTATTTGTACAAACCCTTCCAGCTCAGAATGGTAGAGAGACCCAGGGCGTCGGGGTCAGACGCGTCCCTTCATCCCTCCATGCAGAAAAGTCCTGCCCTGAACCTCAGAGGGGAGAAGAGTGGGGGGCTGGAGACTGCGGTATTTTCAGTCCCTGATTAGGAGCCTCTTGCTGGTCTCTAGGCCCTCTGACCCTATGGTCGCTCATCTGAAGGGTGCACCAACTGCTTAATCAGACCACTCTCAGCACAACTGATTAATAGAGGCTCCTGCTTTCAAAAAAGAAAGAGAGAGAGAAAAAGAAAGAAAACGCTTCTGTAAATCAGCTATTTATTTAACTTTCCCTAGCATTAATGATTGTGAGGCTTGGGAGAGGGGGAGAGATGGAAAATTAATTTGAGTCTCGCCAGAAAAGCCAGTCAGGGAAATAATGAACTTCCCAGTCTTAGAACAGAGAAGGGGGAGATGCCAGGGGAGAGAGAATCCCCCCAGCCTCCACATCCTGGGCTCAAGCTGGGCTGTGTCAAGTGACGGGCAGACTGCCGGCCCTCTTGGAGCCAGAGAGTCAGGCAGGGATTCGGTTCCTTTCAAGATGCAAAACCCCATCAAAAAAATTCCCCCCAATCTTCTTAATGGAGGGAAGCAGAGGTATAGCAAGGGTGAGCCAAGAAATTGCAGATAACAATTATGTTCTTGTGCTTATGTGCTCAGAACCTCGGCCCCCCGCACATGCACATACACACACGAGAGAGATCCTTCTCTCAAGGATGGAGAAGATGGACATAAGAGATGTACAGTTTCAGAGTGGAAGAGCTGGTAAGGCCTCGAAATACATCTAGTTTGAGTTCCTTTTCTATAAACATGGAAACTGAGACCCAGAGGGAGGTAGTAATGTGTCCAAGACTATTCATGTTGAGTATGAAACACAGCTGGAGCTCAAACCCACATCTCTCAGCTCCTGGTCTCCCTATCTCCCCATTAGAGGATGTGCATAAAATAACTCTGCTATGGGCTGAATATTCATGTCCCCCCCCAAATTCATATGTTGGAGCCCTAAGCCCTAATACAACAGTATTTGGAGATGGGGCCTTTGGGTTTGGATGACGTCATAGGGGTGGAGTTCCCCATGATCGAATTGGTGCCCTTATAAGGAGATGAAGGGAGCAGAGCTGTCTCTGCTCTCCACCATGTGAGGACACAGCAAGAAGACAGCCATCTACAAACCAGGAAGAGGGCTCTCACCAGAACCCAACCATTCTGGCCCCCTGATCTAGGACTTCCCAGCCTCCAGAAATGTGAGAAATACATTTCTGTTGTTTAAGCCACCCAGTCTATGGTTTTCTGGTAGAGCAACCTGAACTGACTAAGACAAACTCCCTCAGTTATAAATGACATAAGCTGTGGGGGTGATTTCAGCATAACTCCCATGGCTGATTCTCATTGGACCATCTTGGATCATATGTCAGTCTGGAACCAATCACGTAACCAGGAGAATGGACTATACTGATTGGCCAGATGTAGGTCAGGTGACCCAGCCCTCCTTGACAACCATATCTACCTCAGCACCCCTGCCCAAACCACATGCCTTAGCCAAATGGTGGGCTATGCCTTGTAGTCACCCACGTCTGCATCCTTGTCCACACTGTCCTCTCCTCCTGGGTATCTTGAGATACCACGAGGCCCAGTTCAGATACCATCTCATAGAGGAAGTTTTCTGTGATCCTCCTGGTCCCAGTGTCATCTATTCTCTCTCTCCTCTGAATTTCTGTTGCCCTTCATTGGTCCCTCTATGATGACACCACCAGCTTCAGCATGTTACAGTTAGCTAGGCTTGTCTTGTCTCACTCACAGACTCCTTGAGGGCAGGGACTTTGTCTTATCGAATGAATGAATGAGAGTTCATGCAGGTAATTTAGAAATCAGAAATGACAGCCTCCATGCAGGTATCCACATTCCTCTTTAATAATACAGTTCCCTGTTTGATGACTGGCCATGTCAGGATGTTCTTCTTGGTATCTGACTTAAATACCTCCTGCTTTTTGGGGAGTGGAGGACTTTATAGAGACAGTCACCACCTTCCTATAAAAGGTCTTCCTTTTGCGCTTTGCTCTGACTTCTTCCCTCCCCAAGCCAAATCCCATACTTCAGGATTCAGCATGCACCAGCTGTGGAACGTGGGAGGTGGAATCCAGCCGAGCAGCAGCCTTACTGGGCTGGCGTATTCCCAGAGACGCCCAGAGTCTAGTGCCCAGGAAATACCACTGCCTCTCCCCTGGCTCCTCCTGGCAAGCCCAGTTCTGCACCCCTCCCTTCCCTGTCAGCAGCCTGTCAGTGGCTGAAGGACGGGAAACTCATATCTTCTTCCCCCACCCAGCATCACCACCAAGTCCCCCGCCCTGCACCCTCCTGGCTCCAGGAAGCTGTGAAGCTATTCCTGATGAGATGGCACTCAGCCTGGCTCTCACCACTCGAGGGAAAGCAGCTCCTTGCCTGCCGTGCCAGGATGCTGATGAAGGAAAAGAACCATCACCCCACATGGAGCAGCAGGGAGGGTCAGTGTCCCAAGCCTGGAGGTCTGTTTACTCTTACCCGGACTCCAGTGCTGAGCTGCCCTCATTGTTCCAGCTTCCCCCATGATCAGGAACAACCAATACCTCTGTCTCCCTGAGTTCTTCCCAAAAAGCCACAGAACACGGAAGACGAAGTTCTTAAGGGTCATCTTGTATATATGTCTCACAAGACAGAATACCAAGGCTGGGGTAGAACACGGATGAGGGGTTAAATCTCAAGAGGTAGATTTGTTCTCAAACTGAACATAAGGGACTATGTCAGGACCATCCAAAGATGACTCAGAGACCCTACCAGTGCAAGCATCCCAGGACCCCACTCTGTGAAAACTGTTGGCTCCCCAATAATATTGTGTCCCCCCAATAATATTGTGAGCCTCAAAATGGCAAGAACATGTTTGTCTCTCTCAGCAACATAATCCTAATGGTTGGCATTGTGCCTGGCACATAATAAGTGCTCAATTAGTGTTTGCTGAATGAATTATTGCAGAATAAACTTCATTTTTTAAGCTATAACCAATATGGTTTTTTTAAACATCTTTATTAGAGTATAATTGCTTTACAATGGTGTGTTAGTTTCTGCTGTATAACAAAGTGAATCAGCTATACATATACATATATACCCACATCTCCTCCCTCTTGCATCTCCCTCCCACCCTCCCTATCCCACACCCTCTAGGTGGTCACAAAGCACCCAGCTGATCTCCCTGTGCTCTGTGGCTGCTTCCCACTAGCTATCTATTTTACATTTGGTAGTGTATATATGTCCATGCCACTCTCTCACTTCGTCCCAGCTTACCCTTCCC
>NC_041216.1:20401787-20423463 GCF_002837175.3 Physeter macrocephalus
ATATGATCTGTCCTGGAGAATGTTCCATGGGGCTTGAGAAGAATGTGTATTCTGTTGTTTTTGGATGGAATGTCCTATAAATATCAATTAAGTCCATCTTGTGTAATGTATCATTTAAAGCTTGTGTTTCCTTATTTATTTTCATTTTGGATGATCTGTCCATTGGTGAAAGTGGGGTGTTAAAGTCCCCTACTATGATTGTGTTACTGTCGATTTCCCCTTTTATGGCTGTTAGTATTTGCCTTATGTATTGAGGTGCTCCTATGTTGGGTGCATAAATATTTACAATTGTTATATCTTCTTCTTGGATTGACCCCTTGATCATTATGTAGTGTCCTTCTTTGTCTCTTGTAATAGTCTTTATTTTAAAGTCTATTTTGTCTGATATGAGAATTGCTACTCCAGCTTTCTTTTGATTACCACTTGCATGGAATATCTTTTTCCATCCCCTCACTTTCAGCCTGTACGTGTCCTTAGGTCTGAAGTGGGTCTTTTGTAGACAGCATATATATGGGTCTTGTTTTTGTATCCATTCAGCCAACCTATGTCTTTTGGTTGGAGCATTTAATCCATTTACATTTAAGGTAATTATTGATATGTATGTTCCTATTACCATTTTCTTAATCGATTTGGGTTTGTTACTGTAGGTCTTTCCTTCTCTTGTGTTTCCTGCCTAGAGAAGTTCCTTTAGCATTTGTTGTAAAGGTGGTTTGGTGGTGCTGAATTCTCTTAGCTTTTGCTTGTCTGTAAAGGTTTTAGTTGTCACGTTTAATGTTGTCCCAGAGGTCTCTGAGATTGTCCTCAATTCTGTTCATTCTTTTTCTTTACTTTGCTCTGTGGTAGTTATTTCCACTATTTTATCTTCCAGGTCACTTAACTGTTCTTCTGCCTCAGTTATTCTGCTATTGCTTTCTTCTAGAGAATTTTTTATTTCATTTATTGTGTTGTTCACCATTGTTTGTTTGCTCTTTAGTTCTTCTAGGTCCTTGTAAACGCTTCTTGTATTTTCTCCATTCTATTTCCAAGGTTTTGGATCCTCTTTACTGTCATTACTCTGAATTCTTTTGCAGGTAGACTGCCTATTTCCTCTTCATTTATTTGGCCAGCTGGGTTTTCACCTTGCTCCTTCATCTGCTGTGTGTTTCTCTGTCTTCTCATTTTGCTTAACTTACTGTGTTTGGTGTCTCCTTTCACAGGCTGCAGGTTCGCAGTTCCCATTGTTTTTGGTGTCTGTCCCCAGTGCCTAATGTTGGTTCAGTGGGTTGTGTAGGCTTCCTGGTGGAGGAGACTGGTGCCTGTGTTCTGGTGGATGTGGCTGGATCTTGTCTTTCTGGTGGGCAGGACGGCGTCCGGTGGTGTGTTTTGGGATGCGTGACCTTATTATGATTTTAGGCAGCCTCTCTGCTAATGGGTGGGGTTCTGTTCCTGTCTTGCTAGTTGTTTGGCATAGGGTTTCCAGCACCAGAGCTTGCTGGTCGTTGAGTGGAGCTGGGTCTTAGCATTGAGATGGAGATCTCTGGGAGAGCTTTTGCCATTTGTTATTACATGGAGCCAGGAGGTCTCTGGTGGACCAAAGTCCTGAACTCGGCTCTCCCACCTCAGAGGCACAGGCCTGACACCCGGCCGGAACAACAAGACCCTGTCAGCCACACGGCCAGGTACGTGGGGAGTTTCTTGACTTTCGGGAAGTCTGAGGTCTTCTGCCATCGTTCAGTAGGTGTTCTGTAGGAGTTGTTCCACATGTAGATGTATTTCTGATGTATTTGTGGGGAGGAAGGTGATCTTCACATCTTACTCCTCTGCTGTCTTGAAGGTCTCCCACCAATGTGGTTTTAATCCACATTGAAATACTTGATCCCCTTTACTCTCTTTGAACAGCTAAGGATAGCTCTAGAATCCCTGGACAGCCTTTGGCACCCTCTAGAGATCTGGAGCACTTGTGTTAGGAAACAATGAATCTGAACAAATTGTCTCACACAGTAAGTATTCATTCACTGATCAGTTCACTCATCCAATAATAGCTTACTGTGCACCTACTACGAGCCATGCACTGTTCTAGGTCCTGGGGATACAGCAGCTAACAAGACTGTGTTGTGAAAATTGTTGCCTATGCAATTAGACTCACAGCAAGCAAATAAGCAAAGAAATAGGTAGGGGAATGTAAGGGAGAGGTAAACACTGTGAAGAAGGGAGTGGGTTTGCCATTTTTGCTAGGGTTGTCAGGGAAGGCTTCTGTACTAAGAGGACACTTAAAGAGATTTGAAGGGAGCAAGAGATGAACCATACAGGTATCTAGGAAGACCATTTCAGAGAGAAGAGCAGTTAGGGCTAAAATCTCAAGTTGGGGCATGCCTGGTACGTTGCAGGAAGAGCAAGAATGCCCATGTAGTGAAGGTGGATGAGCAAGATGGAAAATAACAAGAGATGAGGTTAAAGAGCTGGGCAGGGACAGATAGGTCCCACCGAGGCAAGAGGGGCCACAGGAAGGACTTTGGGTGCTATTCTGAGTGTGGCACAATCAGTTGAGCACTTACTACGCACCAATCACAAATAGTGTCCCTACAGCCGTGCCATTTCTAGGGCTGAATGGGCCAACAAGTTATAAGAAAGAACCATGGCTCAGATTCAAGCTCACCATATGGTTTTTTCTTCATCTTTAGTTCATAACCATGAGGACTTTGAGGACAGAAAGGGTTGGGGTGTCACCGACATGCCTCAAGCACCAATTATGTGCCAGCACACAGCATCCTACCTGTCCAGCAGAGCCATGCAAGGCAGGGATTACTGTTATCCTCAGTTTAGAGATGGTCCAGAGTATCTCCTCATCAGAAATTGCTTCCCAGCCTCCTGGAGACTGGAGGGGGCATGGTTGGTGTCACGGTGATGATGCTGGGTGGGAAAAGAGGATGACAGTTTTCCATCCATCAGCCACTGACAGGTTGATGAAAGGAAAGGGAGGGGTGCAGAGCTGAGCTTGCCAGGGGAAGCCAGGGGAGAGGGGTGGCATTTCCCGGCACCAGCTTCTGGACCCCTCCTGGGAACATGCCCACTTGGTGGGGCTGGTGCTGGGCTGGACCCCACCTCCTCTGGAAGGAGACATTCCAACAGCCTGGGCCTGCTGAGTCCCAGAGAAGTGAGGGATTTGGCTTGAGGAGGGAGGAAGTCAGAGCATATACCAAAAGGTCACATAGTTGCCAGGATTCAAACCCAGATCCACCTGGAGCCCAAACCTGAGATGCTTCATGAAGCAGCCAGCATCCTCCTGCTCCCTCTTAATTCCCTCCCCACTATTTAATTGAAGGAAGGCTCTCGACTATCCCAGTCTGCCCCAGGAAGCCTACTCTCACCCAAAGGAAAATTATTTTGAACTCAGGGAATACACTAGTTTCAATATCCGTCAAAATTCCCTTCCTCCTAGAAAGAAAGGACATAATCTGTTAGGCCTCCCCGATGTATTGGCATTCTGAAATAGGGACTCAGGAAAGGCACGACTGTAGAATGGTGAGACTCCAGGCACTCTGGCAGCAGGATGAGTGATTGAGATATTTTGGGCAGGGGCCCTTCCCAGAAGCCATCATTCACACCATACAGGCTGCTGCCTACTCCATTTATACATAAAGCTGGGCTTGTGCATATGTG
This sequence comes from Physeter macrocephalus, assembly GCF_002837175.3. NCBI lineage: Eukaryota > Metazoa > Chordata > Mammalia > Artiodactyla > Physeteridae > Physeter > Physeter macrocephalus. The sequence goes on from NC_041216.1 coordinate 20,405,427, forward strand.
GGTTCTTGCCAATCGTTTTTAAAAAGCATTAGTCCCAGGGGGAGTCTATTCATAGACTCTTAAAGCTAGAGGATCCTTAGAGAGCATCCTAGTCCAATCCTTCCATTCTCACAAGGGGAAACTGAGGTCCAGGGAGACAAAGTTTCTTGTCCAAGGTCACACAACTGCAGTTCAAGGGCAGAGCCGAAATCAGAGCCCTGTTTGGCTGACTCTTGCCCAAGGCTCCTCCCCACATCATACTAAGTCACCTATGAAGCCAGACAGACACTGAAGCTTGGTTTTGCCACTACTTAGCTATATATATATGACCTTCAGGAAATGCTTTAACCTCTGTGACCATTGGCTTTCTCATAATAATAGTACCTGCATCACATGCTGTAGGTTAGATGTGTGCCTGGCACAGGGCAAGTGCTCAATAATAATTATGAAGTTGTCCAACTGCCTCATGTCTCAGGACCTTTCTCTACTTCTTTATCTCCTGTGACTCAAGGAACTTTACCTCCTGCTCCAAGAAACACAAGCCCCTCCAGGACAGAACTAGCACCACAGGATAAGAACCAGGCCATGGCATCACCTTCCCTTCTACTCCTGCCTTGTTTCTTCTGAGTGCTAGCTCAGAGCATCCTGTAGTGGGAGACTAGAAGGGTGGAGGAAGGGAGGATAGGACTTGGTGTTCGTTCCTCAAGCCCGGCAGTGCAGACCTCTAGGGGGAGAAGGAGAGTGTCTGTAGAAATACCACAGAACTAGGCAGTAACACGAGGTCAAACAGAAAAGCAGGGCAAACCTCCATCTCAAAGGCACAGCCTCAGCCCCACCTGCTGTGAGGAGAGCCAGAGGGTCTAGGGCTTGGAGAAGTGAGTAAGGGAGGAATGATGGCCAGAGCAGAGGTGTTCAGGGTACAAAGATTCCACTCACTCCACTGGGCTGCGAGATCCTCAGTGGTGTCCTAGGGAGGTGCCAGCTGGAAAACCTTGCCCTGAGGGTGGACACAGGATAGAGGCTGCCATCTGCTGGTCCCTGGGATCCATGGCCTCCATCCCCAGAGGCCCACCACGCATCCAAAGCCTCCCACATCCTGAAGACTCACGCTTTGCTTTATAGCTGAGAAAAGGGTATCCCAGAGCAGGGGGAGGACCCACTCTCACTGCCCCCGCCCCCAAGTACATGCAACTATGAAAAAACCGACTCAGGACTCAAATTTCCCTCTCACTGGTTCCTTCAGATCTTTTTCTGTTACTCCTGTGGGAATCAAGACAGATAACCCCAGAATTGCTGGACTAAAAGCATCTTGGGCTGTTAGCCAGCCAGGAAGCCTGGGAGACAGCAGTTGACAGAGTAAGTGCGTTTCGTTGTTCTTTGGAGGAAGAAAAGAGTCCTGTGGTAATGGTGTGTGGGATCTGTCTGTGGTGCTGAATCCTCCTCTTAGCTGCCCCGTCTACTGATTCCTGTCAGGAGCTGATCTACTTGGTAGGACATCCATGGCAATTCTTTAATGTCAGGACAATTTCTTCTGCCATTGCAACTTTTCCGGGTCAACCCCAATTAAGTGAGGGTGACACCAAGTAACAAATGCATTTTAAGAAAACTCTCTACCAAGCATCACCATTAAGGCAAACATCAAATTTCATTTCTTGAGCTGTTACTGTGTACCAGGCACTGCTCTGAGGGCTTGACATGTAATGGTTTATGTAATGTTGACAACAGTTTTACGAGATAGGTACTATTATCAGACCCTCCTTGTCACAGATTAGGCAACTGAGGCACAGCAGGGTTGAGTGTTTTTTCCAAGGTTGTGCAGCTAGTAAGTGGTAGAGCCAAGACACACACTCAGGCAGTCTGAATCCAGAGTGCACACAATTCCATCACACTTTTCCCCTCCCCTTGTAATCACGTAATGCAACTGAAGGACAAATGTAAATGATTTTGCATTATCTGCTGCTTTGCATGATTGGTGACATGGCTCCTTTCCATAAGTGCAAAAATCCAGGAGCTGGCTGATGAAGAAAGGGACTTACGTCCTTCCTCTAGAGAAGCGTGCACTGGGGTCGGAGCCAAGCCCAGCAACAAAGGCAGAAAATGCTCGGGCACCTCGAAGCCACGTCTGGTTGCCAGGTTGGGTCTGAGGCAGAGCAATCAGGTGGTACCCTGAAGACAAAAGATGGAGCGAAGAGGAAGTGGGGCCTGGAAGACCAGAGTCAGGAGAAGCAGGGCTAGGTCCCAGGATGGATAGGTCAGCACTAGACGGGAGGGGACATTCTGGGAGCCTCTGTAGTAAACTCTGTAATGCAACACCCAGAAAGTCCTTCAGGAAGAAATGAAGGGCTTGGTGTCCAGCTACTACCCACTCAAAGACCTTGACCGGCAGCCCCCTTCAGGGATGGCCTCAGCTGAAGAGTCACCTCTCCCACGTCTTGCCCCCTTCCCAGAGTGGTTCACATCCAGGGACTGATTGGCCCAAGGGTATAAAGACCCAGCACCTCACCCCCAACTTGGGCAGACTCTGAAGCATCGTTCCAGCTTTGGCTGCCCGAGGTCATCTGGGGACTGTGTCCCAGCTCAAGTTCTCTCTCTGCCCAGTCCTGCTTCCCTTCTCTCCTTTCCATCGGCGTTGTTCCCAAGAGCACTTCCTAACACACATCCTGCACACCAAGCCCCATCTTGGGGTCGGCCTCCCATGGAAACCAACCTGTAACCGCCTTTGAGACCCAACTTCACTTAATGGAGATGCCAGCCAGCCCATTCCCTGGCCATGTACATACTTGCACTTTAGATTAGCTATTCATTAGCAAGTTGACTTTTCATGTAGGAAAAAAGAGCACAGAGAAGATTTTTCAGCAACATTACAGAAAGGCAAAAACTTCCCCTCCTGGACCCATATCATCCATGTGGAACACTGCAAAGGAGAAAGATGAGCGGGTGGACAAAAGAAGCAAAAGATAGTGCCAGCTTGGAAGGGTGATCTGTGCCAAACTCCACATCTTTGTGAAACGTACCGATGGAAGTGACACAGAGGTTTGAGATGTACCATGTATGTGACAAAAATATAACTAAAGTTAGTAATTGTACAATATACACAACTGTAGTTGACGATGGAGATTCACTCTTGCATCACACTCACTGCACCACTGTGAGGTCCGCATTGCTGTTACACCCATTTTGCATATGAAGATATGGACATTCGGTCACGCAGTTGGCCAGTGGTAGACCGGATCTCAAATCCATGTTTCACGGTTGCAGAGTCCAAGTTCATTCTACCATACTGGGCTGAAAGAGTAGAGAGGCCAAGGCAAAGATGGAAAAAAACAAGAAAGCAAAAAGCAAGGCGAGCGAAGAAAGCTGTGCAGATGGTGCAGGGAGGGTGGCTGGCACCAGCTCCAGGAGCTGCTCCACCATCTCTGTGCCTGGTGTTGCCAGACAATGGTGGCAAGGACGGAGGCACGCGTGTCTTTGCTTCCCGAAGCCAGAGCCTGATGAGGAATTTCAAAATTCTCTTGGCTGCCCTGGCGGGACCCACCACTGACGAATGGAGAACAAATGAGACCGTTGTGCCAGTAATTAAGCAATAATGGACTACTCAGAGGTCTCCACCAGGCAGGAAGCAGCCAAAGAAAGGACGTAAAAGTTCCGTAGAGGAACAGGATAGGGAGGAGCCATTTATCAGATTACTACAGGGAGAGAGAAACTCATTAACCCCACACCAGCCTCCAGGCTGTCCTTTCACAGCGTGGACAGAGGGAGGCCTTGGCAACTCTGTGATCTCTTATGGAGGGAGCCCAGCCTCCAAACTCAGCCTCCTTCTTGGATCTGACTCAGGGCATGAGACGCCCCATTCACTACTCAGGTGCCAGAGCGTCTCCCAGCCCCCAGCCCATACTGTGGAATCAGAGGGGGGATTTAAGTGAGGTCAGTGCTGCTGAACTTCAAGTTAACCTCTATGGCTAGGGACGTACTCCAGAGGGCCTTTTGGTGTCCCGGAACTGACTGCAGTTCAATTCAACAAATAGATACGACACCCCTAACAGTGGTAATAATAACAACAACAGTAATAAGTAGCAACTGTCACTCATTAAATGCTTACTCTGTGCCATACACTCTGCTGAGCTGTTCATGGGAAAACACTGCAAACAGATTCTTTCATTATCGTGTGTTGCAGATGAGGAAACTGTTACACGTGGAGCTCAGGGAAGTTGAGGAACGTTGTCCAAGGTCACCCAGCCCGTAAGAAGTAGTACCAGGCAGGCCTCAAATCTGCCTCTGAGTCAAAGTTCATCTCGAGCACCATGCCACCCAATGCCTGCTCCAGAGTCATTCATGAAAGTCCCTGACATGAAGATTCCTAGAAAGGAGAGATTGTTTCTACCTGAAGGAATGAAGAAAACCTTCCTGGGAGGGCTGGGATCCCAGTGAGACCCTGAATAGTGAGTCAGTTCTTAGGCAAAGGTGGGGTGATTTGAACAGATGTGGCTATTTCATGTCAAGGTTTGTCCCAGAGCTTCTTTGGGATGTTAACTGAAGTCACAAAGGAAAAAAGGAGAGTCCAATAGTCAAATACATTTGGGAAATGTTAGATGCAACAAAATTACACCAGTTTGCTTACCCTGAGATTTCTCCAGAAGGAGTTATCCATGTGGAGGTTCCCTGAGGCTTTCAACCAAGGAACTCCTTTCTGAGGGACCAACTTACAGAGTCTGGGTTACTGGAACACACATCAACAAACGGTTTTATGAGATGATGAAGCCCTCCCCACTCCTCTGTGTTCTGGGGACCCCTGGCCTGAGAGCCACGCAGGCCCCACGTGGGTTCTTCTGAATGTGTGCCCTTGTAGAGGCATGCACCATCAGCCCTAAGAATGATGTGTGTTGAGAAAGGAAAGCAGGATGAGGGAGTCACGGAAGAATGTGATCGCATCCTAGGAGGAGTGACTCTAAGTGGCAAGAGGAGAGGCCGGGGTCAGGGTCAGGAGGAGGTCAGGGCAAGGGCCTGCAGAAGGTCAGATCAGAGGCCCATTTAGAAAGTTCTTCAGCTTGAGGAAAGGCAGATCTGGAGATCCTGGAGAACTGCCTTCATTCCTATCACAGGGCTGCACTTGATGGAGGCAGACTGCCTTCCCAAGAGCCAGGCAAAGAGGGTCTGGAGGAGAAAGGGTATCAGATGAGAAATGCTTCCCTTAGAAAAGAGAAAGGATGGCCTGAAGGTTAAGACCTCAAGCCCTGGTCATTTGAATCCCAGCTTTGCCCTTCAGGACTCAGGTACTCTGGGCAAATTTCATAACTTCTCTGAGCCTCAGTTTCCTCATCTGTAAAACAGGGATATTATCTCCTTCCTAGGGTCACTGTGAAAATTAAATGAGATAATCTTTGTAAACTACTCAGCTCAATTTCGGGAACATGATAAAACCCTCCATAAAAGGGAGCTATTGAGGGGGTTACCACGATCCATGAGGTTCTGAGCCTAACCCAACCACAGGTATAAGAAACCCTTTGGCAACTCAAATGGTGGAACCACAAGAGGGACAAGCCAGCTACCCAGTCTGGGAATGAGAACACACCAGGGTGTGGTGCTCAATTTGGATTTAGGGAGGCAGGAAAACTTAGACCAGATATAGTGGGAGATGTGACAAATTTGGACACATGACGGGGACCACAGCCAATATCCCTCTGAACACCCGTGGCCTTGCACACAACACTCCTCAGAGCTTGCATTCATCACTGCGCGCTTACTATGTGCCGTTATAATTAATTCATTAATTTCTCACAACAGCCATGGAGGCAAGTACTATTTATAGGCCTGTTTTCCACGTGAGAAAAGTGAGGCACAGAAAAGTTAGCTAAGTTGCCTGAAGTCTTAGAGTTGGTGCCTCATTGGGCCTCGTTTACAGTAGGAGCTCAGTAATGGCTGAATCTTCTGTGAATCCGGGGATCAGAGAATGATCATGAGTGGTCACTGAGGGACATGGCAACGAGCGTTTGGATTTGGGTTGCAGCATCAAGACCTCAGCTGCCAGGAGGGAAGGACTGAGCTACCCACAGGACAAGACAGAGCAGTGGGCGTAACCACGAAAACCAAAGCCATGTGTATTTCAGCACTTACTGCATGCTATCGTTCCAGGCACTTTCCATGAACCAACGTTTAATCCTCCCAACAGGATTAGTTTGTGAGGTGGGTCCTCTTATCATCCCATTTTACAGATGAGGAAACTGAGGCCCAGAGTGGATATGTCAGCTGCTCAGGGTTGGGCCGGCTCCACAGCCACCTCTTCCTCACTTACTGGGCTGGTAGTCATGGCCTGCAGCTCACCTACTACAGTGAAATTCTTACTGGATTTCTGTTGCTTAAATTTGGGCATAGCTGGGACACTGGGATAGGGATAAAGGGGGCTGCAACCCCAAGGGCTTGGGAGAGCACTATTGAGGCCCTAGGGGACAGTGGCAGGGGCCAGTAGGAGTAGCAGGTGGGGGGTAAGTGATCAGTGGGTCACACAGGAAGTGCCTGTTTAGGACACGTACCAGGACCACTCTGCCATCAGTTGACTCTGGCTGGCTGGACCAAGGTGTCTCAAAGGAGGACTTAGCTGGATGCTGAGGCTCTGCCATGTACCCACATGGCCCAGCTGCCAAGCCCAGGTAGTCTCAGAGGAAGAGACTAGAATGGGGCTGGCATTATGGGGCTTGTCTCTTGATGAAGAACGGTGTAGAATGTGGGACAGGCTCTGTGCCAAGGTCATAGGCCACGAATAAGCCATGATCTAAGAGAAGGTGGGACAAACAAAAGGGTCAAAGTAGAGAGCTCCTCTCAGGGATGATTTCCAGGGGCCTTGTCAGACTTCCCAGTGGGGAGCCTCCGAGGGTCCAGTGAGACACTTATTTAGAGCCACAGTGGTCATTATAATGAAGGGAAGAAGTAGAATCCACCAGAATTGCCAGAAGAAGGCTGGAATGCTTTCTCCCATGGCATTGTAACGCCTAATGGCTGAAAACAAGCCTTTTTCTGTTGCTGGCTCATTGGTGGCCTTCTTCTCTCTCCTACTCACCATGGCAAGTCTTTGAAGGGACGTGACATCACTTTAATTCCCAATATCAGAAGAGCTCCTAAAGGCATTTCCCCCACTGTGGTAGAAAGAACAATGTCCGAAGATTCTGGAAATCTGAGCACTAACCCCAGAGCTGCTGCCCTCCATCTGTGTGACCCTGGGGAAGTCAACTCACCTCTCTGGTTACTCTGCTTGTCCAACTTTAAAACAAGATATTGGCATGATTGTAAAGGACCCTTCTAGCTCTGGACTTTCAACTCTAGTAAACTGTTGGCCCCTTCATGAAAGGGACCATGATTTATCTTTGTGTGAATGACTTAGCAGGGTGTTCAGAACATAACGGGACCCAAAACCAGTTGGAATAAGGGAGGCAGGCAATAGGGGAGGGGAAGAAGAAGAAAGAGAAGGGAGAAAAGGAAGGAGGGAAGAAAGGAAGGCAGGAAGGAAGGGAGGAAGGAGGGAGAGGGCAAGGAAGGCAGGTGGGCAGTGGCGGGGGGGTCTCTCAAGACCAGGAAGTTTTACTTCTCTTTGTGCCTCATCCTACCCAGGCCTAGCACTGGAACTAGCACTTAGTAGGCCAAATGCTAATTATCAGTTGAATCTGAACGGAGGCCCAATCAACCTAAAACCTCAGTGAACGGGGTCCCACGGCAAACTTCGGCAGAAGACCTGATAATGCCATTCCAGTCTTCTCCAGCTATGAGTAATGGAGTTGTTGTTTTAAATACAGCTCATCCTGGCAACCCCATAATTCAAATTCATGTACATTTGTATGTTTGTCTGCTTCACAAATAATCACATTAGGACCTGTAAGGGGAAAAAAAAAAGCTCCGCGCTGTCTTCAGAAGAAAAGGCAGGAGAATTAGAAGAAATCACAGCAATATTTTCAGCTGGTCAGCAACAGTCCTGCTGGTGTGATTGACCAGATGGACAACCGAGCCCCTGTTCCACGCTGGGAGTCGCAGGAATCAGAAGTGCCTCAGCAGGAGCTGGAGGGCTGGCTTCTCCACAGACTCAGGCAGCAGAGATGAGACCACAGCAAGGCTGGTCCTTTCTCTGGCCTCAGTTTCCCCACAGGAGGGGTTGGAGCCCCATGAGAGAAGCAATAAAGTGCTGTGGTTTTGATGGTTGGCTCTAGGATGAGACAAGTCTGAATTCAACCCGTTTTGAGCCTGTGAACTTGGGGAGGTGAATGACCTCTCTGAGCCTCAGTTTCTTTCTGGAAAAATGAGGATGATGATAGTACTATCCCCACAGGGTTGTCGTGAGAAATAAGGTCATGTAAAGTCCTTTACTTAGACTCTGACATTTAGGAAATACTTAAGAAATATTATGTATATAATATACAATATATCATATAACACAATATTATATATATATGTAGGCGTATACATTTAACTTAGGTATCTATCCCTAAACATGCCACCATGTAGACAAACATCCACAAACACCAGTAATAGCATAAAACTGTGTCATTAAGTCATAAAGGTCGACACAGATGGCAGGCAAGTTGTAACTATTTATAAGGAACTGCTCATAACTTAATCATTAAAATGTTGTTTTTAAAAAACAAACCTAGAATTTTCACAAGGTGGAAGAGTAAACATGAGCTGTCTTGGCCCTTATTCGGTGAATAAAGTATTTAGAGGAATTTCACTCATTTCTGGGTGGTGGTTTAACTAATAAAAGCATGTGGAGTGTCTTTGAGCATCCATTGACTTCATCAGAGATTTCAAAGCTTTAAGAAGTGTAGAAACTGGCGGAGTTGTACAGAAGGACTCTGCTAAACATGCGGGGGTGGGGAGGTGCCTAATAAAATTTTAGAGGAGAGATTAACAGATCGTATGGGGAAAAGTAAGCCCTTATGTTGGGCTTCCCAGGGTGTGGGATGTACGTCTCTGGTGTGACAGACTTAATGTGATTTCAGTGTGATTACAGGTGGAAAGAGAAATGACATCAGTGGCATCAATAGCTTCAAATCACACAGGGTGAGCTCGAACCCCTTCCGGTTCTGTTTCAGTCCTTCTGATGACATCAAGGAGAAAGTCTCCTCTCGATGCTCCGCTTCCACACCTCTCCTTTTTACTTTTAACATTTTCCCTTTTTCACCAAGAGCTCATACTCACGGCCTTTGCCAAAGCAGCAGGCAGAATTTGATTAACAGTGATTCAGTTTCATGGTATTTATTTAAATTGATGGCGTATGATCCCGAGTTCTATTTACAGCAGTGATATAAAGTTTTATTTGTGACGGGATGTGTTAATGTGTTCAAAAATAGAGCTGAGAAAAGCAAAACAACGGTACAAGAAGTCTGCAGACGTGACAAGAGTCAAGAAGGTGGTTTGAAGTGATTCCTGGGTATGGAAACATCAAGAAGGGGGTCGGGGAATGTGCGAAGCTGGAAAACTGTCTACACCTCCACGACCACGAAGAAGAGGAAAAGAATGACAGGAAGTGAGAACCAGGGCAAGACCGCTTAGGAGTAATTAAATAGAAGCTGAATGCAAATGACAAATCAGCAGCAATGAATGTGGACACATATCTCACAGGATATATGCCCCCAAAGGTGGACCCGGCAATGAACTTGGACATTGTGCGATTTCTCATCCCCTGATCTAAACACACTTTTATGGCCCCAGGCACTGAGCTTGTCAATGGCCTTCAGAGGGATTGACTTGGCAGAATCTGCTTACAGCCCCTGGCCAATCGTGGGCCTGTTGGCCCTTCCCTCGTTTGCTCACCCTGCCCAGGTTCAGGTCCAGAAAGCAGAGGAGGGCCAAGCGCTGCAGGCCGAGTTTCAGAGACTCCCCTGGGAGCCAGCTTCTGGCTGGGTCCAGCCAAGAGGAGACACTGTTGCAAAATGAAAGCATGGAGGAAGGGAGAAACCAAGGCACTTCTCCCCTCACTTTCTGCCCAGGCAGCTCCCCGGGAAGTGGCTGCCTCTCCTCCATGACACTAGCACCCACTGGACAGAGCTGCTGGGGTTCCAGCTCCCCTGGACCCTGAACCCTGGGCTCCAGGAACAACCCCTCCTCCCATTCCCTCCAGCCAGGGGGTGGTGGCACCCTCCCTTCTTCTGTTTGATTTTTTGGCCTTGCCATCACCTGTAGATGCCAGCTCCTTATATTAAGACACCTCTCCCACCCTCGTTTAATACTAGTTTAAATACTTAGAGCAGTTTCTGTTTTCCTGGTAGGCGGCTGACTGATACACGTCCCCAGACCTTTATTTAGTCAGAAACAACCTGACAGGGTGAAGAGCCCTCTCATTATACTCATTAAATGCTGAATTTCAGAAGAATAAGCCGGTTGGCTGTGTTTACAACTAAATGGATCACGGGTCAGCAAACATTTCTGTGAACAGGCAGCTATTTTAGGCTTCGTAGGCCACATAAGTCTCTGTAGCATACTCTTTTTTTTTTTTCCTATTAAGCCCTTTAAAATGCAACAACTATTCTTACCTTGCCGGGAGGACAAAAACGAGCAGTGAACAGTAGCTTGCCCACCCCCACAATAGCTGGTAAGTAAATACACCCCCTCCCACTCCCCAGCCTTGAGGGGAGCCCACACCTCCCTCCAGAACCAAGGCTGGTCATGTGACGTGGGTCTGGCCAATCAGTGCGTTCATTTTCCTGGCCCTAGATTGCTTCTGAGCAAATAATAAGTGCTTTGAGAAGGGCACCCCCAAAGGGAAATAACATTTGAAATAAATTAACCTACTCGAAGCCAGGCACTACACTGTGCACTTCACATGTGTTATCTCATTTAATCCTCACACTTAGGGCTTAGACGTGTAAGTCTCCCGAGCTAAGACAAATAGTAAGTGGCGGTGTCGGATTTTGGAAGCAGGTGATTCAAATCTTTTTACTCCCTTTGACATCCAAAAAAAAGCTTGGGGCTCAAGAGAGGGGAGAGGAAAACAAGCCTTCCTTGACACACTGTTGGGAGCCCCCCAGCTAAGAATAAATGCATTGGAGTTGTCCAGCTATAATCATCACTCATATTTATAAGCATTTCATGGTTCCCAAGACACTTCCACGCACATAATTTCATTCCATCCTCACCATGATCTAGTGAGGCAGACAGAGCAGGAATCCTATCTCCCAACATATGGATGAAAACCCAGAGGTTCAGAGAGGTGAAGCACCTTGCCCAAGGTCACACAGCTCATTGGTGGCAGAGCTGGGGTTTGAACTAGACCATGGATGGGCAAAGGTGAGAGAACTTGCGAGGTTTCAAACAGGGCCTGGGGATTTTTTCTAAACCACAGAATTGCAGAGGCAGGAGTACCTGGGGAGCACGCCCCTTGACCCATGTGGGAGGCTCAGGTCCTTCCTCACTGCCTCTGAAAGTCCCCCCATGTGTCCTTCAAGCCCAAGTTCAGAGTCTCTCTCCTTCAGAAACGATTCCCTGACTGCGGCCCACAGTTCTCGCTCTCTCCTCTGAACTCCTCAAGCAATTTCTGTCTGTACCACTCATTTAGCAATTAATCACCTCCAGCCTCCTGACAGCCCTGCTCCTGCAGCCTCCACCTACTGTTCAAATCCGTTGTTGTTTTTTAACTCTGGCTTCCCCAGGTGGATTGTAGAAGCCCCGTCGGCCGGGGCTGGGTCTCCTGCTCCTCCTTAACAGACCTGCACACGGTCAGGGCTCAGTAATCCTTTAACCATTCCATCCCGATGAGCCCTGTCCTCTCAACACTCATTAGAGTGAGTCGAGATGAGATGGCCAAGGTCACTTGCCAACCACGTGACAGGGACAGCTGCGTCATCCTTTCTGACCCTTCGTGTCCTCACCTATAAAATGCAGAATGTCACTGTACCTTTCTCATGGGGCTGTGCGAGGTTTAGTGGGACTGACCAGGTGTCTTTCGTCTCTTCTGTGCACAGTGTTAATGATTCCAGTGGGGCTGCCCCCATCACACGGGCAGCCGTGGGCACGTGACCCCGTTGTCCTGGAAGTCCCAATCAGTCCTGGAAATACTGATCCACCCGGAGGTGGACTTATGCTCCGGGCGAAAGCCAATCAGCCTTCCCTGGATGGCTACACACACATTGGGTGAGCGATGGCCTCTGTTCCACTCTGGTGATTAAGCCGAGAGAATGGAAATGTGGGGGCAGCCACATGGGAAAAGCCCCACTCTAGCGGGAGAGAAGGCAGTTGCACAGGGAGGGGAACGGAGTTGAGCAGAATGGAATGGAGAAAACAGAAGACGGGATTTAGGCGTTAAATATGGCTGTGCAGGGATCCACCGGGATTTACCAATTATGTGAGCCAATAAATATCATTTTGCTGGAGCCAGCTTGAGCTGGATTTCCTCACTTGCAAATGAAAGGTCTAAACCAATACAGAGACTTTCACTGCACATAACGTCTCCTAGAATAACACCTGGCAAATAGGAGATGCCCAGTAAATGGGAGTTGCTAATGTTTATCACCACTAGCAGCAGCATCAAGAAAATAAATGCCTTTTCTCAGGGTGCTAGAAGAGGGATCTACGTTCAAATCTTGCTTCCATACTTTAGCAGCTTTGGATCTTTGGGCAAGTTAGCTAACCTCTGACCCCTCAGAGCCTCTGCTGCTTCATCTGTAAAATGGGCTGAGTCGTGCCAGCCTTACGGAGCTGTGAGGGCGAGGAAGCCCGTGTGATGCTCATCCTGCCTGGTGCAAGGTATGTGGTAGGTGCTTAACGAACGCGAGTGAGCCACTCCGCTGCGATGCCTGGCCAGGGACCCAATCAGAAGACAACAGTGTGTGTGCAGCCCAGCCCCCACCTCCGCCATGGGGAACGCTGAGGCTCAGAGTGGGAATTACCTGCCTGGGATCTCACAGCGAGGGATGAGCCTGGGTTCAGATTGGGTCTCCAGGTCCTGATCTTGGGCTCCAGCTACCATTTTAGAATCGTGATGCAGCTCACTTCCCTCTCAGAGTCACTGGCCTCTCTCTCTAGGTATGACTGGGAACAGGCGTGCGGCTCCACGAACTCCGGCAAGTCACCTCTTTTCCCTGGGCCTCACTTCCGCCATCTGTAAAATGGGAACGATCGTGATGTTTAGGACACAAGGGCTGTCTGAGTGCTGTCAATCACCACCTGTTTTCTTTTGCAAGGAAGGGGAGGAGGAGATGCTGGGTCACATGCCACAGAGCTGAGCCACTCATCCCCAAAACCCTGCCTGGCATTCCTAGTCCAGGGAAAGGTTGGTCCTGCCCGGTGTCCAGGGTACAAAACACCTTCAAGGTCTGCAATTTTCTTGTCTGACCCTAGAAGACAGGTTATTTCTCTAGTAAGATGCAGCCAGGAAGAAAAGGCACTGCGGGCTCTCCCTCTGGCCCAACTCTGCCACGTGCCAGGAGCCAGCCAGCCAGAGGCACTGCTGACGCCCCCCCCCCCCACTCTCTCTCGGCCACAGCTCAGCAACAACACCGGCGCCCAGTGACAACGCTCTACGCCTCCCCCCCCTCTGTGGGGAAGACAAGGGGATGAAGATGAGCAAGACATGGGACCATTCTCTCAGACAGGGTCCTGCCAGGACTTGGAAGCAAAGCCCTCAGTGTGCCTCCAGCCCCTGACTGTTCCTGGGCCGCTGGGACCGCACCAGTGGATGAGGAGGGTGATATGTGTTGCGCTGTTTGCAGGTAGATGACCAGCCTCAACAAGGACTCACTCATCTGTTCATTCCCTCACTCACTGCTTCCATCATCCACTCAGTTATTCATTTACACGTCCACCCACTCACCACTCACTCATTCACTGACTGACACAGTGTATCAAGCACCTCTTGGGCACCCAATTCATATCCTTTCAGCCCCACCTCTTACTCCAGAACCGTGGTGACAGTCCTGCACAGACTTCAGTCAGCTTGGTGTGCGTGCCACCTGGAGTTACATCACCTCGGGCCTACCTGTGTCCTCTCACTTCCTGCCCAGAGCTTTCCTCACTCTGTGACACGGGCTACCTGCAAGGACCCACATGGCATGCACACGTGTGCAACCCACAAGTGCAGAAGCATCAGTGCCCAGGAGGCAACCCTTGGACAATAGAATATGGAAGCCACTGGGTGAATGTTCTCCCCCTGGGCAGACCGCCTTGAAACACACTTTACACGCTTCTCAGAGGTCCCTTGGAATCAAGCAATCAGTCATCCATAGCAATGACATATTTAGTAAGGAAACTTTAAAAAAGTTATCCAAAAATTTAGTGGCTTAAAGCAACAATAAACATTTACCATCTCAGTGTCTGTGGGCCTGAAGTCTGGGAGCAGCTTAGCTGGGCAGTTCTGGCTTGGGGTCTCTCAATTTGTCAGCTGGGGCTGTGGTCATCTGAGGGCTTCACTGTGGTGGGAGAATCCGATTCCAATATGGTGCACTCACATGTGGCAAGTTCATGCTGGCTGTTGGCAGGAGGCCTCGGTTCCTCACCCAATGGACCTGCCCATAGGGCTGCTTGAGCATCCTCATTACATTGCAGCTGACTTCTCCCAAAACAAGTGATCCACGAGAGCAAGTTGGAAGGCTCAATGTCACTTATGAAGCTCCAGAAGCCATACACTATCAAGTCTGCAGAATCGTATGGTCACAAAGAGCAGCCCTGTTCAGTGTGGGAGAGAATCCTGAATTCCAGGAGGCAAGGCTCATTGGGCGCCATCTTGGAGACTGGCCACTAGGCCTTCCCTCCCTGTTTTGCTCCCCTATCCTTCACCCCTGCCCTGGGATCATATTCCCAAATGAACTATTTACCCTGGAGTCTTTGTCTCAGGCTCTGCTTCTGGGGAAAGGCATACAGACTAGAAGACAACCAAAAGAAAACCAAAAGACACTCTCTCAGCCAATGACTCACACATTCAACAATTACTGAGCACCTAATGTGTTCAAGCCACTATCAGAATCTTTCCCCGTCTCCAGACAGGAAAAGGTAGCACCACTACTCCCGATGAAAACAAAAGGAGTCAAGGCTGGGGGTGTTGCTGGCAGGGGAGCAGACTGGGGAAAGAGGGAGCTTGAGGCCTGGGGCAGGAGGAGAAAACCCGCTCCCAAGAAGGCGAGTGAGTTTGAAAACATCTATTCACTCCTCTGCACCTCCATTTCCTTAGTTGCAAATTTGAAATACTTACTAATAATAAACTAATTTTATTCCCTGGACTCCCTTCCTGAACTCAGAAGTCAGGCCCCTCAGAGAAGGTCCAGGTCCCTTGTGTTGGTTTCCTCACCTACCAGGGAGATCTCAGGGAAAGCATTACCCATGTTGGGAATCCAGTTCAGGGACAGTTATCCTCCACAGGCTGGAGGGAGGACCTCGAGAATCAGCCTCCTCAGTAGTGAGGTCTTAAAGAGGCAGGGATGGCAGAGGCGACCTGGCACACAGCACATTTCAATCAGTTCAGCGCAGTGCTCCTTTCACAACAGATGGACAAAAAGGGTGTGCTGGTGTCCATGATAATGATGCTGGGTGTGTCCTTTAAGTCTCCTGATTTAAGCAAAAAAAGATATTATTGGCTCATGTAAGCAAAAAATCCAGGAATCCACATCAGGCATGGCTGGATCCGGGGGCTACAAAGATGTCTCCATCACCCAATCTCTTGTCATCTCTTGACTTTATGTTCCTTCATATTGACCTCATTCTCCCACCCCTAGAGCCAGAGACTATTCCCACCTGAAGTGAACTACGGAGGCAGGCAGAAGCGGGGTGATTCCCATCCCAGGGGGAATGGACACAATAGTAGGAAAGTAGCACATGTCTGCCAACAGGCCTTGGCCTCCGCATTGCACCATGCTTGTCTTTCACTTCTCTCCTTGGCTACTGCCCCTGTTTAAATCCAAACACATTGGCAGAGCCTTCTAAACAGTTGTTCAGAATCATCAAATCGTAGGCTAGCAGAGCTAGAAGGGGATTTCAAATGTGACCAGTCCATAAATGGCAAAGATACAGCACACTTGCCGTCACTCCCCTCTCCCATCCCCTATGCAGACATCACTAATAGATCACAGTTCTCTCTCTTGCTGAGCTGAGATACAGGTCCAGAATCCCTTTCACTACAGCACTCCAGGGAGCCACTGCTGATTGATCACAGCTAACTCCTGAGATGATATCTATGTCTATTACTTTATCTACACCAACAATTTATAATGGGGAAACAGGCCTAGAGAGAGAGATTGCTTTGCCCAAGACCATGCTGTCAGACAGGTTGTCTTGCTGCCTTATCTTCCTGATTGGAAACAGGTAGGATTGTTGATCTCTCTGTTGCTAAGATCCCTTCTTAATAACACTCTATGGTTCTCACACCTTCCTTCCTCCTTTTCTCTGTTACCAGGCTCCCTCTTTCATCCAGATGAACCAGCCAATAATACCTACAGAAACAATAATAGTAACAAGAGCTCATTTTTTATTGAACATTTACTCTGTGCCAGGAACTGCCCTTCACAGTACCTCCCTCACAGAGGAAAGAGAATTTAAAAACCCTGGTCATGGTTTCCATCTGCTAGCAGACCTCTGAGTAGACAGCCCCAAATCAGGAGTCAGGAAACTTGGGCACTTATCCCAGCACTCCCGCTAACTATCTACATGGTCTGGGCAAGGCCGTTGTCATCTAACTTCCCCAGGCCTCAGTGTATCCATCTATAGGATGAGGGGAATATTCCAGACAGGCAGCCCACAGGAGTCCAGACGAGCTGGGCCCTCGGCTCATGGAAAGAGCAGCCTAGAAAGCAGTGTCCCCGGCGATCATCTTACCCTGTCCAAATTGCTGCCTTGCTCCCTACTGGGAGGAGGAGCAAGCGGTTAGGTGCCATGCTGACTGTAAATGGAAAGATCACCTTACGTATTGGTTTCCACTTGGGCCCTGGCCCTGGACAGGGGGGCCCTGGGACTCAGGCCAACAACGTCAAAGTTGCGGGGTGAACATTTAGGTGTGGGAGCTCCTGGAGGCTATCTGGGGATTCTGTATCCCAACACGGCATCGCCAGTGCAGCCTGGAGGGCAGATTTGCAGAGGTGGGAAGGGAACTACATTTGTAGCCTCCTACTCTGGGTCCAGCTTCGGCTTGAGGCTAGAAACCGGAAGCTGGCAGGATTCATTTCTTCTTTTTTTTTTAATTTTTTTTATTTTATATTGCAGTATAGTTGATTAACAATGCTGTGTTAGTTTCAGGTGTACAGCAAAGCGATTCGATTACACATATACATGTATCTTTTCTTTTTCAAATTCTTTTCCCATTTAGGTTATTACAGTATATTGAGCAGCGTTCCCTGTGCTATACAGTAGGTCCTTGTTGGCTATCTGTTTTAAACATAGCAGTGTGTACATGTCAGGATTCATTTCTTTCTTGAGTAAAATAAGTCCACTTTTGTTTCATTAAGTAAATTCCTGGTATCAACTTTTGGGATGCTCTAGAAAACTCTTCTCTGAGTGCTGGGGGAGAATCTGAACCCAGGGAGAGATTTCAATGATCCTGTATGGTCCAGCCCTGAGACAAAAATGCATAAAATGATTTAAGAGCATAAAAGGGACCTTGGGGGGTGCCAGACACCTACGATGTGGCACAGGCCAAGTGCCCTTCCCATGCTGTCCCCACTAAACCTGACATAATCATGGAGAAAGGAATATTATCCTCCTTTATACAAACGGAAAAGCAAGGCTTAGAGACATCCAGCCACTTGCTCCTAGCTGCTCGGCCAGTGAGTTGCTGGGAGCTGAACCCAGAACTTTTCTATCTCCAAGGCCTGTGTTCATGACCTGGAGAATCTCCACAAATGGGGAGGCAGAGTTTGGGGGTGACCTGGAAGTCCTAATATTGGGGAGCCTCCAGCTCAGTGGAGAAGATGTTGGTGCCCAGGGGAGTATGTTGGTATTTTTCTCTCTCTCTACAGGGAGGGAACAGCCAGGAGTTTCTGGGCCCCCATCTGCAAATGTGGGGAGGCTCTCACAGGCTGCTGGTGGTGGTCGGGGAAATCAGGAATCCATTAAAAGCAAGAGTTTAGGGCTTCCCTGGTGGCGCAGTGGTTGAGAGTCCGCC
>NC_041216.1:20423705-20448874 GCF_002837175.3 Physeter macrocephalus
CAGCGGGAGAGGCCACAACAGTGAGAGGCCCGCGTACCGCAAAAAAAAAAAAAAAAGCAAGAGTTTAGGGGCCGGTCCCTGGTCACAGTCTACTGCATACTGATTTCTCAATGTGGAGAGGCATGGCAGCCAGGGATGGGGAGAGAGAAGTGGAACAGGGCACTGAAAATAACTAAAAAACTAACTCAGTCATCGGGCATCTTGCAAGCGTGTACACAGAGGCCAGGGCATCCTGAGAGGTAGGAGCTGAAGAAGGATATTCTGACTGAGCTGAAAGCAGAGTCCACTGGGGTCTGGTTGAGGCCACAGTCTCAAATACACAGATCAGCCCCAGCCTCCCCGACACCCGGCACTGCTGCTAACCTTTTGGGACCAGCCTGGAGGGGAAACAGGGGGGCACTGAGAGCCCCCTTCCCAGGCTGGGCTGTCTGCCAACCGGGGTTAGGGGCTGGGAGTGATTTAATATTTACTGCGTACCCAGACTGTCCTCCGAGAAACCATTCAGTGCCATCAACCTGGCCTGACTCTTCCCAGCCCATCACCTACTGCATCACCAGCACCCAGGTCAACCAGCACATCCTGAGCTCCTGCTGTGTGCCAGGTGTTTCCACACACACATAGACACACGCATGCACATGCACACGCGCACACACACAATATCTCATTTCATCCTCACCCCTACAGAGTGCTGTGTAGAGTGGGTATTGGTTGTTTCACCTGCCCACCACCCACTTCTTTTCCTTCTGGAAATAACGCCATGCTTTTCCTTTCCGTGGGTCTATACAGGTGGGTGGGGCTAAAGCCCTTCCCCACTCCCGGGAGTGGGCATGTGACCCACATCTGGCCAATCAGCATATTCTATGCCCCCTGGCCGCAGTGATTGGTTCAGAAACAGGCTAGAAGGACAGGCGGCTGAAAGAGCTTGAGACACTAGCCCGAGATGACACAGTTTGTAATGTCGGTTCCAACTAGCATGACATCTGCCTCAGACTCCAAAGCACATTGGTTTGTCCTTTTTTTTTTTTTTTTGCGGTACGCGGGCGTCTCTACTGCTGTGGCCTCTTCCGTTGCGGAGCACAGGCTCCGGACACGCAGGCTCAGCGGCCATGGCTCACGGGCCCAGCCGCTCCGCGGCATGTGGGGTCTTCCCGGACCAGGGCACGAACCCGTGTCCCCTGCATCGGCAGGCGGACTCTCAACCACTGCGCCACCAGGGAAGCCCTGTCCATCTTTTTTTTACTCCAGATCACTGTCTTTATCATCAGAATCTGTCCAGGGTGACAGACAACTTCAGTGCCTTGTGAATTTCAGTTGGTCTATTTTTGGCGAGCTTTGACGCACTACAAGAGTTTTCACTGGGGCAGAGTCACTGGCTACAGGTGGAATTTAGCATCTAGACAGAGGTTACAAGGAGCGAGGGCTCACTTCATCTTCATATAAGTATCCGAGACTTTTACCACAGCCTGTAACACTGGTATTTGGTGAAAACTGTTTTGTTTCATTGCCTTCGCATCAAATAAATGGTGTCCCCCTATACTGACACCCAGTTCCTCCCTCATTTTCCAGAGTCCCCAGCTCGGTCCCCCTGGCTTCATAGTGACTCCCAGAGCTATGCTCTTTTTATTTGGTTTGGTTTGGTTTTTTAGATTTCACATATAAGTGAGATCATATAATGTTTGTCTTTCTTTGACTTATTCACTTAGCATAATGCCTTCAAGGTCCTTCCATGCTGTCACAAATGGCAAGGTTTTCTTCTTTTTATGGCTGAATGATATCCCATTGTGTACATATATCACATTTTCTTTATCCACTCATTTATCAATGAGCACTTAGGTTGTTTCCATGACTTGGCTATTGTAAACATGCTGTAATGAATATGGGGGTACATATATTTTCCAGTTAGTGTTTTTATTTCCGTTGGATAAATACCCAGAAGTGGAATTACTGGATCGTATGGTAGTTGTATTTTTTTTTTTTTTTTTTTTTTTTTTTGTGGTACGCGGGCCTCCCTCTGCTGCGGCCTCTCCCGTCGTGGAGCACAGGCTCCAGACGCGCAGGCCCAGCGGCCACGGCTCACGGGCCCAGCCGCTCCGCGGCATGTGGGATCCTCCCAGACCGGGGCGCGAACCCGGTTCCCCCCCAGCCGCTCCGCGGCATGTGGGATCCTCCCAGACCGGGGCGCGAACCCGGTTCCCCTGCATCGGCAGGCGGACGCGCAACCACTGCGCCACCAGAGAAGCCCCGGTAGTTCTATTTTTAATTCAAAATCCTTAACTTAATCACATCCACTAAGAGCCTTTTTCCAAATAAGGCCACATTGCTAGGTTCCTGAATGAAAACCTGCTATCTTTGGGGGCCACCATTCAGCCTGTTACAGGGAGTAGTGTTTCATTTTCCAGCTATGGAAAATGAGTCCCTGAAGAGTTATAGACTCGGCCCTGGGTGATAGCATCATTCTCTCAGCCCAGCCTCCTGTGGGGGAAGGGACTTTGAAAGAATAAGGAAATAGACTTCCACTGTGAGAGGGGAGAGGAGGACACGGGTCAGAGAATCTCTTGAGAGATGCCCCAGACAAGTAAACTTTGGGGAGGCTGAGCTGCCTGCAGTTACCCTGGACCAGGCTGGAAACAGCTGACGCCAGGACTGTGCCCTGGAGCTCAAAGGTGGCTGCTGGCACATGGCCACATTAAACTCTATTTGTAACATCTCTCACCCCAGGCGCTCCTGGAGCTGGCCCGGAGTAAGCCTGCAGAGCCCGGAAAGCAGAGTGGGGAGGTGATGAAGAAACTGAGGCAGAGAAACCTCCACAGCATCTCCAGAGTTGAGGGATGCAGGAGGGTGAGGTGACATAGGGAGGGTCTTTTTCTTGGTTCCAGCTGCAGGTGTGCTGCCGGCTAGCTGTGTGAGCTTGGGCAAGTCACGGCACCTGGGTCTCAGTTTCCCTTCTGTAAATCGGAGCCCCTACTAGCACCCTGGGAGGGCTTCTGTGAGCATTCAAGGAAGTGGCAGGTGTGCAGGGTCCTGGCCAAATGCCAGCACTCAGGATGTGTATGTGGATTCCGAGGGTGGTAGTGCTGATGAGGAGATGAAGACCAGTTGGGGTGGGGCTTGGGGGGCGTTAGCACAGACACTTCCGGAAGGCTGGGGGGTGGGCATCTCAAAACTTTAAATGGCAGCCAACTTTGGCTCCCTGGCCTGGAGGTCCTTAGGGAACATTCGTTCTCTTCCTTGTCTCTGCTCCCCAGAGGGGACCACCCAAGGGCAGAGGGGTCATGGCAGGCAGCTGGAGGACAACCCTTACAGAGCCAGTCAGCAAATTGGGCAGAGAGGAGGGGAGTGTCCCCCAAACCTGCTTGTGCTATGCACAGGGACAACTCCCCTTCTCCAGGAAATCCTCTTTTATTTCTTCCCCCAGTGCACCGACGTGGTCAAACTGTATTTCAGCATCGGCTGGTGGGCTGTGGGCACCAAAATGGTCTAAACATTGACCCCTTTGGAAATGCTGCAATATGTACATATCAGCGTGGCTGCTCTCCTTTGTCTGACCAGGAGATCCCAAAGTCTAGGCGGGGCTGTGTCCTCACCCATCACATTTGGGGTCCCAGAGAGCAGACCCTCCTCAGAGCACTGATTTGTTCAATCGGCATGTATTGAAAATCTACTGTGCTTCCAGCGCTGAGCCAAGTGCTGGGCAGAATCAAAGATGGATATGAAATGAGTGTCTGCCTTCCAGGGTCCCCAGGTCAGCCATCCCAGAGGTAAATAATAATAACAATACATAGCCTTTCCCGTTAGGCGCTGTGAAATCTCTTTACATATAAGAGGGGTATTATGATACTTCCCAATTTATGAATTCATAAACAAGGCACATAGGGCTTGGTGATTTGTGCATCACATTGCTTGTAAGTAGAGGATGTGAGGTTTGAACGCAGGCAGCCTGGCTAGAATCAATGCTCCAGGGCATGAGTGCCTGGCCTGGTCCAGGGACTGCAAGTCTGAAGTGTGAGTGCGTGAGGGCAGGGGTGAGAGGTGAAACCTGAGAAGAGGGGAGTCCACATCCCAGAGGGAGGGCTATGTCTGCCAAGGCAAGGACCTTCAAGTTCACGTCCTACAGGCAATGGGGAGCGATGGAGAGGGTGGGAGCAGGGGCCAGGCATGGTCAGATATAGAGACATCACCCTGGCTGCATCAGGGAGAACAGTTGAGGCATGTGGAGGAGGTGTTCATGGAGTCTCGGTGCTTGATGCTCAGGGCCAGAGCTGAGTGGTGCTGTTGAGATGGTCGGGTGGGAGGGCTGGAGACAGGTACTGGAGATGCCCCAGGGGAGGGCAGGCAGCCTCAGCGTGAAGCCCCCACCCCCTCCCTCACCAACTCCGGAAGTAAGAGCACCCGCTCACACGCATGGGCGGGGGCGAGTCCCCAGCTCTGCTTGAGCATCAAAGAGGATGCAGCTCTCACGTCAAGGCACCAGAGCCCATCCTGATTCGCCAGCTCATTCCCACACACGATTCATCTCCCTGACCTACATTCTCTGCCCGATTGTCCTCGCAGACAAAGGCTGGGCAGGCGGAGGCCCTCAGCACCAGGGCTGCTCCCTCTGGCCCAGGGAAGGGGGGCTGGCGATAAGCAATGTAGGGAAACACGTGCAAGCCGGGAGGGGAGAAAGTGGGGAGGAAGAAGAAGGAAGGAGAGAGAACAGCACAGAGCAGGATGCTGAGCCTTAGGGTTTGCAGGAATTACTGGTGCCAGGGAACAGAGCTGGCTCTGGGGTCTTGGAGCCCTGGATGCCAGCCCTTGCCCCCACTACCCCCGCTGTGTGACCTTGAAGAGTCACTTTAAGAACACTCCAGCTGAGCCTCAGTTTCCTCATTGGAAAATGGCCAGAGGGCTGGAGCCAGCCTGGTTCCAAGGCCACAGTCTCCAGGACACCGCTCACCCTCACCTTCCCCCAAGACCCGGCTCTGAGAGGAGGCTTGCCTCGTGAGGGCCACAGTGAGACCAAACCCCACCTCTCTATGCCAAGCAGGTGGGAGCAGGCACACGCTGCTGCCAAGATTAATGGACCAAAGAGAAGGAGTTAATTACAACAAACGGCTCCCAGCTTAACAGGCCCCAGCGCTTCCAGGTGAAGAAGCCCGCCCCACCTCTCTCTGACCAGGAAGGCTCTAAAAGGCCCCATTCCTCCCTGGAGCAGAGCCCCACTGCCACGTGCCCCTCCCAAAGAGCTCAAAGCACCTTTTCCACCCTCTGTGCACTTCTTTGTCCCATGGTCCTGGGAGCTGAGACAAGAAAGGGCTTTGAGTTCTAATCCGGGCACTGTCTCCTTGAATCTTTTCAGAAATTCTCCAAAGTTGGTGTGCTACAGGCTGAACTGTGTGCCCTCCAAATTCATTTGTTGAAGCCCTGACCCTGGCCCCCCAACAATGTGATGCTATTTGGAGACGGGGCATTTGAAGATGATTAGGGTTAAATGAGGTCATGAGGATGGGGCCCATATGATGGGTTAGTGCCTTTATAAGAGGCACCAGGGAGCTCACTCACACTCTCTAGGTCGTGTGAGGACACAGCGAGAAGGCGGCCACCTGCAAGCCCAGGAAGAGGGTCCTCACCAGGAACCAAATTGGCCGGCACCCTGCTTGGACATCCAGCCTTCAGAACTGGGAGAAATAAGCATCTGTCATTTAAGCCCCCCAGTCTGTGGTGCTCTGTGACTAAGACATTAGTATGATCACAAACATGCCCCGGTCTCCTCTCAAAACCCTTTCATATCAAGCTACTTGCGGCTCCTGGACATGCTGGTCTGAGTCAGCCCTCACATGCTGTTGCCTCTGCCTGGAATGCCCTCTCCCTCATCCCCTCTGTCTTAGTGCTGACCGCCTACCTCAAGACAAAAACACAACCAGCAACTTCTCCTTGAGCTGCCCCTGATTTTGTCAGATGGAACTGACCTCTCCCCACTTTGCAACCCATGGCCTCCATGAGCTATCTGTCCAAGATGCCCATGGTGGTGAGGGCATAATGTCACCTGTGCTGTCATCCTCATAAGAACCCAGTAACCTCAGTGTGCCTCAGGGTCCCCACCTGGTAAATGGGGCTACAGATAGCACCTATCTCACTGGGGTGTTGTGAGGACTGAATTACTTAGTATACAAAGAGCTGGCACATACTTAGCTGCTATTATTATTATTATTATCTTTGAATTCCCATGGTTAATAAATAATGAGATGAAGCATTATCCCCATTGCATAGTTGAGAAAAGTGAGACTGAGCAGTGGTGGGGGAGAGAGGATTTGTTCATGGTTGCGCAGCCAGCCACCAGCAGAGCAGGATCCAACCCCAAAGTCTAAGCTGTTTCTGCACTTCTTTGTGCCCCCATTTATGGGATGGAGACACCGAGGCCCAGATAGGAGAAAGCCCTTGCCCAAGGCCATGCAGCGGTCAGCCCTCTGTAGAAGGGAGATCAGAGACCAGGCCCCTGTCTGCCGGGCAGACAGCAGCCCCCAGCCAAGCACCAGGGTTTTCTAGAGGTGATTTCTTTAGCCTTTCCATGCCTCTCCCTCAAGACCAGCCCCCAATTGCCAATAGCAGCGACAGGTGATGGAGCAGGAGGTGATAAACACATCCCCTGACTTCCGTAACTCCCATCCAATTTGCCGTTCCCAGGCTCATGCCAAAACTGTGTTAATAAACCAGGTGGACTGTCCAGAAGCCACCTACAATGACTGATGGTGGATACAGTGTGAAATCTTGGCAGCTCTGCTGTCTCCTTCCTACAGAGCCTGAGGCAGGTGGGGGTACGGGGCACAGTCTTCTGGGGTTTCCCAGCCCCAGGGACACTCGGAGGTCATCTCTTCCAATGCCCTCAACGTACAGGTGAGGAAACTGAGGCAGGGACATTGCTGGGACCAGCATCCAGCATTACCAGGTCCTGGTCTGGGTGTCAGTCAGAACTGGGGTCTGGGGTGGTGGTAGAGTTTTGATGAGCCTGGGACCCCTGGGCAGGGAAATGGATTGGAAAGAAGGGTCACAGTGTGGAACAGAAACTAGGGGCTCAAGCATTTATCAGAGGAGGGGGTTTGGGAAGGAAACCCACCACAAATCCAACCGCAGAAGGAGAACAGTTCATTTCACTTTAGGGGGGATTCGACTCGTCCTCCACAGTGACCTTTCCCAGCACAATCTGAGCCCCTGGAGGGACTATCAACCTGAGGGGTCTCTCTGATCCCCCCACCATCACTGACCTCCCCCTCCTCAGAAACCAGGCCCCCTTCACTGAGCCCCTGGGCTCTTTTTAGAGTCTGTCCCTCATCTTCAGGACCAAGTGACATGGACTCCAGTGACAGCCCAGGGGAAATCCTTGCCCACATCCTGAAATCCCCCAGGCCTGGGGGTTGTTTGCACCTCCTTAGGCCAGATCACCAGCCATGCCCGCCTCATCCAGCCCCCGGCTCCATTTCTGCACAGCTCTGGGCCCTACACCCCCAGGTTCGGCCCGGGGCTCCCCCGAGCACATGCAAGCTCCCAGTGAGCCCTGCACAGACTCTGGGTGACAAGTCCAGGGGAGGACGGAGAACCAAGATCCTCCCACAGTCCCCTCCATTTCTGCCATCAGAGGGTCAAAGGGCAGGCAGTGACTCCAAGCTGCCCCCGCACAGCTCCTGCAGAGGAGGTGGCTGGAGGGGTCCAGCCTGGATAATCCACAGTCCCTGGGTTACATATGGAGAAGCGGGTGATAACACCCAAATGTGGCCTGATCCATGCCCTGAAACCCTGCGGGGCCTGGGTCCCCGCCAGCTTGGGAGTATGGACTCATGAACTTTCAGGTCACCACGACCCTCCAAGGGACCCCAAGCTCACCCCAAGGGAGCCTTGACCCCAGCTCAGTCCCCATGGGGCCCTGCCTGCTGCAGGGAGGCATCCAGGGCAGTGGAGGCAGGAAGGGCCTGCTGACCTCTTACCCACCCACCCCGCTCCAGCTTAAATCAGAGCCTCTCTGCTCTTATCTGTTTCCCGTAGAGAAGTTCCGTGTAAGATTTTGTTTGAACAAAGCTTCCCTCTACTACAAACATTTTGCAAGCCTCGGATCCAGCCCTGCCCCTCGTGTTCGTGTTCGGCAGCCAGCAGAGGTTTGCAATCAGGTGGCCCGGGGCCAAATCCGATTTATAATACTCACTAGCTGGAGGGGGAGGTGCGGGGAGTCTCTTCCCCTGAGCCCCAGTCCCTCTGTCTGTAAAATGGAGAAATTTGCCGGCTTGTTCTGAGACTCTGAAACATGCAAGGAAGTTGTCTAGTGCCTAGTAGACTGTCAGGGACCGCAGTGAAATTCTTTTTAGTTACAAACAAGGAAACAGAGGGTGTGCCGGGATGCCGGCCATTTGCAAGGTCACAGAAGGGCTGGCAGCAGCGCCCTGCCCCACCTCCACCCCAGGCTGGACGCTGGCAACCCAGCTCCCCGCGGCTCAGGCTGGTTCCGGCCCCCAGCCCCCTCCAAGGACCGCAGCCTGCACATCCCCCACGGTTGTGCAGTCTCAGCCCTCGGAGAGCCTCACTGGCCCTGACGAAGTGTGGGCGCTAACCAGGCCTTCTAGAACAGCACCCGGAGCGGGGAGGAGGGGAGACAGGAGATGGCCAGTAAGCCTGCACATTGTTCATGGAGCCCATCCGGCTGTTACTGCCGCGATCTAGCATGTAGATAACGCTCTATATCTCCGCTGGGTTTGCTGCCTGTGCCTTCAGAAAGCAGCCAGGAAGGCGAGAGCTGACTCCAAGCAAGGACGAAGAATTGGCTGGAGGTAGCCTGTCTGCCCCGAGCCTCGCTCCAGCTCATGCATTCATTCATTCATTCAACACAGACTAGCAAAGCCCCTAGAACATTCCATGTCCTGCCCCCAGCACATGGTGGTTAGACCCAAGCCCCGCCCTCCAGGAGGACACAGTCTCGAGAGGGATTCACTCAGCCTGGAAAATGTGGTTCCTGCTGTCGCCCCCAACCATTAAGACAAACACAAGTGTACACACGCCCAGTGGGGCCACCCCCTCAGCACTTTGGGGTAGTCAGGGGACAAAACTATCACCAAAAGGTGACTGTATTCAGCTCTTGCTCGAAGTTGCTAAAACAGACATGGAGGGTGGTTCCTCCAGCAGTGCGTGTGGATTATACTGAGGTGCCCAGACCACCTCACCCCTCCGCAGGGCCTCTGTGTTCTCCTTTCCCATCTGCAACAATAGCACTGGTGGCCCTGGAGCCTGTGGGAAGCAGAATCATGAATGACGAGCACTTGACAGACTTCTAAGGAGGACTGGGCTATAGGCCTAGACTATAGCCAAGGCTGGGGGTCAGTCTGTGGCCAGGGTTGTGGTCAAACAGGGGATGGCTACTAGAATAGAAGCTCCATGAAGGCCCAAACATTGTCCTGTTCACCACCGTAATCTCTAGTGCACAGAACAATGCCTGGCGTGCAATACATACACATGGAATGAATGAATGAATGAATGAATATGCTAATCAAGGTTCCCTGTATAGTTGGGGCCCTGGCTCAGGGTCAGCCTGTGTCCAGAGATAAGTCAGTCTGAGAAGCTTACTGGAGTCTTTCTGTAGCAGGCATTGAGGCCAGGGAACCGAATAGAAACCAAAGGACTCACTTGGTAATTAAGCCACCATCTTGGTTTCTCCAGTCCCAGGTCCTACACCAGTTCCCAGACTCACTGACACCTCCAGCGACTGAAGACCCACCACAGGACAATGCCCATTCTTCATGGGTCTCTGGCCCATCTGACCCTCCCACCACCACCACCATCACCTCCCCACACACGCAAAAGAGCTGATACCATCAGGTATCTCTGGACCTCTAGTCCCAGATGATCTGATTGTGCTGTGTTTTCAGTACCTCCCCATCATCATAAGAACAAGGCCAAACTCCTTGGTGTGGCATTCAATGCCCTGCCTACCTCTCCAGCCCCAGTCCAGACTTCATGCTCCAGCAAGTGTGAACACCCTGCCTTTTCTGCTGCCAAGCCATTGAACATGCAGATTCCCCTCCATGCAATGCCTTTTACTGCCTTTCAAATATGGGAAATAATTGATTTTTTTAAACAAGCATTTTCTTGAAGAGTTGACCATTTCCATTTGATGTTCCTCTGTGATTGCCCTTGTCACACAAAGTATCGTAACTATCAAGTATGTGTTTATCTTTCCTGCCTTTTTAAAATCTCTGCATCCCCAGAATCCAGTCCCAGGCCCAAAACTATATCACCACTATCACTACCATCACCACCATCACCCCCACCATCACCATCACCACCAACAACAACACTACCATCACCACACCTCCACCATCATCACCACTATTACCACCATCACCACCATCACCCCCACCATCACCATCACCACCAACAACAACACTACCATCACCATCACCATCACCACTACCATCCCTGCCATCACTGTTGTCACAACTAACATTCATTAAGCACTTACTACGTGCCAGGCAGTGTACTAAGATATTTACATGATTTTCCCTGCTAATCCTTATAACATCCCCGCTGACTGAAAAAAAAACCCACAACCTAAAAGTTAAGAATTATGTTTTATTTGGTGGACTTTCTGAGGACTTCAAGCCTAGGAGACAGGACTCTCAGATTGCTCTGAGAGACTGCTCTGAAGAAGCAAGCGGTGGAGGAGGAGCCAGGATATACAGGGGTTTTTGCAACAAAAACCAGGTGGTCCGAACATCAAAAGATTACCGTTAATTAAAGAAAACCAGACATCTCAAGTTAAAGAATTTAGTGCTTTTCCACATATGTGAAGATGCAAGAGTCTGGGCTCACTGAAATCATTCCTTTGATAT
Source organism: Physeter macrocephalus (assembly GCF_002837175.3). Taxonomy (NCBI): domain Eukaryota; kingdom Metazoa; phylum Chordata; class Mammalia; order Artiodactyla; family Physeteridae; genus Physeter; species Physeter macrocephalus. Next base: position 20,434,553 of record NC_041216.1, read on the forward strand.
GCACCTCAGCTCTCTGGGGCCAGCATCCTGTGCTGTCTCATCCTGAGTCTCCTCAGGGTGCCCCCTCATGGGTGGCTTGCAGCAGTTGACTGGTAGATGATGGGCATCCTGTTTCTATCCTGAGTTCCCTCAGGGCTCACCTTTCAGGGAGGCTGTAATGTGATGGCTTGATGGCTGCAACATCCTTTGTTTACTGATAAAGCAGGCAATGTTTTTCATTCACATCCCCATTGAGGAGGAAGGTACTCCATCATCATCTCCATTGTATGGATGAAGAGACCAGAGAGATTCAGTAATACGAAGGATTCAAATTTAAGCTGTTTCTCCCTTATCCAGATAGGGTAAGAGCCTGGATAATTCAAATTCCTCATAATACATTATTTCTGTTTAACTTTAAAATGTCTTGAGAGGTCAGCCACTCAGAGGGCCACTTATTTCCGTGGATTCCAGTACAGCCCCAGACACCACATCCCAGGAAGTAAACCTGTGGAACAGAGCTCTGTGTTGCCATCTGCTCCCCCACCCCCCTCCCCACCCCTGGATGCAGGGTCAGCATCAGGCCAGTCAGCCTACAGACTCTGCCCAGAGTCTGGTTCTGCACAGCTGTGCCATGAGGCTCTCAGCCCTGGAAGGGTCAATTCCAGGCAGCAGCCAGCTGCTCAGACAGTGTGATGGATTCTCACACAAAAAAGAAAACCTCCCAGCCAGCCAGCCAGCCAGCACTTTCTCCTCCTCTCAGCCTCTCTCCCTCACCCTCTAGGCTGGAGAGAGATGGGGAGAGTCTTTTCTGGGTGATGTCATCCTCCTGCCCAGCGTCCCAGCACCCCTGGCATTGTCCTCTCCATGTCCACAAGCCTGCCTGCCCATGACCCTACCCAAATGCCAGGCAAAGTCCTTTCCTCCAGTATTCTCCAAGCCGTGGAGACAGGAGGAGGTCTCTGCCAGCAGCTCTCATGCTTCACAATGACATCAGGAATCCCTTCACTGCGGACAGTGCTCTATAACCTGTAACTCGCCACAGGGTGCATTTTCTCCAGAGAGTCAAGGGTCGGGGGGGTCACTATGTCCCGCCCTCTCCCAGAATCAGATTGTATTACAGAAGCATCAGGATAAAGCTTCAGTTCCTTGCCCTTCCACTGATCCAGAGCCTTGTGCTGTGTTGATGAGGAGGATAATTAAAAGTAGAAGCCGAAATTAATTAAGCTCTTGCTTTGAGCTAGGGACTGTTCCAAGTACTTTCCAGATATTAAATCATCTCATTCACATACAGGCCCAAGAACGAGGATCTCCCATAATCTCCATTTTACAGATGAGAAAACTGAGGCTCAGAGAGGCTAAGTCATGTGCTACTTACTGGTCTCCCAGTTACAAGGTGGTAGCTCCAGGATTTCTTTTATATACCTGAGGAGGGAGGGGGACATCTTTCCCTGGTTTCCTGTCTTCTGATAATACCCCCTCTCCCGTCCCCAACTTGCCCCCTCCCCCTCCCACTGGTGAGGGGGAGCAGGCACTGAGCATGCGTGATACACTCCACCCTCCTCCTCCGTTCCGCCAGCAGAGGGCGCTCTCTAGACTCAGTAGGAGGCCAACTGGACCAAGCCACGCCCTCCAGACCCCTTCATCAACAATCAGGGTGACGTCTGACCTCCTTCTGTCTGGCTCAGGCATCTGTTTCTCAATTGGTTCCAAGTTTGGCACAGAGCGAGGTGTTATTTGCTGTCCTCCCTTAAACCCCAGTAATTATAAATACATAAATAAATCAATAGTGTTCGCCCCTATTGGAATTCATCACCATCTAAATATGTCCCCTTCTAAACATAAACATTACCATTCTTCTACATCACATTTCGTTTAACAATAGAAATAACAGTAATAAGAAAAATTGCTGCTATGTTTGGTGTCTGCAGTACGCCAGGTGCAGTGGCACCATTAATTATTACACTTAATTTCACAATCCCTGCCCAAGTAGACCCTACTAGTCCCATTTCTGTAAATGAAAAAATTTCATCTCTAACACGGTAGGTGGCTTTCCCAAGGACACACAGCTGGTAAGTGTTGGATTAGAATCTTTACAGGATTCAATAGTGTCTCCCCAAATGTCCATCCAGTACCTCAGAATGTGGCCTTATTTATACACAGGGTCTTTGCAGATTAATTAATAAAGGTAAGATCATACTGGACTGGGGTGGGCCCTAAACCCAATTCTTATAAGGAGACAGAGACTTGCAGAGACACAAAAGAGCTACAGGGGGGACCTGGCCATAGGATGACAGAGACAGAGATCAGTGGGAATCAGCTAGAAGCCAAAGAATGCCAAGGATTGCCGGCAACCACTAGAATCTCAGACAAGGAAGACAAGAATCTTCCAGACAAGGAAGGATCCTCCCCTGGAGGCTTCAGAGGGAGCACGGCCCTCCAAACACCTTAATTTGGGACTTCTAAACTCCAGAACTGGGAGAGTATACATTTCTGTTGCTGTAAGCCAACTGCTGTGTACTTTGCTACAGCAGCCCCAGGAACCTCATACGGACTCTGAGAGTGGTTACTCTGATACCTCTCCCAAACAAACCTCCTTCCAGGGTCACACAAGTACTTACTGAGAGCAGCAGGTGCCAGGCACTGAGGACATGGAGAAGATACAGCTCCTCAGGCAAGGGCTCACACACAATGACAGCACAGTTGTCTCTTGTCCAAGTCGCTTTGGCTCCTGGTGGGGAGCAGAAGGCGAAGAGGCTGTAAGGACAAATCTTGCTCTTGAGCCTTGGCACCATCACTTCCTGGCTGCGTGGTCAATGGCAGGTCACATTCCACCTCTCTGAACCTCAGCTTCTTCACCTGTAAGATGGAGGTACTTATGCCAACCTGCCTCCTTCAACTAAATAAAGGGTCTAGAAACACTTTAGAAACTCATACCTGCACTTCTGAAATGGGAGATAAACACGGCTTGGTTACTACTATTTTTTAGACCTTTCTGCATGTGGAAATATTTCATACTAAATTCAAAAGAGAAGGAAAGGGGGCATGGTGGTGGAGGACGCCAGGCAGCGAGGTTCTGCACTGGATCTGTGTTCTCCTCAGACGCCACTTCCTTTGAGAGCAGAGTCATCCTCAAAGGGCATCTTGAATTGCAAACAGCCAGAGCCACAAAGGAAAGAAAAGGCCCCAGGGAAGAAGGCGCGTTTGGATCAGTTGCCAAGCCCCCCCACCCCCGTCGTCAGCTGGCCAATATCGGTTCCTCCTGCCTCAGCTGCCAGCATCAGCCATGCCAGGGACTGTGCAGTATTCCTGAGATTTGTCAAAGGCAGCGTCTGATCTCTGCCAGTCAACTAGAGGGGAAAAGAGACCCACAAGATCAAACAAGACTCCTCTGAAAACCGCTCAGGGTGGGAAAAGCCTTAGAGTGCAGGCGCCAAAGTGACAGCCTGCAGGCTGCTTGAGATGGGAGCATTTTGCTGACGGATTATGAGAGGATGGAGGGAATGGGGGTGCTGTGGGTCCCGGGGTGGGGGGGGTTCCAGCCTGCAGGGAGGGCTTGGCAACGCCTGGCACCACTAACCCGGATTGAAAGAGAACATTGCGCTTTGGAGCCTCTGGACCACACTGGGCAGCCCAGCCTCCAAGACAGGCTGGGAGCATCTCTCAGAGGCCATGCTGACCAGTCTGGTTGGAACCACATCAGGGCCTCCCTCATGGGAGCGTGACTTCACTCCCTGAATCAGAGTCCAAGGAAAAGATGGATGTAGTCGACTCAGCCCCGCAGGGACTCATGAAAACTCACCCCCTGGCAAAAATCATTCAGGTGATTTAATTCTATCCAGTCCAACCACTATTTATTAAATAAACAGACAGCTGAGCATAGAGGCTAAGAACAGGGACTCCAGAGCCAGGCAGACTTGGTTTGAATCCCAGCTCTAACGCTTAAGCCAGTCACTTAGCCTCTCTGGGCCTCAGTTTTCCCATCTGTAAAACAGGGATAATAATAGCACTTACCCGAAAGGGCTGTATGAGCATGAAATGCAGTAATACTTGTAAAGCACTTAAAATTGTTTCAGGCGTACAGTAAGTGTTAACTAAGGGCTGTCTAGGGGATTGGTAAATGAAGCAGTGTGGAGCAGTGGGAGAAACCTCCAATGTCCCCGCACACAGACAACTGGGACTGGACAGAGGAAATGCCTCGTCCAGGGTGGCACAGCTCAAAAGTTGTCTAGGCAACCTGACAGCAATTTGACCCCACCCCTAACCACTAAGTCTTAGAGACCCTATTTGGCTGACTATTCCAGCCCGGAGTCTGGCCCGGAGCAGACTCCGGGCACATAGGAGACATAAATGCTGAATGAATGACAGTACCTCTTCATTCAAATCGTCATCGCTTCTTTTAATCTTTATGTGACCTTGGGCATGTGACATAGTCTGTCTGAAGTGTCAGTTTCTTTGTGTAAAAGTATGTGTCCGAATATCCAATTCACAGGGCCGTTGGTGAGAATCAAATGCAAACATGCCCAGTGGGGTATCTGACAGTTCATCCATGTTAAATAAATGTCATCTTGATTTTATTTCATTTCCTTAACTGTGCTCGGTTCTGCCCAAAGACTCATGGGGAACACAAGAGAAGGAGAAAATATATTCTTGTCCTGAAGGAACTTTACACAAGACAAAAAACTAGGAAACTGTTCACTTAAAGGACAAACTACAATTAGGTGTCAAAGCAGAAGTCACCTAGGACTTCAGAGAGCTCTGCATGGACCGGGGCAGTCTGGTGGGCCTCTGGGAGGAGGTGTTTGAAAGAGCCAGCCACCTCATTATCTGCCACGCGAAAGGCCTCACGGACCATGTTCTCATTAGGCAAGGTTGCACCAGCAATGCGGGTGAGGACATAAAAACGCTGCCTTGAGGTTTGAAAACCGCTGCCTGTGAGGAGGAGAAGCAGGCTCTGATCAATTCCCTCCGATCAAAGGATTGGGAATAGTAGCGGAACCAACCAGAGCGCTGGCAGCGGGTGAGACCTAGAGAGTGATGTTCAAAACCGCAAGCATTGGGCCCAGACATTGATGTCCTTCCAGAAAGTGTCCCATGTGGATGTGAAGAAGAACAAAAGGATGGAGGAGATAGAAAATACTCAGATGGGAGAGACAACCCAGAGCCCAAATGAGCCAAGTCCACGATATCCCAGCTGGAAGGAAACCTGAGCATCCCCAGCTCACGAGTGTCAAGGCTAGGCAACTCTCCAAGGTCATTCCATCCTGAAAATCCCTCCATAACACCCCTGTGTCCAGCATCCTCATCAATTAGGAAAGGACACTGGGGCCCAGGGAATTTATGAGCACTGCCCAAGTACATGGTGATGGACAAATGCCCAGCATCCAGGCCCCTCCCCAAACTTCAACCCATGTGTAATTGACTCCAGGAATAGACATGTGGCTGGGCTGACCAACCCAAGCCCTACAGCCCCCTGGACACAGTAATTCATTCTGGGATAAGCTCACAAATTTAAGCAACAAGATACAAGGTCTGAGACTTTGTTCAGACTATTTAGAGGGCAGTACCCAATCTTTCCTGGTGGCCTGGAACCTGGGAAGCAGACATCTAGATTTGCTGGTAGCCATACTGCCATCCTGTGGAGGCTAAGAATGAATTGCTGGAGAGGGAGGAGGTCCTGATGATATCTGTATTAGTTAGGATAATGCTAGCTGCTGTAAGAAATAAACCCCTAAATCTCAGTGGCCTAGCCCAATAAAAATTTATTTCTTGTTCACCTAACAGTCTGATGTAGGTCTTTCTGGTGACTCAGGATCCAGGATCCTTCTACCTTATGCCATACTTTCCCCTAGTGCCTTGGAGTTCTCTGCAGTCACCCCTTGGGGGAAGTTGGAGTGGAGGACACATTTCTGTTTCTTAAGCTCCTTGGTCTGCAAGCGACTCATACCACTTCCACTCTGTCCCATTGGTAGGAACCAGTCACATGATCACACCTGAATGCAAAGGAGTCTGGGAAATGTAGTTCGTGGCCAACAGCTGCCTCTTGGCAAACAGTCTGCACTAACTAAGAAAGAGGCAGCCTGAACCTTAAGTGACCAGCTACCCACCTCCACCTCTACGTCATTGAGTGCTTCCCTCAAGTGGCTTCTGAAGCCTGATCTTTTTTATTTATATAAGCTATTAAATTTTCTGTTTCTACGTAAGTCAGTTTGGGCTGGATTTTCTGCTATGAGTGCTGAGAGAGTCCTTATATGGAATAAGTCCTGCAGTCCATTTGTGCAAATCAGAAGAAAACCCAGTCCTTTCTTTCCCCAGTCCACTGCCCATCCCATAATACCCTACAACCTCCCCTCAGCCAAGGTCCATGGCCTAGCCCATCCCCCTCAGAGTCAGTTAGTAATGCAATCCTCCCCAAGGAAGAAGGGGGCTGGTCCACCTGGAGAGCAGAGACCAGAGACTGCACATCATGTTCTCAACTGTGAACCTGCATAGGAGAGGCACATGAGAGAAGGATCAATAGACTCCCTTTTTTAGTGAAGGAACAGTTGCCCAAAGAGAAATGTTAAAGGTGGACAGCTTAAGGATAAAACTCCAGAACAAACAGCAGGAAGTTTCTCTCACCCTTGTGTACTATCAGCATGTAGGCCAGGGCTGATTATGGTGGTATTAAAATACCACAAATTCTTTAACATTTCCCTCCTTTACAGAACCTAATATTCTTCCCCAGAGTGTAGGCTGTACTTAATGACTTGCTTCTAACATACAGAATATGGAGAAAATTACTTCCAAGGGAAGGCTATCAAAGGCTTTGTGTTTTCCATCTTTCTCTCCCTTGGATCACTTGCCCTGGGGGAAGCCAGCTGCCATGTTCTGAGCAAACCCAAGCAGTCCTATGAAGAGATCCACATGGTGAGGAACTGGGGCTTCCTGCCAATAGCCATGCCAGTGAACCTTCTTAGAAGCAGATCCCCCAGCCCAGGTCAAGCTACCAGATGACTACAGCCCTGTCCAACATCTTGACGGCAACTTCATGAGAGACCCTGAGTCAGAACCACCCAGCCAAGCTGCTCCTGACTTCCTGCCCCATAGAAACTGTGAGATAATGAACGTCTGTTGTTTTAAGTCCCTAAGTTTGGGGTCATTTGTTACACAGCAACAGGTAACTAATACAGCTGCATAAGGGGATAGCTGAAGTAAGGTTTTGTGCCTTGAGGACACTCAAGAGCCCATAGATATATGTTGGTTGAGCCTAGGTAATTGCTAAGAAGTATAAGACTTATGGGCATGAAGGCTGACATACATATTCATGCTCCTCATCAAAGCAGGAGCTCATGGCTCAGCTAAAAGTAAATCACCAGTAAGAGGGTCAAACTAAAACATGGCAGATGGTTTTGTTGTCATTAGATGAAGGGTCAGTTATCTGACCCAGGGGGCTGTCAAACTAAAACATGGTAGATGGTTTTGTTGTCATTAGATGAAGGGTCAGTTATCTGACCCAGGGTAATCTATTAAGTTGAACCATATGAAATAGCCAATATGCAACCACTTTTTACTAAATCAAAATGACAACGTCATATGATTCAACATGATCCTTCAACTCTCTGAGCCTCAGTTTCCTTTTCTGTGAAATAAGGGTAAGGACGCTCATTGTGAGCAAGCTGATAACAAAAACGACTTTGCAAACTGCAAGTGAGCTGCCTCAGAGCACAAAGGATAGCCCACAATCATTAAGGGATCACTGAGGGCCTTGCCAATGACACAGAAATAAAGCTCGTGGGACTTAGAGAATGAAAGTGAGAAGTTGCCAGCCATTGGAGACTTGAGATCTGACCTTGGTCTCCTAACATGAAACAGAGTTGGGACCTGAAGATTCCTGCTTCAGTCTTCCCACCTGTATAATGAAAATGATACCTGCATGGTACCTCTGTTGGGCCATCCTTGCCCTGCTGGCCCATCTCTGGAGGAAGAAGACAGAGACGGCAGGAAGCTGTGTCCCTGCTGCCTCCCATCCATCCCTATCAATCAGGGGGAGGAAGGGGGGCAGGGGTGGGCAGGCCTCAACCCAGAGGCTGGATTTAGCAAGATTGTTCCAGCAAATGGCTCAAGTCCCTCCTGTTTTTGTAGTACAGACAATTGCAGACAAGTCTTAGAGTGAAGGGAGAAAAAGAGTAATTTGTGTGGCGTGAAAACGTGAAGCATAGAACATGGCCTTGCGAGGCATTTGCATTTCTAAACAAGAAAAGCTGCGACTGAGTGAGGCGGTCACCTAGTTATCTTGTTAATTCCCTCCTGGCCCAGGCAAGCCAGGCTGCAGTCTCCCAGCCCCTGAGTTCAAGTCCAGCATTGTCATTAAGTCTGGAGGTGCCCTCATGCAGCCTCCTCTTTGGTCCTCAGTTACCCCTCGTTTCTGTAAAATGGGGAGGTTGGACTGCATGGCCTCCAAAGGGCCTTCCAGAAGAGACAGTCCCCTTATTAAGATTGCACCTCCACACCCCCTGTCATGTGTTCCAGCAGAACTACCCACTAGAAAGAGTGGAATGCATTTCCTCCCCTTGGATTTGGCCATGGTCATGTGACTTGACTTGGCTGACAGGTTATGGACAGGAGCAATCGTGTGGCAATTCCGGGATGAAGCCTCAATGGCATCGAATGTTTATACTTGCTTCCTTGTACCCTGACAGCTGCTGCCCTTTAGCCCGAGCCCCAGTAGGAACACACATGGGACAGACCTGAGCCCAACTTGCAGCCTGGAGCCCAGCCCACTTGACCTGCAAACAGAAACAGAGCCATTGGGCCCGCCCATTTTCTCAGCTGAACCACAGCCTTGCGAACTTGAGAATAAATGCTTATAGTTGCAATATGACTGAGTTTGGGGATGATTTGTTATGTGGCCCTACTGTGGCAATAGCTAGCACCTTATTATTTATCAGTAGCAAGTTACCTGTGGCACCCCCAGCTGATTGAGACACGCAATCTACCACCACTGCTGAAACCAAACCTTTGCCTGACCGTCTTTAGAGATGCTGAGTAATGGCTCATAGGGAGTTCCCAGTCTGATGGGAGAGGATAAAGACTCCTTTAAAATATCCAAGTCTACCAAGAAAGCGTGAACTTAAATGACAGCCTGGCTTCCTGTCATCTCCCAGTTCTCCAGTTCTGGTGCATTCCCACCCTGCCCCATGGACCTCGACTTCCACGTTAATATCATCGGAAAGATGGGAGAAGAACTTGAAGTTGATGGGTGACTTGGAGGGTCAGTGGTGAAGTTCTTTCCCCAAGCCAAGGCCTCACTATTTCCTGTGAATGTTCATGTCCATTAGGTGGTAGTCAGGCTACAGGACGGCCCCCAGTGATCTCACCTCCTGGGATGTATGCCGTTGTGTGGTCCCCTCCCTCATTGTGCCAAGGCTGAAAGAACATGACACAATTGATGACATGATACTTCCAAGAGTAGGTTATAAAAGACGTTGCCTAGATCCCAGCAGGCTTTTTGTAGTAATTGAAACTGATCTCCAAATTTATATGGACATGCAAAGGAGCTAGAACAGCTAAAACCATTCTAAAAAAGCACAGAGTTGAAGGATTTACACTTCACGATTTCAGAACTTACTATAAAGCCACAGTAAATAGGACAGTGTGGTATTGGCACAAGGATAGACATATAGATCAACGGAACACAATTAAAAGCCAAGAAATTAATCTTTACATTTATGGTGACCTGTTTTTCAATAAAGATTCTAAAATGCCAATGAAGAAATGATAACCTTTTCAACAATTGGTGCTAGGACTGTTGGCTATCCACTTGCAAAAAAAAAAATCAGTTTAGATGTTTACCTTACACCATACCTAAAAATTAACTCAAAATGTATTGTGTATCTAAATGTAAGAACTAAAACTATAAAACTTTTAGAAGAAAATCTTCATGACCTTGGGTTGGACAAAGAGTTCTTATATATGACAGTAACAGCATGATCAGTAAAAGAAAAAATTTATTAAGTTGGACTTCATCACAGTTAAAAACTTTCACAGTTTAGAAAAGACCACCAAGAGAATAAAAAGGCAAACCACAGACTGGGAGAAAATATTTGTAAATCATACATCTGATAAGGACTTGCATTCAGAACATACAAAGAAGTTTTATAACTTAACAATAAGATAAAAAGCCCAATAGGCAAAAGATGAGAATAGACATTTCATCAAACAAGATATATGAATAGCTAACAAGCCCATGAGAAGATACCCAACACAATTAATCATTAGGGAAATGCAAATGAAAACTACAATGAGATATTGCTACACATCCACTAGAATGCCTTCCATCAAAAAGACAGATAATACCAAGCGTGGATGCAATGCAGAGAAACTGGAACCCTCGTGTATTACTGGTGGGAATTTAAAATGGCACAGCTACTGTGGAAAACAGTTTGGTAGTTTCTGATAAAAGATAAACATAAATTTATCATGACCCAGCAATTCCACTCCTAGGAATCTACCCAAGAGAAATTAAAAAAATACATCCACACAAAGACATGTATGTGAATTATTCATCACAGGGAAAAACTGAAAACAATCCAAATGTCCATCAACAGATGAATGGATAAACAAAATGTGGTATATCCATACAACGGAATCCTCCTTGGCAATAAAAAGGAATGAACTCTTGATCCATGCAATAACATGGATGAACCTCAAAAACATTTTGTGAGGTGAAAGAATCCAAGCAGAAAACAATACATATTCCTTGATTCCATTTATATGAAATGACTAGAAAAAGGCAAATGTATACAGACAGAAGGCAGAATAGCAGTTGCCCAGGGCTGGGAGTGGGAACAGGTATTAACTCTAAAGGGGCACAAGGTAACTTTGGGGGATGATAGAAATGTTTTAAAACTGGATTGTGGTGATGACTGCACAGCTCTGTAAATGTATTAAAACTATTAGGGGGGGAAGGCATTGTGGCTTCCGTCTTGGTGGCTCTCTTGATCATTTGCTTTCCATTGCCATGTCATGAGCCTACAGAGAGGTCCATGTCAGGAGGAGAGGAGGCCTCCTGGAACTGCATTTGAATGCGCCATCGTAGAAGTGGGTCCTCCAGCCACAGGCAAGCTTTCAGATGCCTACAGGCCCAGCTGACACATTGACTATAATGAAAGACCCTGAACCAGAGTCACCTAGCTAAGCTGCAACTATTGATAGATTCCCCCCACCCTCAGAAACTGTGTGAAATAACAAATGTTTGTTGCTTTAAGCTACTAAACTTGGGGGTCATTTGTTATGCAGCTGTAGATAACTGATACACATTATCACATGGTGATCCACATAGCCCAGTTCTTGGTAGATGTCTGCATCCCCATTGTAGAGGTACAGAGGCTGAGCCCCAAGTGTCTGATTCAAGGTGATGCAGCTTCTAAGAGGTAGAGCTGGGATTTAAACCAAGCCAGCCTGACTCCAGAGCTGCATTCTGGCACACCACATCACTTAGCATCCTGAACCAGGCACCAGGGGAGACATCAGAAAGGAGGAAGAGTCAGATTCCTTTCCTGCAGGACCAGCCAGTCTGATGGGGGAGGCAGGACAGCAGAACAGAAGGTCCTCTTAGCCGTGTTCAGTTACTGTTCCCCATCCTGTGTCTCCTTTCAGTACTGCCGCTGCCAAACCCATTTCATTCCATTCTGCAAAGAGCTCAGAGCACCCGAGTGGGGGTTCCTGCCTCTCTCTCAAAGCAGAGAGCAGCAAAATTGGACAGTGATGTGTTGTCGTTCAAATATTTCCACGTCAGGATGAATTATGATGCTGTCCCACTTTATTCAGTGTAGCATCTTTCATAAGAGCTGTGTCTCAGAAACACTTTGGAGAAGGAAATAATAAATAATTGCCCAAGGGGACAAAGCATGAGATGAAAAGCCCAGGGCTGGGGAGGGCTGGAGGTGGGAAAGCTCAGTCTCGAGGAGTTGGCATGTCCAGGGAGCTGGGCAGCTGAGCCCCAGCAAGCAGAGCCCTGGCCTTGAGTGTTGGGTTCCAGATGCTTCTGGGGCTTCCTGGAAAGGTGGCTACAGGGTCCCCACACTCCTGCACTGGATGTCTCCGTAGGAGACCACAGGGAAGGAGTCCTAGAGCACCTTCCATCTGAGGTAGGGCCCCCAGATGGGCTATTGTGTCTCTCACACATCCAAGCTCCCTCTGCTCAGAACACTTCGTGGCTCCCATCTCACTCAGAATCAAGGCCCAGGTCCTTACTCTGCCCCACAGAGCCTTTCACAATCTTACCCCCATCACTTCTCTGACCTTCTCTGACCTCTAAAACTCTTGCTCGTTCCACTCCAGCCCCATGGATCTCCTTGCTGTTCTCGCGACATGCCGAGCACATGCCTGCCACAGGGCCTTTGCACTGACTATTCCCTCTGTCAGGGCACTCTTCTCTCCACTGTCCATGCAGCCAACTCCCTCATCTCCTTCAACTCTTTGCTGAAATACTGTCTTCTTGGTTAGACCTACCCTGACCTCCCTATTTAAAATTGCCCTTCCCTTTTCCTCACTCTGGATCTTCTTTGCTCTGTCCTCCACCCACCACTGTACTTCTCTCTCTCCTTCTCACATGCTCTACCATGCATGTATTATTGTGATTATAATCTGTCTCCTATTACTAGATTGTCAGCACCACAGAGGCAGTGTTTTTGTTCCCATCGGGTGCCTGACAGAGCCTAAGTGCTCCACAAACATTTGTTGGGTAAACATAGGTATGCATATGCAGACCCTCAGGCTTCTGCGTAACAAGTGAGCACTTAAATGCTCCTACCTGTGGACCCGCCTGCAGTCCTGCACACTATGTACCCTCAATACTAATCCACTCTAAGTTTCTCCCAGGGGTTTTGGAAAGAATGCTCTCTGACTTGGAATATCATGTCCCCAAATGGGTCAGAACCTGGGCTCTGGGCCCAGCATACCTGGGTTTAATCCCAGCTCCACTACCTGCTATTCTGTAACCTTGGGCAAGGCATGTCTCCCGTCTCTGCTTCCATGTCCTCATCCACAAAGAGCAAATAATACTACTACCGCTCTATTAGATCGGAGCTATTTATTATGCTCATTGTGCAAATGGGAGAACTGAGTGCAGATGAAATAAGATCTTCAATTACAAAACTCACACCCATCACTCAGGTATTTGCTGAGTGTAGAAACTGAAACTGAGAGGATGCAGGAGATAGAAGAAGCCTGGAGTGAAAACCTCAAAATACAGCAGGAAAGCTGAAGTGCCATCAATCTTGCCTCAATCGCTGTACAATGGAAAGTAAATTTGCCTGGACAAAGCAAAGCAAAAGCCAATGCCGGCCATGTGGACGAAAAATAACCCTCCAACGTCAGTGCAGGAAGGTCTTAGAGATAATCAACCCAAATTCCCACTTTCCAAATGAGAAAGTGGGGTTCAGAGAGGGAAAGGCACTTACTGGTGACCAAATACAAGGTAAAGGTGTGAAAGCTGGGATTTGAACAGCTATGTCTGACACCAAGGACCTTGTTCTTTTTGCTGCCTGGTTTCTGTTACATTCATCCAACAGACAGCCAGCTCTCACCCAACTCCTGATTCAGCCAGGTTCCCGGGACCCAGGGGATGCCAGCTCTCTGGAGACCCTGAAAATCCGCAGTCCTGGGTCTGCACTGGGGGCAGCAGAGCCGCTCAGAGGGCCAGGAGAAGGGGTCTGTGGGGCAGCAGGCAGGATGTCTGTGTGCCGCCCATGTGTCTGTCAGACTCACAGCTGCTGGAGGCGGGAGAGGGGGGCAGAGGCCAGGGGGCATCCAGGAACATCTGGCTTGAGGTTGTTCAGAGACATTCTGATCTCCCTTGTTCAGAAGCAGTGATTTGTAGTTGGGGGGTGAGGGAGATGGTTCAGCGCTGTCTGAGTTTAAAATAATTAAAGACGGCAAGTCCCTCGGGGCCTAAAAGGAGGGTTAGGACTGGGCCCTAGAGTGAGCTCTGCATACCATGGGAAGGGAAATTGAAGGGGCCGCTATCCTTTCCTTCTGTCTCCATTCAACCAAACTGTTGTGTACCCAGCACCAGGTGGGGTAAGGGGGGACCAAACCAGGCACTAGGGGGCCCCAGGGTGCGTAAGACGAGGCTAAGTACTCACAGAGCCCACATGCGTTTAGAAATAGGGTGATCCCATGGCACTGGTGTCCAAACCTACGCAGCACAGCTCCCTCCAACTCAGTGCTTCTCAGCTGGGGTGATTTTATCCCTCAGGGGACATTTGGCAATGTCTGGTGCATTTTTTTTTTTTTTTTTTTTTTTTTATGGTACGCGGGCCTCTCACTGTCGTGGCCTCTCCCGTTGCGGAGCACAGGCTC
>NC_041216.1:20449192-20465737 GCF_002837175.3 Physeter macrocephalus
GCCACGGCTCACGGGTCCAGCCGCTCCGCGGCACGTGGGATCTTCCCGGACCGGGGCACGAACCCGCGTCCCCTGCATCGGCAGGCGGACGCGCAACCACTGCGCCACCAGGGAAGCCCTGGTGCATTTTTTGATTGTCATAACTTGTCAGGTGGCATGCCACTGGCGTCTAGTGAGGCTAGGGATGTTGCTAAACATCCTACAACATAGAGCGCTGGACAGCTCTATGATAAAGAATTATCCAACCCCAAATGTCAACAGTGCTGAGGTTGGAAAACCCTGCTCTAAACAAGGAGGGGTTTTTAAAATTTTATTTTATTTGTTTTTATATCTTTATTGGAGTAGAACTGCTTTACAATGGTGTGTTAGTTTCTGCTTTATAACGAAGTGAATCAGTTATACATATACATATGTTCCCATATCTCTTCCCTCTTGCATCTCCCTCCCTCCCACCCTCCCTATCCCACCCCTCTAGGTGGTCACAGAGCACCGAGCTGATCTCCCTGTGCTATGCGGCTGCTTCCCACTAGGCATCCGTTTTACATTTGGTAGTGTATATATGTCCGTGCCACTCTCTCACTTCGTCCCAGCTTACTCTTCCCCCTTCCTGTGTCCTCAAGTCCATTCTCTACATCTGTGTCTTTATTCCTATCCTGCCACTAGGTTCATCAGTACCATTTCTTTTAGATTCCATACAAACAAGGAGTTTTTCACCAGGAGTTCTAGGACCCTTAGAAGACCCATGGATGTCCTTCCAGAAATCCAGGCGCCTCCTTGAAAACGTAAGCAAAATTTGGGATCTTCGCGCACATGTGAATTTTTCCCAAGTGATCATCATTTTAAAAAATCTTAGTCCAGTTTTGAGGCCAGGCATGATGCTGAATGGTTTGACTGCTTTATGCGCAGTACCCAGCGTGGGGCATGCACACAGCAAGTGGTTGGTACATACTGTTTGTATGAATGGCAGGGGGTCCTTAGCGAGACCCAGAAATACCTGTCCTCTTCTCCACCCAAGTTCTGAACACACTGGGAAATAAGACAAAGGAGTTAGCAGATGGAGGCCAACATGTCACCTTTGGTGCAGATAAAGGCTAATTTGGAGGACAGAACATAGCTTTCTCTGAAAGTCAAATGGGCCTGCTCAATGAACCCCAGGATTAGACAGACCAGCCCACCCTGTCACAGACAACTGAGTGAGGACAAACCACCCACCTCCCAGCCCCAGCACAGGAGCAAAGCTCACATCTAGACTAGGATGGTCCGACAGAAATATAACACAGGGCTTCCATGGTGGCGCAGTGGTTGTGGGTCCGCCTGCCGATGCAGGGGACACGGGTTCGTGCCCCGGTCCGGGAAGATCCCACATGCCGCGGAGCGGCTGGGCCCGTGAGCCATAGTCGCTGAGCCTGCACGTCCGGAGCCTGTGCTCCGCAACGGGAGAGGCCACAACAGTGAGAGGCCCGCATACCGCAAAAAAAAAAAAAGAAAGAAAAGAAAAATAGAAACATAACACAAACCACAAATGTAATTCTAAGTTTTTAGTGGCCACAATAAAAAACATAAGAAAAACAGATGAAATTCATTTTAAGACACTTTGCCTAACCCAATATCTCCAAAATGTGATCATTTTAATACATAAGCAACATAAAAATGATTCATGAGATATTTTACATTCTTTTTTCATACTAAGTGTGCAAATTCCGGAGTATGTTTTACACTAACAGCACATCTCAGTTTGGACTAGCTACATTTCAAATGCTAATAACCTCATGTGGTGAGTGGCTGTCGTATTGGACGGTGAAGGTCTTAGAGGATCAGGGAATTATGCCTGCTCCCTATGGACGAAACCCAAGCAGGAAGAAGAAGGGAAGGATGAGACTACCTGAGCCAAATACACCGATCAGATAAATAACTCCACCTGCCCTGGGACAGAATGCGGAGAGGCCAAGAGGTACATTAATTAAGCTACCTTCTCATGAAATGAAATATTGAAATTGGAGATGCACTCCTCTTGAATGGATAAACGGAGGGATGGATGAATGGATGGACAGATGGACTGATGGATGATTAACAAACAGATGATGTGAAAAAAATCATGGTAAGACATAACACACCAGAGCAGGGTGTCAACTTCTATTTTAAAAAGCTCCATATGTCAAATACCATATGATATCATTTATATGTGGAATCTAAAATACGACACAAATGACCCTATCTATGAAACAGAAACAGACTCACAGACATAGAGAACAGGCGTGGTTGCCAAGGGGGAAGAGAGGTCCGGGAGGGATGGATTGGGAGTTTGGGATCAGCAGATGCAAACTATTGTATATAGAATGGATAAACAACACGGTCCTACTGTAGAGCACAGGGAACTATATTCAATATCCTGTGATAAACCATAATGGAAAAGAATATAAAAAAGAATGTATATATATACTTATATGTACATGTATAAAAATAACTGAATCACTTTGCTGTACAGTAGAAATTAACACAATATTGTAAATCGACTATAGTTCAATAAAATAAATTTTTTTAAAAAAGCTACAGATGTCAAACCCCTATGAAAGAGAGCACTGTGCTTTTGGTAGCACTATGTCTTTGTTTTTAAAAAGACCAGAATCCACTGTCACTTCATCCAACTTCTGTAGGTGGAGGAAACAATAATATCTAAATAATAAACCTAAGTAATATCACTTATATATAAATAACAGGCAACATACCTACTATAGGGCAGACAATTGGATACTTCGTCCAGTAAGAATATAAACTGTAAGCAGAGAAGGATTTTTATCTAGTTGTTGGCTGCTCTATTTCTAGTACCTGGCATATAGTAGGTGCTCAACAAGTCATAATGGAAAAGAATATAAAAAAGAATGTATATATATACTTATATGTACATGTATAAAAATAACTGAATCACTTTGCTGTACAGTAGAAATTAACACAATATTGTAAATCGACTATAGTTCAATAAAATAAATTTTTTTAAAAAAGCTACAGATGTCAAACCCCTATGAAAGAGAGCACTGTGCTTTTGGTAGCACTATGTCTTTGTTTTTAAAAAGACCAGAATCCACTGTCACTTCATCCAACTTCTGTAGGTGGAGGAAACAATAATATCTAAATAATAAACCTAAGTAATATCACTTATATATAAATAACAGGCAACATACCTACTATAGGGCAGACAATTGGATACTTCGTCCAGTAAGAATATAAACTGTAAGCAGAGAAGGATTTTTATCTAGTTGTTGGCTGCTCTATTTCTAGTACCTGGCATATAGTAGGTGCTCAACAAGTAATTATTGACTTAAAAAATTATTTAATTTACTTAAGGGGCTCAGAGAAGTTGAGTAACTTGCCCAAAGTCACACTGCTACCAAATGGTAAAACCTGAATTTGAACCCAGGTCTAGTGGAGGCCAAAGCCCATCCCACAATTTGCCTCTTGTGTGCGTGATGCAGAAAATCACATTTTCCCATCTATTTCATGAACATGGCACCAGGTCAGTCCTGTGGGTTACTCACCCTGGAAAGTACCCCAGCAGAAGTTCAAAGCCAAGGTGGTTTTCTCCATTTCTCCAGCTCAGACGTCTGCGTGATGCTCGGCCCAGCCCGCTGCAAATGAGAATGCAGAGGAGAAACAAATTCATTTGAACTATTGACAAAGTAAGTGGAGCTCTTGAGAGCCACTTGTTAAATTTTCAGGAATTTTTTGAGCCGGTTGTTAAACACGGCCATTATTTTAAAATTAAAGTCTACAAACTTACCGTTATATAAATTACATGAGAAGCAAAGATAATACATACTCCAAATTCATCACTTCATAATTACTTTACTATATTT
The DNA here is from genome assembly GCF_002837175.3 of Physeter macrocephalus. NCBI lineage: Eukaryota > Metazoa > Chordata > Mammalia > Artiodactyla > Physeteridae > Physeter > Physeter macrocephalus. The sequence goes on from NC_041216.1 coordinate 20,453,044, forward strand.
TACTGCTATTTATGCTCTGAAGGTTATTCATGCCCATTGTATCTGTGTGATGAAAATACTCGCTGCTGATGTTCTACTGCTCATCTGTTCCAACTCCACATTCAAAGATTTCACATCTTTGTGAAGCTCGTAGCTTGTAATCAGGCATAGTGGGAGTATTTATACTACGGAAATTGGCAACTGCTGCAAACCAGTTCCTGTTTTTATTAGTGTCCCAGAGAGATTGTTTTCACACATTTTTTAAAATAAATTTATTTATTTTGCTTATTTTTTATTTATTTATTTTTGGCTGCATTGGGTCTTCATTGCTGCGTGCAGGCTTTCTCTAGTTGCGGCGAGTGGGGGCTACTCTTCGTGGAGGTGCACATGCTTCTCATTGCGGTGGCTTCTCTTGCTGCAGAGCACGGGCTCTAGGCGCACGGGCTTCAGTAGTTGTGGCTCACTGGCTCTAGGCGTGCGGGGTCAGTAGTTGTGGCGCACGGGCTTACCTGCTCCGCGGCATGTGGGATCTTCCCAGACCAGGGCACGAACCCGTGTCCCCTGCATTGACAGGCAGACTCTTAACCACTGCACCACCAGGGAAGTCCCTGTTTTTACACAATTATCAGCATACTATGGCTGGTTTACAACCTAGGATGTGGTCACAAATCAGAGAGTGGCTTTACGATTCTCTACTACACCACAGGACAACTAAGAGAAAGCCATCTTTGCTCAAAAAGGACATTTCACTGTAGAAAACAGCACCAGCTTTGGAGTTTCTGAGCCTCCCTGCAGGAGGTGGAAAATTCAGTGCACATTCCCTTTGGGGTCCATCTTCCCTGCTCATCTCGGTAGGGAGCCTCTGTGACCACAGGATTCCGGTAAAGGGCTTTCCCACACACAGTCAGCTTCCTTAGGAAATATCAAACCCCAGCCCTCTGGAGTCATTGCTATGCATGTCAGAGCAGGTCTCTTGTCTCTAATGAGCAGCTGGCATGATGCCCATGGCTTCATCCTGGGCCCCTGCTGAGATGAAGTTGCTTTTAACCAACCATATCCTACTGTCCACACTGCCCCACCCTTTGTCTCTGCTTTTAATACCTCTGGTGGGTGTATCAATGGTGCAAGTGGAGACCATACCAAGCAGAGAACAAAAGCAGAAGTCAGCCTCAGGAAGCATGCCTGTCCCAGCCAGCCATCTCATTTGTATACACTGAGAGTCTAGGAGGATCTTTGATTAGTTTTGCATTTCCTCTTCAGTGGAGTCAAACATTTGTTGAGAATCCCCTGGATGCCAGGTATGTGCTGGGCACCTTATAGATAATCTTATTTAATGCTTTAACTACTTTACAAATTGGGTATCATCAACTCCTTTAACATATGAGGAGGTGGAGACTTGGGGAGGTTGAGTACCCTTCCCAAGGTCAAGCAGCCAGTGAACGCCTAAGCGAGAATTACACCACTTGTCTCTCTGGCTGAAGATCCACGTATTTTCTATGCTGCACTTGCCTGAAACAGTTACCCTAGAATAAACCTTGAAGAGAGAGTATGATTTCAACAGTCAGAGTTGAGGAGGAGGATGCTAGTGGCATGGTGTAGAGCATGAACTCAAGGAGGCAGGAAACGATGGGGCTCATCAGAGAGCACAGAATAGGCTAAAGGTTTCCACAGGAGAGGAATGAGTTCATTCCTGGAAGAATATGTGGACACACAGAGAAGTGGTAAGAAAGGATGAGTGGGTAGAAGAATGGATGAGTGGGTAGGTGGAGAGGTGTAAGGGTGAACGTGAAGTATGGATAGGTGGAGGGATGGAAGGGTAGACAGTGAATAGCAAATGGATGGATGGATGGATGGATGGATGGACGGATGGACGGACGGATGGATGGATGGAAGGATGGATGGACGGATGGATGGATGGACGGACAGTGAATATGGTGGATATGGGAAGGAATGGATGAGCAGATGGGGAGAAGAAAGAAGGGAAGGGAAGAGAGGAAAGGAGAGATGGGTGAAGGGAGAACTGGTAGGTAGGTGGAAGGGTGGTTAGTGAAGGGTGGGTGGGTGAATGGGTAGAAAAGTAGACCGTGAAACGTGGACAGGCAGAACTGATGCTGGCTATTAACATGGGCATGTGGAAGGGTTATGTGTGGACACGTGGCCAGTGGAAGATTGAAAATGTGGGAAGGTGGAGGATAGAGAAGTGAATACAGATGTGAGGGTGAATGAATAAGCAGGTGACTGGGTAGGAGGGGCATGAATGGACGGAGAGGCGTTTGGGTCGAGAGATGGTAAGGTGACCAGATGGATGAACAGGTGCAGGGGCATGTGGATAGCATCACGGTGGAAACAATGAGAGAAGGAAGGGAAGGAGGGAGAGAAGAAATGAAGGGAAAGACAAGAGGGAAGGGCTCATCCCAGCCCATGGGCACTGCAGAGGCACATTTTAAGGTCCTTGGGGAAAGAGAGTCACCCTCAGATCGGGACCAAGAACCAACCAGAACCAGGGGTGACACAAGGAACTGCACAGCTAATCTTTCTCCTAAGCTCAGCCCTGGGACAGTCCCCTCCGAGGCCCTGGTCAAGAGCTGGTCTCTGTACCCTGCCCTCCCCTCCTCCCCCTCCCACCTCCCTGCCCCTCCCTCCCCCTCTCTACACATGGCAGCCTTCTCTTGGCAAGAGGCTCACTGGAGTCGAGCGGTAGGGCCAGCCGCTTTGACCTTCTCTGTTCTTGGACATAATTACTGTTATCCCAGATAATTGCTTTGAAATAACTCTGTGTCATTACACTCCTTCGTGCTACTTGGCCCATTTATCTGTGAACAGCCCTGTCCTGGGGAGCAGGGATTTGGATGTAACAGCCTGGGAACTGTGTTTTTCTCTCTCTCCTCCTCCCATGCACCAGGCTTACCTTAACCCTTCCAGTCACTGCTCTTGTCAACATGCAGTTCAGAAAATCAGACAGACAGCCCCACCAGGCCAGGGACCAGACACTTCTGGAGGCTCGAGGAGCCAGTGCGTTTAGGCACAGACTCTGGTAGCATGTTGGGCGGGATATACGTTCTGAGGGGCCAGGAGTAGGTAGAGGTGGGAGAGCACATCCACAGCCAAAGGCAAGAGCTGTGCAGTCAAGGGGGAAAAGCCAAGGTCGGACCCAAGAGAGAGAACCAGGAGGCAAGTCCAAGGTGAGGACCCTCGTGAGGACTGGCCCAGAGTAGACTCACCCCCTGGAAGGTGGTTGAGAGTGTCACAAGTGCCCCAGTTCTCCTGTGTGAGCTGGCAGGGCTGGGCGTGTCTGGAGCACTCCAAGGCATAGGGCCAAAGTCGGGGGACTTGAATGACCCTGACCAGGGACACTTCCTTAGGGTCCAAAGAGCCGTGCCTTTAAGCCAGAAGAGCCCCATCATAGAGACCTACCTCAGGGTCTGCGGAAGGGGTGAAGGTACAGACAAGCCCCACCCAAGGAGAGGGCTCCAGCTTCCAGATTCCGCTTCCACTGGCTCCCACCCATCAGCAATGTTCCCAGGAGGGTTTGACCTAGCCTGCCCATGGGCTTTCCCTCTAGGACTAGCCCGCTTGGAACGCTGCCTTTGGAATTTTCCAGGCTTGCACCTGAATCCTGGTTCCATCACGTGTAGCTGTGTGACCTGAGGAAAGTGACTTTACCTCTCTGAACCTATTTCCTCATCTGCAAAGTGGGAATAACAATCGCACCCACTCACAGGGTGGTTGAGAGGATCCGATGTGATTGCACATAATTGGCACAGCATCCAAGGCAGAACAATTTCTCAATAAATGAAAACATGGGGAATCCCAGCCCTAATCTCGCCACACCAGACTTTGGGTCCTGACCCTCTAACTGCCCGTTGGTTTCCATCTGGCTCCACCGTCCCAACAGCAACAATGCCTATCAGATCCGCCTTGGGACCCAAGCCACACATGGTGGGGGCTGGAGTTCAAACAGACAAAAGGGAGCCAAACCATGAGTCACTTGTGTCAGGCAGCCTGGAGGTCAAGGCCAGAGAGGCCAGCTTAGGGAGGCTGGATCAGGCAGTGACCAGCCCCCAAGCCTGCTAACCCATCCACAAAGAAGGGGCTCCCAGCAGCTTGGCTTGGCTTCCAGTCCACCTCCCAAGACTCTCGGAGCTTCCAAGCCTTTCCTGCCCTCTGCTGTTCCTGTTTGCTACCTCATCACCTGTCTGGAGTGTTTGCTAACACTCCGGCATCTGCCAGCTTGGCCTGACTCCAGCTTCCAATTTGTCTGCGTTGAACGTGGCCACGCAGGTGAACAGAAACGACTGATGTGGCGATGCATGGAGTATTCATGACTGGGGAGCACAGGGGGCTCTCAAACCCGATGGCTTTTCCGCTACAAGCTTGACCCTCCATCAGGCATCTTCTATCTCCTTAATTAATTACGTTCATTACACCTTTCCATTATAGCCTTTAAACACATCCTCTTGCTTTGAATGCATCATCACTCCTGAGCTGCTTGGCTCAGCTGCCTTGGAGAGGTGCAGGAAGAGACAGTGAGGCCGGCAAAGGCTGAGAAGAGTCCAGGGCAGAGATCTTCCAGGGGAACTTAGAAAGAAGCTCAAGTCCTTGAAGTCCAGCCTGGGGTTCTCCCCCTACAGCAAGCCCTCCATGACTTAAACCTGCCCAAATAAGATTAGAGTAGCTACCATGATTTGGGTGCTCACAGCCAAGCACTGTACTTGAGGCTACATGAGTATTAACTCACTTAAATCATTTCCCTGTATGTAGTGAGAAAATAGGCTTAGAGAGGCAAGGTAACATACACATGATCACACAGCTTGTCAAGGGCTGGGTAGGGATTCCAGCCGGACTCCAAAGCCTGCGCTCTTCCCACCGAACCACATGGCCCTTCATGTCACTCCTTGATGTAGGTGCCTCTTTCAGTGTTTTTAAGCAGGTTTCTCAGTGACTGAAAACTATGTCAAAGTTTTCTAATATTTTTCTATCATCTTCTCTATGACACTGAGAGGTCTCCAAGGGCCAGGACTGCTACTTACTTCACTAGACTGGGAGCTCCCCGAGGGTAGAAGCTCTGCCTCCCCCATCAGATCGGTAGTTCCTTGCAGACAGAAACTGTGCCTCCTTCACCAGACTAGGAGTTCCAGTTCACCCTTCCCACCTGGCCCCTGCCCTGCCCTGCCCTGCCTTCCTCTGCCCTCCATATGTCAGTTACTTTATGAAGGAGGCAGCTGGGGCACCATCTTCCCCTCCCAGCATATGGCCCTGGTGCTGTCGCTTCCCTGGGGCCTCCTCCTGTGGCTCCTCTCTTTGAGATAAAGAGCACATCTACCATCTCACTAACAGGTGCCATACACAGCCGTCCACACTCAGACAGCTGGAGCAGAAGGGAATTTGCCTGCTTGTGTGGGCTGGCGGGGGGAGGGTCAGTGCAGCCGAGTCCTCCCTCCCAGGAGCCTACACCTGGACCAGGCCATGAGCAGAGGGTAGGGAGGCTTGCCTCCCCTCAGCTCCACCCCTAAGAGAGCACAGAGACAAAGTCCTCCCTACACCATAAATACTGCTTCAAACACCCTACTCTGGAGCTCTGATCCCAGGTTTAACTTACCAGCGTCATGGCCTTTGGTAAGTCTCCTCTCCGCTCAGCCCCAAAATCTCCATTCCAGCCTTGGCCCTGCCCCTACTACTCTACAACCTGGGAGTTTCCCTATCTGTGAAATGGGAATGACACTCTGCCCGCCCTTCCCGCCATGGGCTGCTTCTCAGGATGGATTAGGCTGCGGTCGTATGGCCAGAGGCTCCTGCCAGGTTGGGAGGCCAGCATCCCCGCACCCCAGGATTTTAAGAGCAGAAACCTTGAAACGGTGGGGAGAAGCATCCAAAGGAGGACAGATTAGATGCGGTATGGGGATCCGTGCTATCAGCCACTAGAAAACTATAGAAGTCATAACCTGTATCCGTCACATTGACCTGAGATGTACAGAATACATGATCAAGCAAAAATAAATCGTTAAGGAAAAATCATAGTAAAGAAAAGCAAAGTTATGGAGTAGCATAGCAGCATCCCACATTTTTCCCAGTGCCTCTCTACATGTGTGTATATATTTGTATATACTTATAGGTATGGAAGGATCATTGAAGCCTCAGGTGGGAGGCCAATGTGAGGGACAGAAAGTAAAAGAAGGGTGAGACAGTCTAATCATATTCTACATACTTTAGTATTTGTTTAAACTGTCCTAATGAGGATGTGTTTAAAAAATAAAGCAAAGCAATTTTTAAAACGCCTATCTCTGTTGCTGATTTACAATGGGACTTGGGCATATCATTTCGATGAGCCTCAGTTTCTTCATCTGTAAAATGGAAATAATTGTATAAGATAAGAATGTCTGTCTGGTAGACTCACTGTATGGATTGAAAAGATCACAGCACGGAGTAGGTTCATTTCCCTCAAGTGAGAGGAGGGAGAAGAGAAGGGGAGGCTATGTCCCTGCGGCCAGTGGTCCAGCTCCCGTGGGGCAATCACTTCGCCTGATATGGGGAAGACTCTGCCTTCATCCCCCTGCCACCTTCCCTGCCTTCCCCAGTCATTGGAAAGGCTAAGCCAGCCTCCATCATTTTGCAGCCGAATGACCTAGACAAATGTCCATCCCTCTCTGAACTCCAGTGGCCCTACCTGGGAAAAGGCAAGTGTCTCCCGCTGGCCTCCTAGGTGTGCCCCGTGTACCTGGCTTCCCCGTGAGGCCTGGCGTGACTTCAGACATGGGCAGGCTCTTCAGTGGAGCCTCTGGATGGTGACTGAGTGAGGGAGAGGGCAGAGCTCTTGGGTAAACACCGCTTGTTATGCAAAAGCTCAGAGCTCTGCCCAGCAAAGCTCACCTGAGATGTTTGAAACCAGCCAGAGATTCCGAAAGCGCTTTGCAAACACAACTGGAGCAGGCTGCTGCCCCTGGGGAACTGGGGTTAAATTCTGGCCTTCTGCCTGGAGGAGCATAGAGATTTGCTGGATTCCACCAGGGAGGGGAAGGAGGAGAGGGAAGAAGGAGGGGTGGGGAGGAGGAAGGGGAAGAAGACAAAAGCAAGGAAAAGGGAGGAGAGAGAAGGAAGAGGAGGAAGAAGAGGAAAGCCAGAGATGAGGCACAAACCGAATTCCTGCAGACGCCCAGCGGGAGGAGCGACCCCGCCGAGCACCAGCTGGACACTGTCCACCACGGAGGAACCCCACGTGGACAGATGCTGACAGCAAGGCACGAGATGCAGCCTGCTGGTTCCATGATGCCTCTGGAGCTTAGCTCCCTGGGAAGCAGAAAGGGACCGCAGCCCTGAATTGAACTGAGCGTGAACCCAAAATGACTGCATTTACCTAGAACTGTCTGGGATTACATTTTCTGCCCTTGGGCAAAAAGGGAGCTTGGGACAGAAATTTTATTCAGTGAGCAAAAAACAGAGTTACAGTTTTCAGCACACCAGAGTAGGTGGCTTGGAAACTCATGCTCATCGATACACAGCCCCTAGATTTGAAAATAATAGAAAGAGTTGCTGGGGTGAGGGGCAGCCCCATACCCCCGCCCACTCAGCCTCCCTCTTGCCCCACGTGAAGACTCTGGAAACACCGTCTGAGAACTTCTCCCCCAGGCCAACGGGGGTGGGGCCGGTGGCTGCATATGCAACTCATCCCTCTGCTCTTGGGCTGCCTCTCTTTTCCCACATTTGAGTTGTCACCACAAATCAGAGCAGATGGTGGCCCCAGGGCGTGTCCCAGGAGCCGGACTTGGCAAGCACGCATCCCCTCAGAACCTGGAGAGGACACGTCCAGGATGTGTAGAGCAGCACTGCCCACCCTGGATGCCGTGGGCCTCCACAGCTGGGTTTCTCAGCCTCAACGCTATTGAGTTTCGGGCTGGACCATTCTGTGTTGTGAGGCTTCCCTGTGCATCGTAGGACGTGTTCACCAGCCTCTCTGGCCTCTCCCCACCCATGCCTTTAGCATCCCCCCAGCCTCCAATTATAACAACCTAAAGTGTCTCCAGGCATTGCCAGATGTCCCCTGCGGAACAAAGTCCTCCCTGCCCCACTTCCCCCATGCTGAGCACCTCTGACCTCTTGCTAGTTTTCTAGAAGGTTCTCCAGGTCCGGGTTGCTCACCTAAGCCTCTCGCAGACCTGGTACCTTGTCACTTGATGGGACCCTTCAGACAGTTGGGGGGGGTCTGGGTCTTTGCCAGCCCACTTGATCATGTGAGGGGAAACTGCCCATGTAGACCTGGCCATCTGCCCTGGGGAATTCCTACATGGAACCAAATGGTATCAAACCCAGCACGGGGCCTAGAGCAGCAGAAGTAATCCCAGAGGTGCACAGAAGATAAATGCCAAAGCAGGCACTCCAGCCCTGGCAGGGTAGGGGTGATGGAAGGAGAGGCCCACACTGCATTTGGGGGAGGTCTTTCCCAACCCCTCCCCGGGCCCCCGAGACGCAGTCTCTCAGCATCAACCAGGAACCAGGACCTGGTACTGTGTGCAGGTGACCCTGGTCCTGGCAGCCCACTACATGTGACAGATGGGATGGTGACACAGCCCCACTGGCTCCAAGAAGCCTGATCTGGAGGAGCTGGGCTGGCGGGGAGCAGGTGGCTGTCGGTTTGGGAAGACCAGCTGAGGGGGTGGAGACGTGGGGTCCTCCACACTCCAAAGCCGGCCATCAGGATATGCCACATGGCTCCAGGCTCCCACCTGCCCACCTTGCTCCACCTCACACCCACCCCGGAGCGGCCTGCAGCACAAGACCTGAGAGCTGGGGCTCAGTCATTCCTTCCACAGACATCCCTGGGCAGGCCTGTGGACCTAGCTGCACACTCGGCATGGGGGGCCTGAGACTGACACAGATCTAAGGCTTGGTCTCTCGTGGAACGTCAGGGAGACAGGCATGTGAATCACTCTTTGGTCTGATAGGAACTAAGAAGGAGGCAAGCCCGGGGTGCTGTGAGATACAGGGAATACCTGGGTCTCCAGACCAACATCTCCCTTGAGTTACCTGGATGCCCTTCAGGATCTCAAAGTCATCACATCCCCAAAGGACATCCTCACTTTGCCCCCAAACCTGTTCTTCCTCTGGCTTCTCCATCTCAGGCTCTGGAACAACTTTCAACCCTGGGTCCAAGATGGGAACAGGGGTGGGAGCCTGGGGGCGTCTCCTTCTCCCTCACTCGTCCATCCAGTTGGGTACCAAGTCCTGTCAACTCCAATTCTTAAACGTCTCGCAAATCTAACTCTCTCTACCACCCACACCCCCAGCACATACCCGAGTTCCCAAGCTTACATCTCTGGCATTGGCAGGCCTCCTGGCCTCCGGGAAGTCAATGTAACAGTAGTGAAGAAATTGCCTCGGTTCAAAACCTAGCTTCACCGTGAACTATTAGTTGTGGGATACTGAGCAAGTTTTCCAATCTTTTTCAATTTCCTTATCTGTAAAATTTGCATATAATTAATAGAGAAATGCAAATCAAAACTAGTGAGGTACCACCTCACACCGGTCAGAAAGACCATCATAAAAAAAAAAAAAAAAAAGAACGACCATCATTAAAAAGTCAACAAATAACAAATGCTGGAGAGGATGTGGAGAAAAGGGAACCCTCCTACACTGTTGGTGGGAATGTAAATTGGTGGAGCCACTATGGAAAACAGTATGGAGGTTCTTCAAAAAACTAAAAATAGAGTTGCTATATGATCCAGCAATCCCACTCCTGGGCATATATCCAGACAAAACTATAATTTGAAAAGATACATGCACCCCAGTGTTCATAGCAGCACTATTTACAATAGCCAAGACATGGAAACAACTTAAATGTCCATCAAAAGTTGAATGGATAAAGAAGATGTGGTGTATACAATACAATGGAATATTACTCAGCCATAAAGAAGAATGAAATAATCCCATTTGCAGCTACATGGATGGACCTAGAGATAATCATACTAAGCAAAGTAAGTCAGAAGGAGAAAGACAAATACCATATGATATCACTTGCATGTGGAATCTAAAATATGACACAAATGAACCTATCTATGAAACAGAAACAGACCCACAGACATAGTGGTGGTTGCAGGGGTGTGGTGTGCAGGGGAGGGATGGAGTGGGAGTTTGGGACTAGGAGATGCAAACTATTATATAGAGAATGGATAAACAGCAAGGTCCTACAGTATAGCACAGGGAACTATATTCAATATCCTATAATAAACCGTAAAGGAAAAGAATATGAAAAAGAATATATATATGTATAATTGAATCACTTTGCTGTATACCAGAAATGAACACAACATTGTAAATCAACTATACTTCAATTTTAAAAATTTAAAATAAAATTAGCATAGTAATAGTACCCACTTTATAGGGTCGTTTGGAGGATTAATTGAGTTAACACATGTGAAGCACTTGGAACTGTGCCTGACACATAATAAATGAACAATAACTAACAGATATGATCATTCCCTACTCCACCCTCTCTGCTGCAGCTGAAGTGACCTTCCTAACCTGCAAATTTGCCTTCATCTCCCACTGATAGGGCTCCCCACTAGACCCTCATAACCAGGGTTCTGCTAACCACTTGTATTAGTTATCAACTGCTGTGTAACAAATTATTCCCAAAATGTAGTGGCTTGAAACAAGAAACACTGATGATCTCACCCAGGTTCTGTGAGTTCAGACATCAAAAGCAGCTCAGCTGGGTGGTTCCAACTCGGTCTCTCATGCAGTTACAGTCAGTGTGTCGACTGGGGCTGCAGCCATCAGTAGGCTTGACTGGGGCTGGAGAATCCACTTCTAAGATGGCTCACTCACATGGCTGTTGGCTGGAGGCCTCAGTTCCTCACGACAGGGGCCTCTCCATAGAGCTGCCTGACATGGCAGCAGGCTTCCCCCCAAGCAACTGATCCCAGAGCAAAGCAAAAGCCACAGTGCCTTTTAGGATCTAGCCTCAGGAGTGACATACCATCACTTCTGCCATCTTCCACCAGTCACATAGGCCAACCCTGATACAGTGTAGGAAAGGACTACACAAGAACAGAATACCATTTTGGAGGCTGGCTCCCACATGCCTCCAAACCACATCTTTCACCACTCCACAACTTTCAGTCAACACTCCTGGAACAAAAATTACTGCATTTTCTGACACTACCCTTGCAATGTCTCTATGCATTTGCACATGCTGTTCCCTCTGCCTGGAATGCCTTTCCCTTACATCTCAACCTAGCCAAGGTCTACACGTGTTTCAAGATTCAGATAAGGCTTTTCTTTCCAGAAGAGTTTCTCTGACCCAGCTAGTAAGAGGTAGAGTCCAAAGTTGAACCCCAGCTGTCTGACTCTTATCCATTATTAATACAGTGCTGGGTCTCTCTCCTTGACCATGAACTCCAGAAGGGATGGAATTTTGACTGATTTATCTCTGTGCTTCCAGTGTCCACGACATTTCTGGCTGATAACAGAGAAGAAAAGGCTTAAGAAAGAGAAACAAAGAAAGAAAGGAAAGGAAGGGAGGCAGGAGGAGTCAGGCCCTGAGCAGGCAGCCTGGGTCCACCTGTGCCAGTTCATCCTCCTCCGGGAGAATTGTGGGATTCCCAAGGCCCCAGACTGTTCATTGAGCCCCTCCCCCGGCGGGAGAGGGAAACGTGCCCTGCCTCATCACACCACCCCACCCCGCAAACTTTGTAAGGTTGGTTCTTCATTTTTATGTCTGCTTAGGCACTTGTCCTATTAAAGAATTGATTTAATTAACTCCAAGAAATGCAATTAATTTTAATTGTTCATGACAATTCATTGTTTAATACTCTATTATTAATTATAAAAAATCCTAATGCCCAGTTGCTGTCCTATAATAGGATAATTAAACACTTGTACAGGAGACACTTCATTTTCAAGTGCTTTGACATAATTTCAGTCTTCAGAGCAAAGCTTCCTTGACTCAACCAGCAATGTGCTCATGTGGAGGCTCCCAGTGGTGGTGACTTCTTCGTTCTTTAAATTTTTTACCTTGGGGAAGGACAGGGTGGCCCAGAAGTTGGCAAAGAGCTTTACAGCAGGTAGAGTGCTGCTGCATCAGAAGTGGGGAAAAACCTGGGGAGGTACCCTGTGTCCTCCCCTAAGCCAGGGCAGGCCTATCCTGACCTGGTCACACAGCATCGCTGTGATTTTGGACAAGCAGATTAATTAGGCAATCAATTAACACACATTATTGAGCAGGTACCATGTCCATTGCCTCCCATAATTCTTGATGGTGGGGCCATGTTAGATCAAGACAGACAAAATGATGCTCTGGTGGAGCTTACATTCTGGAAGGGAGAGTTAGAATATGGATGGATGGATGAATGAATGGCTATATGGATGCATGGATGGATGGACAGGGAGATGGATGGATGGATGGATAGATGGATGGATGATGGATGGACAGGTAGATGAATGGATTGATGATTGGATGTCTGGATAGATGGATGGATGGATGAACAAATAAATGAATAAGTAAATTCAGTGCTCTGAAGATAACAGGATATGATAAAGTAAAAACTGGCAGGGAGGATTATTTTTAGCTAGACTGGTCAGAAAAGGCTTTCTGAGGAGATGACTTTTGCCCCGAGATCTGTATTTTGACAGAGGGTCAGTCTTTTTTTTTTTTTTTTTTTTTTTTTTTTTTTTTTTTTGCGGTATGCGGGCCTCTCACTGTTGTGGCCTCTCCCGTTGCGGA
>NC_041216.1:20465822-20499012 GCF_002837175.3 Physeter macrocephalus
GTCTTTTTTTTTTTTTTTTTTTTTTTTTTTTTTTTTTTTTGCGGTACGTGGGCCTCTCACTGCTGTGGCCTCTCCCATTGCGGAGCACAGGCTCCTGCAGAGGGTCAGTCTTATAAAGACCTGGGGAAAAGTATTCCAGGAAGAGAGAAGATCGAGTGCAAAGACCCTGGGTTGGGGATAAGCCTGGAATTTTTGAGAGACATAAAGATGGATGAAGTCACCTGGGCAGAGACAGTAAGGAGGAGAATAGGGGGTGATGAAGTAGGAGAGGAGGTGGGAACTGGGTCGTGCAAGACATCGTAGGTCAGGGGTCAGCAAACTCCAGCCCTGGGGATAAATTCAGTCTACTGCCTTTCTTGTAAATAGTTTTATTGGAACACAGCTATGTCTGTTCATTTATGAATTGTGGCTGCTTTTGTGAGCTGTTTTGTTTGTTTGTTTGTTTGGCATGGTTGTGACAGAGACCATATGGTCTACAAAGCCAAAAAATATTTACTATCTTGTCTTTTACAGAAAAGTTTGCTGAGTTCTACTGCAGGGACTTTATTCTAACTGCAGTGGAGCCCCTGGAGGGTTCTAAGCAGGGGAATGTCATGATCTAATTTATATTTTTAAACTATGGCCCTTATCTCCTGGGTGGAGATAAGACTGGAGGGGTGGTGGGCAGGGAGCAGCTAGGAGAGGCTTTGCAGCCTAGGCTCAGGCTGATGGAGGTTTACTGCCATGCAGAGGCCGGGTGGAGGGGTGGGAGGCCATTAGGAGGCCCTGCAGCCTTCCAGCGAGAGGTAATGGGGGCTGGGACAAGGATCAAGGTGGCCAAGAAGGAGAGAAGTCTGAGCTGAGAAGTCTCCAGAAGGTGCAATTGACAAGCTTTTTGATGGATGGGAATCCATCAGTCCCTATTCTGAAACTGCCAAATAAGTGACTCATATGTGATATTTCCCCAGTCTGGGACTTAGTGTCCCCATACTGACAATGGGGAGGTTGGACTATATCTCTGAGAGCCCTTTCAACTTGGCCTTCCTGGGTCCCTTGGTCTACCTGGGAAGCTGAGTCTGGAGCAGTCATTCCAACCCTTATTCCAACCCTTAATCCAACGGTGCTTCCCACGGCTTCCCACCTGCTGCAGGAGCCCCAGGATGGGGAGGAGCAGGTGCGGCTGGCTGGGAGTGGGGGCCTCCTGGGGGAGCTAGGCCAGAGCTGACCTCAGAGGACCAGCAGAGGAGGAAGGAGGAGGGTACCGCGGGAACCAGAAGAAGGGCTGTTAGACTCAGGCCAGGGGTTCAGTCCAATTTCTTGGAGTAAAGGAAGGAGATAAATATCAGAACTCCACCTGGACTTCTCAACACCAAAGACATCCCAGGAGCAGTAATTCATTCTTTCCAGAACACCGGTTGGGAATCTACCGTGGACATAGCAGTAAATAAAACAGACACAAATCCCTGCCCTTGTGGAAACCTAAATTCCACAAAAATCCGTGGAATACCTATTGTGTGCCAGGAGCTACAGCGGTGAACGAGATAAACCCCACTTCACGGAACTTCCACGCTCACAGGGAAACCACTGTCCTTCATCAAAATCCCCTGCCTAATGCCTGAGAGGTAGAACATGGTCCAAGGAGTCCTATGGTCCCTCTTACCTGAGCTGAAGAGCCCTTGGAAGACATCTGGTCCAATGGCCCCAGTATACAGGTTGAGAAACTGAAGCCCAGACCCATTAAGGGACTTTATCATGTTCACAGGGGCAAAGACAGAACTTGAATGTGAACCTGCCCGTGCCAGAAATGTCCCCACGCTTCCTCAGTCGAGCATCTAGCATTTCATCTGAGAGCCCAGGAGCCCCTGGTAGAGGGAAATCTGTGAGCCCGGAACATTCCATAAGGAGGCAAAGTAGCACCCCATCCCAAGCCTGCCCACCCACCCAGCAGAGTTGCTTCTGCTGTCAAGAGCAGCTCACCATTCATCCCCGGCTGTCTATCACATGTGCCGGGGCCCTGGCTGGGGTGAAAAGTGCTCTACATTTTCCAGGCCCTTGGGGAGACCATTTGTCATTGGAGACCAGCAGTGGCCTAAAGAGCCCCCAGATAAGCTGGTTTCCAGGCCTCTTGTGCCCCCCATTCCTAGACAGACCACGCCCTCCCACCCCACAGACCCAACCCAGCCTGCCCAGGCTGGCTATGGGACAGGCCTTAAACTGGGGGCCAGGAGAGGGCTGAGGAAGTCCTTAAACTTGGGGTCAGGAGAGGGCTGAGGAAGGGACAGTTGGATGACATGGGTCCACTCAACCCGGGGCTGCCTGATCTGGGGAGGTCAGCAGAGCCATGCCTCTAGGGGGCTGGTCTGGCTGGAGTTTGGAGGGATAAAGGGGGCTGGGCCGAGGGCTTGTTACTGAGACAGCCAATTGACCCTGTGTGTGCATGCAGAGACATCCAGACATGGGGGTGGGGGGCATACGAGCAAAGAGAGACATTGTCCTTAGATACCCAGAGAGAGACATGGCATTCGACACACAGACAGGCACTGTAACACACACACACACACACACACACACACACACACACACACACACAACCACAGCCAGCTTCCCTGGCATTCTCCCCCAACCTGTCCAACCCACGCTCTGGAAGGGAATGGTGGATTTGCACCCTTGAAAGGGACCAGGGTGGAGAGGTCCCCAGGGCCTCTCACCACATCCCTGCCCTTGTAGAGAACCTGGACCCTGCCCCTCTCAAAGCCGAGAGCAGGTTTGAAGGGTGGGCCTCCTCTGCAGTCGGCCTCCTGTCTGCTTTGCCTCCTCCACCTGCAGGCAGCATCTGGACCCGGGGAGAGAATTGGGGGTGTAGGGTGCAGGGCAGGGGGCTGGCTCATAGAGGGAGAACTAATGACCCCCCATGGTCCCCTAGGCCCAGAATGTGGCCCACTCCCACCCTGACCCAGAGGCCGCCTGGTGGAAGCAGGGCTGAGAGAATCAAGGGGACACAGGACCTGGCATCTCCTAAACATCTACTACGTGCCAAGGCCTGGCCCTGCTCTAAGGTACCACCTACATGAATCGCCTTAGAAATCCCTCATGTAGGCGTTCTTCTCTCCCTTCCACATACAAAGGAACCAAAGCAGGGATCCAAACGTTTCAGTAGCATACCCCCCGAAAGGCAATGAAGCCCTTACTACCCCCTTCTCCTAGTCGTATTCAGTCAACGCACATTTATTGAGCACCTGCTGTATACCTCATGCACAAGCCAGATGGGGCCCCTGCCCTCCTGGAGTTCCACAAATGCCTGAAGATCCTGCTCTTTCCTGTGGACACGGGCAGTGAGGGAAGGCTGAGCCCTGAGGAGACCTGGGGAGAGTGTCCTTTGCTGGGGGGCAGTGGAACACATGGCCTTGAACCCTCTACCCTGACCCGGTCTTTGGGGTCAGGCACAGCCATCTCAGAGGAGGGCAAGGGGCGGACCCCATGCTGCCTCAGAAGACAATATAGGGGATGCCATCTGCCCCCGCCACCCCCAGCTTGGGCTGAGCCCCCCCTGCCTACCGCCCCCAGCAGAAGCTTGCAGATACAAGGGCCCAGCATCTTCCTAATTTCCACATGGAAGCAAGTACGGCGGCTGCATCCCCACCCTAAGCACTTAAATATACTATTTACTTGAAGGAATTATACACTGCCGGCTGCTTTTAAAATAGAGATAAGACCCCCCACAGAACTGTTTCCTTTCCTCAAGTGGCATCACTTTCTGCAGGGAATCTGTCCAATCTTCTAATTGCACCATCTGTGCTGGGGAGGGCTGGGGCTCGGCTCTGCTCATCCTCTTCCCTCCAATTTGGTTTTTAATTCCGAATCCCCACCTGCAGGGCTCCTGCTGGGCGGCCCTCCCACTCTGACCCCACAGCTGCCGGGGCCCACTGCCCTTGGACCTGGCTAGACACCTCGTCTCTTGCACTCTCCTCATTTTAATGTACACAGTGTTAGCCCCTCGGCCCCTGCCCTGTGGGGTCCTCCAGCCCTGGATTTGGGGTCAGCAACATTTCTTTTAAATTTTGCCCCTTGCAGAATCTTCTGGAAGCCAAGCCCAAGGACCTTTTGCTGCCCTATAAACAAGAGTTTAGCAAGGCTTTGACTCCAGAAACCCAGCTCCTCTTTCTTCTCTCCACATTACCATCTGGGCCTCGTGGACCAAAACAGCCCTGGGTTCTGAGCCTGGCTCCTCCCTTCCTGGCTGAGCGACATGGGGGAAGCTGCTTAACCTCTCTGAACTTGTCTTTCTCCATAATAAAAACAACACACTCCATCTTCTTCTATTCTCCCAGCCACCTTTCTTGCTTGGGGTTCTCCCCGCCAAGTAGACAAGGATTTGGGTGGTCAGTTATGAAGGAGGTGACCCCAGGACACATGTGCCCAGCAAGGGAGTTGGAAGGGAGAGGAATGGGCGAGGGAGGCCATGAAGGTGAGCACGGAGCACTTACCACGATGGACCCAAAGGACCCTCTGAGAGACGGCATGGAGTACAGCTCAGGGCTGCCGCCCCCAAGGGATGGGCGAGGAAGCTAGGCTGGTCCATCAGCCCCCACCCTTCCTGGAAAACCGACTCCCAGGCACATTGGGCCCAACTCGGGTGAGGGCTGCCATGTCCTGGGGAGTGTCTGCTCACAACCCCAGGGAGGTATATACATACGCACCCGCCTCACCACCCTGCAAGGTGGTGGCTAGCGCAGCAGTGAGCACACAGTAGGTGCTCAGCTGCCCCGTTGCCCACCAGGTAAATGGCCTCATTTAAAATTCTGATCTCATTAAGATTAGGACAGGGACTTCCCTGGCCGTCCAGTGGTTAAGAATCCACACTTCCACTGCAGGGGGTACAGATTCGATCCCTGGTCGGGGAACTAAGAGCCCACATGCCGCATATGGTGCGACCAAAAATTTTAAAAAAGATTAGGACAAAGGGAAATGTTTGTGAGCTTCAGGTTGGGTATTGTGTCCCGGGCCACTAGGCCACTCTCCTCCACAGGGGTTGAAGCCACGCCAGCCAAGGGAAGCTGAAACCAGGGCCCTAGCCCCTGAGGAAGTGAGTCTCCAACTCCTCCTCCCTTGGCTAGACTGGCTTCCTCTGCCCGGCTGCCCACCTGCCTCCTGCTCTCCCATAGCTAGTCTGATCATTCTCTCCCATAGTGCAGCCTACTGGAATGGCTGGTCCTCCCCTGGGTGTAGCTCCACTTTCCCCACCCTCAGACCAACCCCGCTCACAGCTGGGCCTCCTCTCACTCCTGGGCAACCTCAGGGACCCTGCATGGCCTCCACCTGGGCAGGGAGGTGGTCAGCATCTCATTGACACCTCACCTCCCTGCTTCTTGTTTCAATGTTCACACCCACCTCCCCTGGCCCTTGAGTTCCTGCTTGGGGTGTGAGCATCTGTGTTCCAGCTCCTGACTCATCCAGTGTAGAAGAGGACCCAGGGATAGCGGGACAACCTGGCTCATGCCACTCTGACCAGTGACTTGCCTTTGCCACCTGCATCAAACAGATGGACAGAGCTCTGCGGTCCCTGTTACCTGGACCCTTTGAGATGTCTTGATCAAATCCTACAGGCTAGGCTGTGGACCCCTTGCACTGACTGATCAGAGGGAGTGGAAAGATCACCCAAACATATTCTTACTGAGTATCAGCTTTGGGTCAGGCACCACTGTCAATGCTGCGGTTACAGTGAACAAAACCGACCAAGTCCCATAGAGTTAATGTGCTATAAGGTCAGTGGAGGAAGCGGGTGCGGCATGGAGACAGACAATAAGCAAGCAAACAAATTAATCATTTCAGGGCCTGAGAAGTACTCTTTAGGGGTAAAAAGAGCAGGGTGATTTGATAGCGTGACCAGTTGGGGAGGAGGACATGCATGACAAGGGGAAATATTTGAGGTCATTATATGAGGCCTCAGCCATGCAGGGATCTGGGGACAGGAGATTTAGGCAGAGGAAGCAGGAACAGCACGTGCAAAGGTCCTGGGGTGGGAACACTTGAGGTATGTTTGAGGGCAACTGGATGTTAAAATGGAACTATTTGGGTCTCCCTTTCGGATAAGGTTCAAAAACAATACATAATAGATGCCAAGCACACCTGTATTCTGAGATGAGGCATGGGCCACCCAAGTGGGATTTCAAAGGATGTGGTGAGAGCTGGCCCTGCCACCCTGCACTCCCACCTCCAGCTTAGAAGATGTTGGAAAGGCCAGGAGGCGGGTGGAGGTGAGGAGGGGGGTTTGGGCAGAGTTGTTGGAGTTCTGAGAGTTCCCCCCTACCAAGAGAAGCTGGGCTGCCAGCACTTCCCTGAAGCCCGGGGAGGGGGGGTCTTCAGCAAGACCACTTGGAGAGTTAGATATGAGACCCCTACGTGCCTGGGCAGCGGGGGCACAACAATGACGGTGACTCAGGAAAAGTTAGGATGATAATGTGGGGGAGGGGAGGGGACACATAAAGCCTAGTGTTGGTTAGGCACAGTGTCTCCCAGAGACTGAAGATGTGGGTCATGGTTGGGGGAGGGGGCTGATCAGAAAGGTCCCTGGAGGGGCAAGGAGGCCTCAGCACGAAGGAGTCAGAGACCATGAAGGAGGTGGAGGATGGCGAGAATCCTAGGGATCAGCCAGAGGAGCTGCAGGTGGGGGTAATTGGGTTAAATGAGGTCATTTAATCCTCAATCCAGTCGAACTGGCATCCTTATTAGAAGAGGAGATCAGGACACAGAGAGACACCAGGGGCATGTGCAGAGGAAAGACAGTGTGAGACTCAGAGAAGGTGCCACCTGCAAGCCAGGGAGAAGCCTCAGAGGACACCAGCCCTGCTGGTACCTGATCTGGGACTCCCAGCCTCCAGAACCCGTGAGGGAATAAATGTCTGTTGTTTAAGCCCCGCCAGGCTGTGGTATTTTGTCATGCAGCCTGAGCAAACGAATACACTCCACCAAATCAAAGGAAGGAATAAACAAGGGACAGAGTGGGGCAGGGGGCGAAGGTACCTAAACTCTAACCTGGCTTTGCCAAGGTGGAGGCACAGACCTGTGGAAGCTCCACTACCTTTGCAATAAAGCACACTCCTCAGCCAGACATTCAAGACCCCCAGATGGGCTCCTATCACCCACCAACCCTCCTGGGCCAGCTTTGCCCTTGACAGAACCACCAGCCAGCCTTTTAACTCCTGGGCTGTCCTCTGCACCTTTGCACAGGCCACTCCCTTCCCCAAATGCCCTCCTTTGTCTAACTCCAACCTATTCTCTCAGGCTGAGCCAAACAGCACCTCCTCCAGGAAGCCTTCCTGGGCTCTCCCCTGCGCCTCCACGGGGCTCTGGGCTTCCCTAGTGTGGTGATCAGTTTCCTGGTGGCCTTCTCTGCTGGACTGTGAGATTCTAAAGAACTGAGACCGCCTGTGCCATGACCACCTGCTTTCCAAGGGTCTGACAGGGTGCCTGGAACGTGGATATTTGGAGCCCACCTGCTCCAACCTCCTCATCTGCACTTGGGGAAGCTGAGGCCCAGACAGAGGAAGCTGCTGGTTCAAGGTCACAAGGCTCAGACAGCCCTGACGGGTCCCAGAACTCCTGTCTCCCAGCCCAGTGCTCCTTGCAGTGTCATGGTTTCTCCAACCCCCTCTCGGGCCCCTTGACAAGTGGAGTTTAATTATTTACGACAGCGCTTTACAGCTGCGGGTGAACCCACCGGAACATATTTTGTAAAAGTAATGAAGGCTCAGTAATGCGAGACCTCGCTACAGTTCCCGTCACTAAATCTTGGCCCAGGAGTCGGGCAGACTACGTTGGCATTTTTTTTTCCTTTTCTCTCTTTCAGAGAATTACAGGGTTTGCAGATTAGGGGTGGTTGCGACACAAGGCATATCCAAGGCATTTTTTCTCATTTGGAGGGAACGAAGCAGGTGTCGTGGAACTCAGTCTGAGTCTCCTGAGTGGGGATGAGCGGCGCGTCAGCTCCAGGCCCTCCCAAGGACACCCACTTTGAGGTGTCACACAGAGGAGAGGGCAGGATGCTGCCACGAAGCCCCCACTGAGCCTCCAGCCCTGGGAGGGTGGAAGAGACACAGCAACAGCAGGCCTGGGGAGAGAGGGCAGGCCTGGGAGTCAGCGTCTCCTCTCTGCCTCCCTGGGCCTCAGTTTCCCCATCTGTAAATCGGGGAGCTGAAAGAGACTTTGCTGCTCCTATTTTTTTCTACAAGATTCCAGTCTTTTTCTTAAGCAATCAATGGGTTGATTCCAAGAAGGCGCCTGTGCTGTGGCCTTCCCATAGGCTCTCAGTGCCTCCCAGGCAGACATTCACTCCAGTCTGCCAATGAGGCAGAGAAATGTCAAGTGACTTCTCCAAGGTCAAAGCTCTGGAGAGCAACAGAGTCAGGATTTGAACCCAGGCCTTCGGGCTCCAGGAAACACGCCTTTAACCACCACCCTACAAGCTTTGCACTGCATATTTTCAACGGGTCAAGTGCTGTGATGGACACCTCACCTGCTATGTCTCATTCTATCCTCCCAATAATGACAAGGTAGTTTCTCATCCTCATTTATAAATGAGAATGCTGAGGCTCACAGCAAACCCAGACTTGGAACCTGGGTCTCCCACCTAACGACACAGCCTCAGATCTCTCCACTCAGCTATGCTATTGCCCCAGGACTGTGAGATAGGTTTCCTGGACTCCAGTAGCCACAGTCAAGTTGAGAGATATAACATTCAGCCTCCTATGAATATCTGAGAAATAAAGGCGTTGCCCCCCACTCATTGCCTGCAAGGGCAGGGGCACAGATTGAGCTGGGCAGGGGATGGTGTTTTAAGCCAGACTGAAGAGGAAGGGAGAGGGAAGGACCAGCAGAGGACATGGTGGTGGAGAGGTGGGGGAAGGCAGTGAGAGTATTTAGTTGGAGGATGTGCCTGGAACATTCCAGCATTTGGGAGGAAGGTTGACAGAGCCTTTGACGATGAGATGGGGGATGGCAAGCTCAGATGGTGAGACCGAGGGTCTAGACAGTGAGTCCCTCATGGACAGGAGCTATTCACCTGTGAATCCTCAGGGCCTAAGACATAGTAGGTGCTCAATAAATGGAAATGAGGGTGGTTAAAGAAGATGACCCTATTTGGACCTTGTTCTGCTACTAATAAGTGGGCAACCTTGAGTGTATCCTGTCACCTCTCTGGGCTTCTTCTTTATCTCTATAATCAGACCCATCTCTCCCCAGGATGGAAAGGGCTATGAGGGAGCTACCTAAATACATAATCCTGCAGGTGAGAGGCTCTCAAAACTCTTCAAAAGTCAGTTCAATAAAAGTACCCACAAGACCATGACAGTATTTAACTCAATGCCAGAAAATTCTGTGACCAGCTCATCTAAATCCATCCTGCTGGTATTTGGAGCCACATAATTTGCTTGGTCCTCAGGGGAGAAGGAAGAGCTGGCTGCCCATTCTCTGTGTAGATTATAGACCTACTCTCAAGGAAGGATGATCCGATCTTTCATTCACTCAACAAACATTTATTGAGTAGGTACTATGTGCTGGCACTGTTCTAGGCACCTGGAATACAGCAGTGAACAAAATTATGAAGTCCTGCCTTCATGCAGGTTACATCCCAGTGGAGAGACAAATTTATATTTTAAAAAATAAAGGAGGGAGAGGAAAGAGAGGGGGTGTGGAGGCTGCTACTTTTTCAGGTGGGGTGTGGTGGTCAGGGAAGTCCTCTTTAGTAAGGTAGTCATGTGGTGGTCAGGGAAGTCCTCTTTAGTAAGGTAGTCAAGAAGAGAGAGAATGAGCTAGCAGATGTCTGGGGAAGACGCTCCAGGCAGAGGGAACAGCAAGGGCAAAGGCCTGGGTCAGAGCACACCTGGCAAGATCGAGGGCCACTGGGGAGGCCAGTGGGGGTGGAGGGCAGGGAGGAAGGGAGAGGAGGAGAGCTCAGAGTGTAGCAGGAGCCACACCCAGCTGGGCTTGTAGGACACAGCGGGAACTCTGGCTATTACTCTGAGTGAGATCCGAGCCAAAGGAGAGCTTTTAAGCAGGGAGGCCTTTCCACGTAGAGGGTGATGTGACATCACCTTAAACAGGCTCACCTCGGCCACCACACCACGTGCGTGGAGAATAACCTGCCTGGGGGGACAAAGCTGGAAGCACTCAGGCAGGTGGGAGTTCCTCGCTGAAACCCAGGTGAGAGAGGATGGCCTGCCGTGGTTGCTTTAGAGTGGGTGAGAAGTGGCTGTTTCTGGACATATTTTGGAGGCAGAGACAACAGCAAGATTATTTATTGCTAATCCAGCTTATCCAAGGTGAATCTGACTTTCAAGGTCTTGGCCACCAGGTCAACAGTTTTGCTTAGAGGTGCCCTTGGCTGACACTGACATTCTCTTTCTTCACTCTAATCCCCCAGAAGCTAGAAGAAAAGAGGCTTTTCACATTAAAACTGTTAACCACCTCAGGGCAAGTGGGTGCAATGCCAGCTCTGCTGAGGCTGGTCTAAGATGTGCTAGGCAAGTCTTGAGGGAGTCAGCCTTCCTAGGGGTCCATCCACACCTGGAAAGCAAACTCAGCCCCATGGCATGGCCAATAACCCCAGAACAACAACGGTGGCTGTTAATGCCAGTGAGCACCCCCCATTAGAGCAGCTACAAAGAAGTGTAATAATAATTATCACCATCACAATCACAACGACAATAAGAGCAACCAACATTCATTGCACATTTACTATATGCCAGGCACCGTGCTAAGTATTTTGCTTGCAGTAGCTCACATAACCCTCTGTACACCATGAGGTAGGTACTATTATAATCCCCATTTTACAGATGAGGAGTGTGAAGTTCAGCCTAACATCACACTGATAGGAATAGAGTAGGATAATTAAACAGTTAGTTATAAACCCCACTAGGGGATTAAAGACAGAAAGGGAATTTTAAGGGAGTTTGGGAGACTGTTGTAAACTAATGACCACTCAAGAAAAGAGTCCAGTAACCTAGCAACAAGCTACACTACCTAGAAGGAAGACCAGGTGCATTCAAGCACCAGGCACACTCAAGCCACAAACCCTGATAGTTAAAACACAGGACAGGGCTTCCCTGGTGGCGCAGTGGTTAAGAATCCTCCTGCCAATGCAGGGGACACGGGTTCGAGCCCTGGTCCGGGAAGATCCCACATGCCGCGGGGCAAATGGGCCCGTGAGCCACAACTACTGAGCCTGCGCTCCGCAAGAAGAGAGGCCGCGACAGTGAGGGGCCCGCGCACCGCGATGAAGAGTGGCCCCCGCTAGCCGCAACTAGAGAAAGCCCTCACACAGAAACGAAGACCCAACAGAGCCAAACATAAATAAATAAAATAAAAATAAATAAATTAAAACAAAAAACAAAAAAACAGGACAATAGCTATGGAGTCTGAATCTTGTTACATGAAGTCCAGGAGTTAATTGTCCTTGAAGAATAGCATTTCTGCATGTAGCCTAGACAGAAATATAGGTGAAAGGGGAAACAACTAGGTGAAAGGGGACATCATACCAAAACCTGAGATGAATTATCATATTTTAGTATATATCACCACCCTTCTGCTAATATACATATGATTTAAATAGCCATGACAGTCCCGGTTAGACATATAGGGTCAAAGAAGGAACTAATGATGTAAGCCTTGACGTCTGCCCAAGAATGAGGAAGAAGGTGGTCTTCTCCCCTCCCCACTTTTTCTTTGATTATAAAAACGTATCCCTCTTCTTTCTTGGGGCTGCACTCCCTTGCCTGCCCACCGGAATCTCTCACAAGCGTCCTATGCTAATAAACTCACTCTTTACCTATTGCTTTGCCTCACGCTGAACTCTTTCTGTGATGAGACAAAAGAACCTGAGCTTCACTAAGTCCTGACATCAGGTGAGTGGTTTCAATTAAAACACTGTGGGTTCAAGTCCCCTCCTAAGTCAGGGATCATGGGTTCAAGTCCCAGCCGAGCTGGAGTGCAGTCTTAACACCCATAGAAAATGACAGTCCCACGGCTGAACCTCAGGTCTCTAACTGCTCTTTTAGCCCTTACAGCTCCTTGCTGATTGGCTCTCACTCACTGGAAGGCCCCTCCCAGGGCTCACCACCCAGACTCATCAACTCATCATCACTGGCCCCTGGCCCCACTGTCCCACCCCTCTCTTTTGAGGCAGGGCCAGCCCTCAACACACACCCCTCCATCCACACGCCCCCCCACTGATTCCCTGCAGCTAAGGCTCCACCAATCGACCATTTCCTACCTGCAGTGAGACCACCTTAACTCCAGGTAGGGGGCCAGGCAGGTTAGAAACAGGTTCTAATTTCAGAGATGAAAGCCAAGTTGGTTGCTTATTGCAAAGATTACAAACTAATACCGTAGCAAGGCCCTCGGGGAACATTTTTAATGAATATGTAATGACTAAGGTGTTAGATAAAATAGCACGACCATCGGGGATTTTTCCCCCAAACCTGCTTACCTGGCCTCCTTCTGATGGGCCAGGCACTTCGCTAAGTGCATACTCACATAAAACCCTATAGTACAGACAGGGTTGATGACTCATCAGAACCATTTTACAGATAAGGAAATTGAGGCTCAGGAAGGTTAAGTAACCTGCCCACGGTAGCACCGCTAGCAGGAGCTAGCAGGGGCGAAGCGGCATTGCCTGCACAGCCCACTCTCACAAGGGCTGTTAAGCTGGCTGGGTGAGGGAATGAGTCAGCTGGTTAAACATCACACCTGCAATTTTGCTCTATTTACTTTCAATGCACCCATTCTTTTCTCTATAAATCACAGTGTCCTGCCCTTGTCAGAATCATCAAAGGCCCAATTAACCCTGAATACTGTGGCCCCTTCTTTGCAAACTTCCCCCAAACCCACAGCTTTTCAGACTGGGAATATTTCAAAGCTGGTAGAAAACCAGCCAGAAAACCAGCAAGCAAGCATTTATTCCATAGCGACCCTGTGGGGGGAGGGGGAGAAACCCACATGCCTAAGAAAACCACACACAGCAGCTAAATTCTGACTGCCAAGCCTTTATTAGTGGTGATAAAAGGCAGCAAAAACAGCGCAGGGCTTTCTACTCCCAGGCGGGGGCTGCAGACCCAGGAATTAGTCATGTTTTGACTGGTGGAGTTATGGAATTTATAATGGAGGCCCCAGAGAAATTAAAACACGGATTACGGCCAACTCCCTCCCCCAGCCGAATGTCTCCAGCAGCAAGTGCTGCTGGGCTCCCTCACCCGCTCCAGGAGCCTGGTTTGCTGGCCTGGAGTCCTGTCTCAAGATGGTGACCCCTACAGTGCAGGGTTACAGAGGAGGTGACTCTGGCTACCCTGTCCACCCCTCATGGAATCCTGGACAGTGGGGATCAGGTCTGTCCTGTGTCCTGGGTAGCACCAACCACCCAACTGGGGTTCAATAAGACTCCAAATGAATCTGTGTCTTCAACCCCACCAGTGTTCTTGGGTTAAGCATCGCTCTCTCCCTGGAGGGAGCTAATAGTTGAGGGGTTAGCCACAGAACTGGGCTTCAGGAGAAGTGGCCTGAATTTAGGCAAAGAGTTCCAATGAATTCTGCCTTAATTAAGGAAAAGAGTTGGACCCACCTCTCACACTCTGATTTTAGGGCTGCTTTAAAACTCCAAAGATCCCTGAGAGTGGTTGTATATCAAGGTCATAACACCTTAGTGGAAAAGTTCATCCAAAGGACAGGATGAAAAGGAAAGTTTGCCAGCAGTACCTGGGCTTTGTGATGCCTATATGTAGTTGGCTGCTCTTAGAGCCTTTGATCCTGGCTTTTTATTACAGCTGAGTGACTCAGGGAGAAAATTAACCATTAATGAGCACCTACTATGTCCCAGGCACTGTACTAAGCCACTTTAGAAACATTCTTCAATCTAACAGAGCCTAGAAAAGGGCTCAGCACAGAGTAGATGCCTAATAAGTATTCGTTGAATGAATAAATGACTTAAAGCCCCATATCAGCCCTGGGAGGTAGGTACTATTATATTATTATCACCTCTTTACAGTTGAGGCAATAGAACCAAAAAGAGGGACTCTCCTTTGCCCCAGGCAACACAGCATCCAAGTGGGGATCAGAGAGTCAAGCCCAAGTCTGTCTGACTCTGACATCAGAGCTCTTAGGAAAGGACAGCCAGGGCTCCTTCTTTCTCAGCAGGGGTTGACTTCTTGGAAGAGGAGATCACAAAAGAGTCTGGAAAGAAGTGAAAAGCCAGGGAGCTGTTCTGAGACTTGCAGTGCTGAAAAAGTACATGGAGCCGAGCACTGATGTCCCGACGGGGACAGGGCATGTCTTGCTCTCAACCTGAATTCATCTCACTCTCTCACTTGGAGATGACTCTCCCCAAGCCCCACACTGGGGGCTGCCTCTCCTGCCGGCATCCAGGATGATGTGCTCCAAAATTGACAACAACCAGACATCTGCTTGCCGACAGGAAGATCTGTTGGTCCCTCGAACCCACCACAACTCCAAGTATTGCCAATACCAAATTCCCAATCTAAAGCTTCAGGGAGAAACAAGGTCCTGGACAACACAAAAACTGTTTATCCTAGAGTCTAATGGAATGCATGCTTTCATAATTTATAGTATTGCTCTCGTCAGATCTTCTCTGGACCATTGTCCAGGCTATACCCAGAGCTCTAATTCTTCAAGTGATGTCATGACTCTGCTTCCAATTCTGACAGTTCTCCCCATCACCCTCAGGATGACGTCTTCACCCCTTGGTGTGACACTCAATGTGCTTCAAGAGCTGGCCCTACCAACCTCCACCTTCATCTCTCCCGACTCCCTACTGCCCCCATTCTCCAGCCATTCTAAGTGTTCCACCTATTTAACCCCACACCAGGTCGTCAAAAGCAGCCATCAGGTTGCTAGCAGGGACGACCATTCCAAACAAAAGGAAGAGCATGTGCTAATCCTACTCCTCTGGCAAGAGTCATCTCAGGCATCACTTCCTACAGAAGACCCCTCTGGCTGACTGCCTCTCCCTGTAGCCAGCCACTCTCCATCCCTGTGATACCTTTGTGTATAGAATGTGATTCTGCCCCATCACTAAATTACCCTACAATGCCTTCCCCTGGAAAGTTAGCACTTTTTGATGTTTTGTATCACTAGCACCTACCTGCATGTGATCAAGTAAAAATAAACAGAAAAGCCAGGTTTTTTGCCTAAGGACTTTATCAATAGAGGCTGGTGTATACAGATGTAATAATAGCTAATCCTTATTTGTCTGGCACTTGCTAAGTGTTTTACATATGTTAACTCATCAAAACCATCTGGTAATCATCAAAACCACCCTGAGGTAGGTGTCTTTATTGGGCCCATTTTACAGATGGGAAAACTGAGGCACAGGAGGTTAAGTAACTTCCTTCAAGGCAACAGAGCTAGAAAGCAGCACAGCAAGAATGATAATCCACAGGGTCTGGCTTCAGAGTACGGTCCTTTGTCCATTTCAGCATCTGCCTCTCTAGGGAAAGGGGACATAGAGGTGGGAGAGACACTGAAAGTCTCTTCTGGAGCCAGGAGGGTACACAGCGTTAACGCTGTGTTTGTTCTCTGTATCAGCAGACTCTAAAGCTTCTATCAGGGTTATCTCAGGAAACTTGGGCATCCAAACCCCACCCAAACCCAAATACAAGGGTGCCAAGCCCCAGCAGAAACTGGCAATAGAAACTGGCAGGACTGTACCCTCACAGCTCTGAACGGCCCGCCTGGGGAGCCTTCCCTTTGTCCCCTCTGCCAGCTCCACCCAGACCCTTCCCCAGCTGCCAAGACCCTGCCTCCCACCCCCCTGCACCTGGTTGCCCCTGGCAGGCAGCCCCAGACCCCTCGTGGAGGATAAGCTTCCCCCAGCTCAGAGCAGCTGCCAGACCATGCCAGAGCCAACAGGCAACTTCTGGGTACCACTCACTGCCCTGCCAGGCCTGGCGTGCCAGCAGTTCCATGTTAGGTTGATGGCCCTGCACAGCCCCACGGAGCTACTATTTTTTTTAATTTAATTGGAGAGTCGGAGGAGAGAGATGGCACCCAGCGAGGGAGTTTTAAAAGCTTTCGAGGTGGGGGAGGGGGAAGAAAGTGAAGAAAAGTTCGTAATTATACACCAGGCAGCCAGATTTGATGCTTGAACAGAAAGGTTAAATGTTACATTCGGAATAAAATGAGAAAAAGAGTTCTGATGACAGTTGCCCAGAGCTAAATAAGGAAAAAAAAAAAAAAAAAAAAAAAAAAAAACCCTGCCCACCTCTTCTCCAGCTTCCTCTTTTCTCTCATACTCATTTCTGTGTTTCCCCACTTCTGCTTTTTAAGGCTCAAGAGTACACAAATAAACCGGTTTGGAGCACAAAGATTACCGTTTGGTATGTCAACACCTTGACTGCAACTCAAAAGCAGCTTTCAGGCTTCCCCGGTGGCGCAGTGGTTGGGAATCCGCCTGCCAATGCAGGGGACACGGGTTCGATCCCTGGTCCGGGAAGATGCCACCCCCCGTGTGCCACAGCTACTGGGCCTGCGCTCTGGAGCCCGCGAGCCACACTGCTGAGCCTACGTGCCACAACTACTGAAGCCCGCGCACGCCTGGAGCCCGTGCTCAGCAGTGAGAAGCCTGGGCACCGCAACCAGGGGTAGCCCCTGCTTGCAGCAACTAGAGAAAGCCTGAGGACAGCGATGAAGACCCAACGTAGCCAAAAATAAATAAATAATTAAATACATTTTTTTTTAAAAAAAAGCAGCTTTCACTCAAGCCTGGAAAAATCACATATCTGCATCTCTCAGGCCAAGGGGTCCAACAAGGCCCAGAAAACTGGGAAGCTGGTCTGGAACTGTGCATAACAACATGGGCCTTAGTATGGATAAACCTAGGTTCAAATCCCTCCTCTGCCAGGGGACAGATGCTGTGGGTTAGCTCACCCAATGCCCATCTGCCTCCTGTTTCTTTTAGCTACTTCTAAGTAATGAGACATAATCAGAAGTCAGCTGGATGAGGCTTTCGCATAAACAGATACATGACACACTCCCTTCAACGTGGCTTTTCCTGCAAGAAATGTGGGTGTGATGCCAGGAGCTACTGCAGCTATTTTGTGAAACGAGGCAACAAACTAAAAGTGGCAAAGAAGAGTCCTTGATGATGGAGCTATACCACTGTTCCACTGGACTGCCTACTTGTTACCTGAGACAAAGAATCCCAATATGTTTCAGCCACTTTTAGTCTAGTTTTCT
Source organism: Physeter macrocephalus (assembly GCF_002837175.3). NCBI lineage: Eukaryota > Metazoa > Chordata > Mammalia > Artiodactyla > Physeteridae > Physeter > Physeter macrocephalus. Next base: position 20,483,040 of record NC_041216.1, read on the forward strand.
TCCAGGAATGCTAAATCCATTCTTAATTTGGCAATCCATTATTAGCTTGAGCATGATTGTGAACTTGAGCAGGTGCTTAACATCTCTAAGCTTCAGTTTTCCTATTTGTAAATGGGGACAGAGATCACTTATTTCACAGTGTGCATGTGAAGATTAAATGCAATTCCATTTGTAAAGCACTCCCCACAACGCCCGACAAGGCACAGTGGCTGCTGTTGCTATTAAAACTCCTGATTAGTAAGAGAGAAATATCAAATTATGAAATTTAAAGTAATATCTCTTATTTCAATGAACTTTCCAGCTTTCAAAGTGACTTATCTTTTATTTTAGCTCATTCTCAACCCGAAACCTCGAGAGGAGGAAGTGTTACTCCCTATTGTACACCTGCTAGACTCAGAGAAGACTCAGAAGAAGCCCAAGGTAGCTTCGTTGCTGACAGGGCTCAAGTCTGACTCCAAATCTCTGGGGCATTCTAGGCCCCACTTCTGCCCCTGGGGACCACTGATGGCTCAATTTCAGGGATAAGGATGTGGTTGAGAGAATATGGTTCATGTTTCAAAGACGAGGTGAGCTTGACTGTGATCTCCAAATCCCTCCTCCTATTCCTGGAACATCAGGGTTCCCTGGGTGTCAATCCTCTACCCACTATACTTTTGGTTCCCTAATGTTAAGGGACAGATGGGAACCAAACATTAGGGAACCAAAAGCCCCTTCCAGAAGCATCCGCATGACAAAGTGGCTGACATCCCAGACTGGATTTGAACCCAACTTCTGCCGCTTACCAGAAAAAAAAATTTGTTAAATAAATAGTAAGTTAGAACTCCTTTCTCTGTATTAGTTAGAATAAGCAAAAAGCTGCTGTAACAATCCCCAAAGCCCAGTGGCTGAACATAGTAGATTCTTCCTCATGTCCCAGTGCAGTGCAGGTTGGTGGGATTGGGTGAGGCTGGGGAGCGGGCTCTGCTCCAGTCAGCCAGCCTCCTGCCACCTGCTACTCTGCCCCTACCCCATTAGATCCACTGCATCCCACAGGCTGATGGGGCTGTTTTAAGGATCAGGCACCCACCGAACTAGCCAGAACCTATGTGTGGTCAGCCCTACCTAACTACGAGGACACTGGCAAGTGTGACCTCACAGTGTGCTGAGGAGGGAGGGGGCACAGTCACCGATGGTCGCCAGCAATCCTCATCTCGGTCCACCCCATCCAAAACAGGCATCCCTCCACCACCCAGATCATGTGACCTTGTAACACTTAATTCATTTTATTCATCATCATCTGAAACAGATTTCCCTACAGGCACACCTCATTTTCTTGTGCTTCACTTTCTTGTGCTTCACAAATAATTGTGGGGGTTTTCTGGTGTTTTTCCTTTTTTTTTTCAAACTGATTTGTGGCAACCCTGCATTGAGCAAGTCTATAGGCGCCACTTTTCCAACAGCATTTGCTCACTTCTTGTCTCTGTATCACAGTTTGGCAATTCTCGCAATCTTTCAAACTTCTTCATTATTATATTTGTTATGGTGATCTGTGATCTTTGATGTTACTACTACAATTTGTTGAAGGCTCAGATGAGAGCACCTTTTAGCAATAAAGTATTTTTAAATTAAGGCATGTACTTTTTTTAGACGTAATGCTATTATACACTTAATAGCCTATAGTCTAGTGCAAACATAACTTTTATATGCACTGGGAAACCAAAAAATTCATGGGGCTCTCTCTTTTGTGATATTCGCTTTATCGCAGTGATCTGGAACTGAACCCTCAGCATCGCCCAGGTCTGCCTGTATCTATCGCCTGCGCCCTCACAGCAGATGACAGTCTCCTGAAACCAGAAATCTCATGTATCTTTTTCACCTAGTGCCTAGCATAATACCAGGCACATAGCAGTTCTCCAATATTTACTGAATAAATATTACACTAATAGGAACGCAAACTTCAGCAGAGTATCGGGACGTGCGGGATGAACGGGGAGAACGTGGCAATGGAAGAAGGGTGCTCCAGGCCCTCATCCATTCTGCTCAGTGGGAACCACCGTTCACAGGCCTCCAAAGTCCTCAGGGGCTTCCCTGGCCCCACCTGGCACTCACATACTCACGTTCCCTGGGTCCCCCCAAAGGGACTGCTCACCCTACCCCCATCCATCACAGAAGGCAGCGTTTTCAAACAAGTTGTTTATTTGCATATAGAAAACAAGACCCTGGCCAGGGGCCCAAGGGCCGGAAGGGCACTCCAGGCTACCTGCACCAACTCCTCCCCAGCCAATGAGAGGATAGAGGTCTAGAAACGTCAACTCTCCCCATCCCCACCCTCCCTATCCCCTACTCAAAAATAATTCTCTCTTGCCCGTTAAAACCTACTCAACCAAAAGAATGGGACAACCCAAGGGAGATGCCAGGACAAATAAGTAGCTACTAAGCATGGAGATGGCAGCTGGCCGCTCCCATCCCAGTGACAGACCAACCCCCTGGAAGGTTTCCAGGGATGACACCCTGTTCTCCCATGGGTTGCATCCCACTCCTGAAACAAGATAAAACCCTAGAACCTAAAAAAAAATCCCTCAGGACCTTTGAATTCCAAAGCCAGCTAACCCCATCCCCGCCCAGCCCCTTTTGCTGAAATGAATCAACCCATGCCCATCTGATGGGAGCTGGGTTCCAGGAGCAAGCCAGCCCGTCACAGCTTTAAACTCTCATCATACTCCTCTTTGGTCATCCACTTAGACTTGTACGTCGACAGATGAGCCACTACAGACGCTCCTAGCCAAACACTAAAATTCCTGTTGGAACCCACCCACATGGTGGCCTTGGTGGAGGAGAAATGATCAGCAACCAGCCTGTACAGACGCTTGGTGAAGCCAGGATAGAGGGTGTTGCCCCCGCAGGCCATCAGGTGGGAGACGAGCAGCGGGTGCATGGAGGCCTCACAGGTCTCGATGGAATCCAGGACGGCCTGGGAGATGCTGGGCCCTTGCAGGTCGAACACCTCGGGGCTGAAGAACATCTCAGGAGCCAGCCGCTGCATGGGGGTCAGCTCCACGGGGGTGCCGTCCGGGAGCTGATAGGTGTTATTCTCATCGGAGCCTCGCGGCAGGCTCTGACAAAAGTCCAGTGCCTCCCCCAGATTCTGTGGCACGTAGCACTTGGTCATCTGAGTGGTGGCCACCGTATCCAGCTGAAACAGGTTGTGTCGATTGTAATCTTCCTTAAAGAGGCTCTTGAAGAGATAGGCCGACAGATCCTGGCCTGCAAGCTCCAGCATCTTAGCACTGGACCGTAAGGGGCAGCCCAGATGGAAAGCCTGCACGCGGGTCAGGCCGTAGCCTGAATCTACCACCACGCCGGTGAGGAGGCCAGAGGCATACAGGGACATCTCCAGCTGGTCAGCCAGGAGGATGGACGGGACATCCAATAACTCAAACATAATCTGCAAGAAGGGAGAAGACGGACACTCAGGGTATCTTCCCCAAAGTGCCCCGATCCATTTCTGTTTTCCCCAAGACCTCACTACATGTCTGCTCACAAAGTTGAAGTCGGCACAGACCTGTGTCCTCCAGGGACTGGCTGGCCCCCTGGAGCTCATGCTGGGGGAATAAGGGAAGGGCTCTGGAGGATTAGAAAGAGCCAGACTGGCCCTTGGGAGCTTGCTTGATGATGGCCTTTCAGAGGACCATTTTGGTGGAGGGGTGGGAAGAGACCTCAGCCCGTGAGAAAGGGCGCTGAGATGCCTGGTTATGTGAGCAGTGGGGACACAAGTGGCGGCCATAGTCAAGGGTCAGATTTCCAGCCTGAACAATTTATTTAGAAAAAAGAAGAGATGAGAGAAGAAACAAGTGCTGCATCCCCAAGTTTCTGACACTACAGATGCAGAAAGGCTGTAACAGCCCATCCTTCTGTAGCCTTTGGCCACTTACCCGCCTTTGCAGGCCCCGGCAGGTCTACCTTCTCCCCTCAGTGGGAGGGACCTCCCTCCATTCCCACGCTCAGAATATTGTCCCCTCACCAACCATTCCCCAAATAGAATAGAAGCCAAGGTCCTCTTTTTCAAACAGAAAATCAAACATGACTCCCCAACCCCACTTAAAGCCTCCCAGGAGCTGCTTATTCACTCAGAGCAGAGGTTGGGAAGCATTTTCTGTAAACGGCTCAGGATGCCAGATGTAGCAAATAAAAATACGAGATACCCAATTAAATCTGAATTTCAGATTGCCAACAAATAATGTTTTAGTATATCCCATGCAATATTTGAGACATACTTATACTAAAACATTATATGCTGTTGATCTGAATTTCAAATCTATCATGTAGTTTATCTAGCGAATCTACAACAGTAAATATTTTAGGCTTTACAAGCCATAGTCCCTGTACAACTATTTAGCTCTGCTGTTGCAGTGTGAAAACAGCCATAGACTATATGTAAATGAGTGGGCGTGGCTATGTTCCAACAAAACTTTCTTTATAAAGACAGATGGTGGGCCAGATTTGGCCCACCGGCTGTAAGTTTGCCAACCCTTGATTTAGAGTAAAATCCAACCCCATCCCATAGCCTACCAGGCCTATGAGGTCCAGCCCCCGTAAACCCCACCTTCCTGTCTCCCTCCTGCCACCCTCCCTAGTTTGCTGAGCTCCAGCCCCACTGGGAGAAATCACCTCCTCAAAGAAGCCCTCCCTGTCACCCTCTTCAGAGGGACTCCCCTTCTTCCCCCCAGTCAGTTATCACTCCATTTCACTTTGTTTCTAGAACTGATTACTACCTGGAATTCTCATTTGTTAACTTATTCATGGTCAAGTCTTCTCCCAGAACATAAGCTCTTTGAGGGCCAGAATATGATCTGTGAACATTTATGGAATCCATGAGTATCCAGTGTCCCTCCCACCCCTGGTAGCACCCTGGTCACAGAGCATTTTACCTGCTGTGTCTCTTTCTGCCGGAGGAGCCTCTGTGAGCCCCCTCTCACCTAACACGAGTGGCAGGCACACACTAGCTACTCAGTAAGTATTCGTGGGGCGAATTATTTAGAAAGCAGAGTTCCTGATGCCCATTCCTGTCTGAAGACAAAGTACCAGGCTGTTCCCTGCTCCCTGGTGAGGGCAGCCCTGAGAAGACCTTACCTCCAGGGTCTTCTGACGGTCCGCAGGCTCCCTCAGGGGGAACTCTGTGACCATCACAGGGGAGTCCTCATTCTTCAGCCTGTGTTTCTCTAGGACAAATGACCAGATGTGCTCCACACCCTCCCAGTTGAGGACACGGCCACGGTGGATGGGGTAGCTAAAGGTGTCAGGACGGCAAATATCGATGCCTAGGCTCACGCGCCGCCGGGCATAGCTGGGGCCGGGGTTCTCCCTGCAAGGGATGTAGTTCACGATGCTCGGGAAGACCATCTGGGGCTCATTGAACCCCGACAAGCCAGCCTTCAGAAAGCCAGACCCGTGGTCGATGACGATGGTTCTTGCAGCCATGGCGGAGGCAGAGGTGGGAGAGGTCTGCTAGATTCAGCTCCTCAAGGATGTATGGCCAAGCAGGGCCACCTGTGGAGGGAAAGGATGGGGGTGATTTGTGAACCCATTCTAGGTCACCATTGGCTTCTCCACCCCAGAATCAAACCTCAGGCTCCCCTGAGCCCGTCCCCCTTTCAAGCCTCTGCACAAGCTGTAACCTGCACCTGGAATGTTCTTCCCATCCCAAACTCCCAGTCATCCTGTAGAGCCCACCTAACAGGCCCCACCTGGGAAGTCCTGCCAACCTCCCCACTACTTCCCACCAAGCTTCTCCCTCCGCATTTGGCACGCTCGTCTGTACCAGGTGGGCACTTCTGTTCCCAGAGGCCCGCTTACAATTTGAAGACTCGCAAGAAGCTCGTCACATAGGAACGCCTTGGCGGACTCCGGCCGCCTGACTGAGGACACAGGGGAGACGAACCATCAGCCTCGGGCCACCGCCCTCAACGGTAACAGTGTAAGGGCAGGGGCAGCAGCAGTACTTGTGACTGTGGCAGCGATGGCTATGGATACCGCCATGCGTACAGAGCCTCTCATCTGCCTAGTGCTATGAGGAACACTTGAATTTTAGGCTGAACTGTGCCAAACTACCAGGCGTGCCCATCAAAAATGATCAAATATCAGCAATTTCACAGGGTCTGACCTCGTAAATGGTCTCATTTCATTTTCATCACGATCTATAAGGAAGGTACCATTATTACACTCATTGTACAGATAGGGAAACTGAGGCACAGAGAGATGAAAGTTACTCTCCCAGGGCCACACACCTAACAAAAGCAGGGCCAAGGCTTAAAGCCAAACCAGATTCCAAAGACCACACTCTGAACATCAGGCCAGGCTGATGAGAAGATATGGAGTTTGAGTATGTGCTGAGCAGCTAACGTTTTATATAAAGGAGGCTATAAGCGAGACATCTAATCACGACTGTGGTCAGTTTCCTTATCTGTAAAGTGGGAGGGGAATAATAACCACATGCTGAAAAGGTAGGTGTGGTCACTGCCTGATTTCCAGACTTTATAAAACCAGGACAACCAGACTTTATAAAGCCAGGACAACGTGGTATCAGCGAAAGGATAATCACATAGATCCATGGGACAGAGTGCAGAGTCCAGAAATAGACACACGAAAAATATCAACTGGTCTTTGACAAGGTGTGAAAACAATGACATGGAGGAAGAAGAGTCTTTACAACAAATGGTAGGGAACAACTGCAGATCCGCATGCAAAAAAAATGAATTTGAATCCATACCTCACGCTTTGTTAAAAATTATCTCAAAATAGATCCTACACCTAAATATCAAACCTAAAACTATAAAACTTTTAAAAGAAAACATAACATAGCAGAAAATCATTGTGATCTCAGATAAGGTAAAGTTTTCTTAGATGTAACGTTAATAGCCTGATCCATTAAAAGAACAAATTGAGAAATTGGGCTTCATCAAATTTAAGAACTTTTGCTCTTCCAAAGACACTGTTAAGAGAATAAAAAGACAAGCTATAGACTGGGAGAAAATATTTACAAATCATATATCTGATAAAGAACTTGTATCCAAAAAATGTAAAGAGCTCACAAAACCCAACAATAAGAAAATAACCCAATTTCTTAAATGGGTAAAAGGTTTAAACACTTCACAAAAGAAGATATAGGAATGGCAAATATACACATGAAAAGATGCTCAACATAATTAGTCATTAGGAAAATGAAAATTAAAACCACAATGAGAGACCACTGTACACCTGTGAGAATGGCTAAAGTTAAAAGCTGACTATACCAAGTGTTGACGGAGATGGAGGAACCAGAACCCTCATGTACTACTGGTAGGAATGGAAAAGGGCACAACCACTTTAGAAAAGTTTGGCAGCTTCTCAGAAAATTAAATATATACCTACCATACAACCTAGTATTTCTACTCCAAGGATTTACCCAGGGGAAACAAAAGCTTACATTTACACAAAAACCACATGCACATGTTTTTTGTTTTGTTTTATTTTTTTGCGGTACGCAGGCCTCTCACTGTTGTGGCCTCTCCCGTTGTGGAGCACAGGCTCCGGAAGCGCAGGCTCAGCGGCCATGGCTCACAGGCGCAGCCGCTCCGCGGGATGTGGGGTCTTCCCGGACCGGGGCACGAACACGTGTCCCCTGCATTGGCAGGAGGACCCTCAATCACTGCGCCACCAGGGCAGCCCCTGTAACACTAATTTTTAAGGATTGCATAATATATCAATAATACAATCCCGGCATGTGGGATCTTCCCGGACCGGGGCACGAACCTGTGTCCCCTGCATCGGCAGGAGGACTCTCAACCACTGTGCCACCAGGGAAGCCCACACGTTTTTAATAGCTTTATTCATAATCACCAAAATCTAGAAACAACCTAAATATCTGTCAGCTGGGGAGGGACAGACAAGTCTCCATTCAATGGAATAATACTCAGCAATAAAAAGGAATAACTGATACATACAATAACATGAATAATTCTCAAATGCTTATTAAGCTGAGTGAAAGAAGCCAGACTCAAACGGCTAAGTGCTGTAAGAGTCCATTCATATGACATTCTGGAAAAGGCAAAACTATAAAGACAGGAAACAAATCAGTGGCTGCCAGCAGCCAGAGGTGGAAAAAGGGGCTGACCACGAGGGGCATGGCAGCCTTGGGGGGTGATGTTCTATTCTAATTGTGAAGGTGGGTACACAACTGTATGCACTTGTCAAAACGCTCACAACCATACAGTAAAAAGACTGACTTTTACTCTAAGTAAAAAAATTTTAAGCAAGAAAACCCAGTAGACGTGGGGACAAATGAAAGGTATATGAAATCCCCTTGCAGAATGCAAATTGTCACACACTCAGCAGACTTGGTACCTGCGACGCATGTGGGTGTCTCGTGCAAGAGAGACATCCCAGGAAGCAGTTCAGCCCAGAGGCCACATTCCAGGGCTGTCACTCCACCAGCTATTTGCTCAGTTTCCATGCAGCAGTTGCATCCACCTGTCACTATGGAGCATGACAGCCACTGCCTGGCCCTAGCCAGTAGCTGCCCACTGTCACCAAACTTGGGGCAGTGATTAGGCTTCACTGCCTTGAATTAGCTCTGACAATAGATGAGGGAGAGCAAAAAGGAGGAGAAAGATGGAGCCGAGGCACCAGTCTCCTCCCTCGCCTGCTGGCAGGCTGAATGATGGACCCAGGGTAATGGAGAAACAGGCACCTGGATGACATTCTGGGAAGTGGGCTGTGCCACTGACCTCTCTGCATCTCAAGAGCTAGGGGACTGACAAATGCTTCCTCGGCCCTGGCATTTGGAATTGCAGGAGATGCTGGCAGGGTGATGTCCACTGTGACTGTCAATGTTCACTGAGGGGGCTCCAGGCTGGTGGCCCAACTGCCCTGGCCTAGGAACTGGAGGGTGGGGAGCAAGGGGCTGTCCCTCTCCTGGGCCATGACTGTAGGAAGAAAGTTTGTATGGCTCCAAGGAGCCTGCCCCAAGGACACAGATAAAATCTACATATTCAAAAGCATTTTACTGAGTCACCTATGGTACAAGCCCCTACTGAGCACTGTGTACCCAAAATCATTCTAGATTGACATGGTTCCTGCCCGCCTAGAGCTTACATTCTACTGAGAAAGACTGTCAGTAAGCACCTGATCAAATGTATCATGCCAGGGGGGATTAGTGCAATGAAGAAAAAGAAAATCTGGTAAAAGCAACAGGGAGTATAAGGGGCACAGAGGCTTGGTGTTATTCTAAATAGGGCACTCAGAAAAGGCCTCTTTATAGGGTGACATTTGAGCAGAGAACTGAATTCAGTGAGAGAACAAGTCATGTGATTACCTGGAAAAGCATTCCAAGCCAAAGGAACAGTAAGTGCAAAGGCCCTGAGGAAGAAACTGCTAGCTGTGATCTAGGAACATCCTGGAGGCCAATATAGGGGGGACATGGTAGGACAGGGGAAGGGTGTTGAAGATCTTGGATGGGACTTTCAGGCCTTTGTACTGTGCTTAGAGATGTGAGAAACCACTAAGGGTTTGAACAGAGGAATGACGTGATCTGACCTGAGTTGTAAAAGGACCATTTGGGCTGATGTGAAGGACAGATTGTAGAGGGCAAGAGGAGGAGCAAAAGGGGAAAGGACATGAAATATAACGGTGGCCTGCACTAAGGTGGTAGCTGCCAAGAAGGTAAGAAGTGGTCAGATTCTGGATATATTTAAGGAAGACTGGTATAGTGGAGCGCAAGACAAGATGAGGAATGAAGGAAGATGCCGAGATTTCTGAAAAGCCAGAAGAATAGCATATCCATTTACTAAGATGGAGACTATGGAAGGAACAGGTTTGGGGTAGGAAGGAAATCAGGAATTTTATTTTGGACATGATAAAAGTTTGAGATGTCTACTAGACACATATGAAGATGTCTGAAGGCAGAGTTTACAGATGCCTGAGATGGAGCTATAATTGGGAATCAGTGAATGGGTGGAATTCCAAATTATGGGGATGAATAAGATCATGAATGGACTCAGTGTAGAGAAAGACTGGTGCTCGAGGGGACTCTAAGGTCTGGAGGCTGGACCTTGGGAGGGACCAGGAAAGAGGATGAGAAGCAGTGGCCATGGAGGCAGCAGGGAACCAAGAGGGAGTCATGTCTCAGAGGCCAAGTAGAGAAAGTATTTCAAGAAGAGAAGAATTGAATGTGCTGAGAAATTAAGATGAAGACAAAGAAACACCCACTGGATTAAGCAACACAGAAGCCATCAGGCAAGAGAGTTTCATTGGAATGGTGAGGAGAAAAGTCTGAGGAGTAGGAAAGAGAGATTCTACAAAACTGGCCCTGCTCTGTACCGTACAAAACAAAAAATAATGTTAAGGCACTGTTTGGAATTAAAGGACATGGCCACCAACACAATGCACATTTTCTCACCCTGAATCAATCCAAAACAAATTCCCATAGCATTATTACACATTTCTGAGAGAGTCAAGATGGAGCAAGTTCACTACAGCCTCTCTATCACAGAAGATAACTAACAAGTTCAGACAAAATACAAAAAGCAATTACCTGGGGACTCTGAAAAGCAAGAGAAAAACAGAACAGGCAGATTGAAGAAAAGAGTCAAAACTTAGAGAAGCAACCAACATAGGGGTGAAGTTGTCTGTTCTGTTTTCCCCTTTTCTCTTGCAGCATTGACCAGAGGCAGGTTCCCAAGAGAGCCTCAGGAGTGGGTGACTGGCAGATAAGACTAAGACAAAAACCTGCCTTTCTGGCCATCAGATCAGGAAAGGGGGCCTTTGCAAGTCAAAGAGGATGGAGAGAAGAGAGTCAGAGAAAGGATTCCCCTAGTTCTGTGTAGGAACTTGCTCAAGTCCCAGGCTCTTCTGTGCATGTGGGGATAGACCCAAAGCAGCATAGCAAAGGCCTTATAAGCTGAACTGATGTTGGGACAACCACCCACAAAGGAAGAAGACAGAATTACTGTCTGAACCCAACTGGACTGATTGAATGCTAAAACATAACAGACAAAAACAAATGTTCTCCACAGGATTTTAACAGAACACAGAGCTTCACAACATAATATTCAAAATATCCAGGACAGAAACCAAAACTATTTAACACACAAAGAATCAGGAAAAATGCAACTAACTCTTAAGGGAAAAGATCAAGTGCCAACTCTGAGATGACCCATTTGCTAGAATTATAAAGATATTAAAGCAGCTATTGTAACTATGCCCATGATGTAAAGGTAGACATGCTTGAAATGAATGGGAAAATAAGTGTTTTCAGAGGGAAAAAAACTATAAAAATAACCAAATGGGAATTTGAGATGTATATATAATATATACATTTTTTTAAAAATCCTGTTCAATAGTAGAATGGAGATGGCAGAGGAATGAGTAAGAGAAGACATCAATAGAAATTATCCAATCTAAAAAAATAACTTAATGAAAAGAGCCCCAGGGACCTGTGGGACAATATAAAAAGGTCTAACATTCATGTCATTAAAAACCAAGAAGGAAAGAAGAAAGATTGGCACAATAAAAGTACTTGAAGAAATAATGACTAAAATTTTCCAAACATTGTTGAAAGACATAAATCTACATATTCAGGAAACTTTGTACATCCCAAAGAAAATAAAAGTTTTAAAATGCACAAACACATCACAGTCAATTGCTGAACACCAAAGATTTTTTTTTTTATGGAGAACAGTATGGAGGTTCCTTAAAAAAATAAAAATAGAACTACCATATGACCAGCAATCCCACTACTGGGCATATACCCTGAGAAAACCATAATTCAAAGAATTTTTTTTAACCTTGAAAACATCTAGAGAAAAATAAAAACATTATATACAACAGAACAACAATTAGAATGACTGATGATTTCTCATCAGAAAACATGTAGGCCAGAAGACAATGGAACGTCTTTAAAGTGCTGAAAGAAAAGACTGCCAACCCAGAATTCTATACTCAAGACAAAAATCCTTCAGGAATGAAGACAAAATAAGACATTCTTAGAGGAAGTAAAACTAAGACAATTAATCACCAGTAGAACTCCTTTAAAAGAAATGCTAATGAAAGTTCTACAGGTTGAAGGAAAATGATACCAGAATCTGTAATTCTGAGAATGAAGAAACAGCAACAGACATGGTAAATATCTGGGTTATTATAAAAGGATATTTTTCTCTTCTTAAAATATGTATGGTCATTGAAAGCAAAAAAATATATAAAACAATGTCTAATGAGTTTTCCAATGGATGTAGATGTAATACATATAATTATGAAAAAGGAGGTAGGGTAAGGGGATCTACATGGTTACAAGATCTACATGTTATTTGAAGTGTAAATATTGACTCTAATTACACTTGTAGGTTAAGTAGGTAAATGATAATCCCAAGAGCAACCAATAAAAAATATAATACAAAGGGATAAAGCCAAACACCCAATAGATAAATTAAAATGGAAAACTAAAAATATTCAAATAATGTAAAACATCACAGAAAAGATGGAACAGAGACACAAAAGAACAGAGTGGAGAGGGGGAGACAAAAATTGTAGACCATGTCAAAAATTACATTGAAATAAAATGTCCCAAGACACATCAATTGACAGAGATTGTCTGATTGGAATAGCAACAATAAAAAGACCTAATTATAGGCTGTCTACAAGAAACCCACTTTAAATAAAATAATAAACATCAGTTAAAAGTAAAAATAAGAGGATGGAAAAGATATACCAAGAATCAAATCTAAGCTGGAGTAGCTATCTTAATATCAAACAAAGTAGACTTCAGAACAAAGAATATTATCAGGAATAAAGATAAGACATTGCATACTGATAAAACGGTCAATTCACCAAAAGGACATAACAATCCTAAACACATATGCATCTAACAACGGATGTTCAAAACTCTTCTTTCAGCAAAAACTGGAAGATGTACAAAGAGAAATAGAAAAACCCACCATTCAACTTGTAGGCTTCAATTCATTTTTCAGTAATTGACAGAAAAAGTAGACAAGTCAATTTAGTTGCTCAGAAATTCCCTAGCTTTGCCAATTTTCTAACTGATACTCATACAGCACCCTTTCAAACAACAGTAGAATACGTATTCTTTTCTAAAACACATGAAACACTCACAAAGACAAGCCACATTATAAGCTATAAAACAAACCTTGACAAATATAGAAGACCTGAAATCGTCTAAAGCATGTTCTCTGACCATAAAGGAATTAAACTAGAAATCAAAAGCAGAATGATACCTGGAAAATCCCCCAAATATTTGGAAATTAAACAAGTGTAAATGGTTCATGGGTCAAAGAAAAAAAATCAGAAAATATTTTGAATTAAATGAAAATTAAAGTAGAATCTATAAAAATTTGTGAGATCAGCTAAAACAGTACTCAGAGGGAATTTATAGCATTAAATGTATTTGAAAAAGAAAAACATGTTTCAAGTCAGTAATCTAAGCTTCCACTTTTAGAAACTAGAAAAAGAAGAATGCATTAAACTCAAAAGCAAGCTGTGGATGGAAATAATAAAGAACAAAATCACTGAAACTGAAAATAGGAAACCAATAGAGAAGAGTCAATAAAATCATAAGCTGGCTCTTTGAAAAGATGAGTAAATTGATAAACCTCTAGTCAGACTAAGAAAAAAAGAGATAAGACACAAAGGATAGATATCAGGAATGAAGTGACATTACTCTGACACTACAGACATGAAAAGAATAAAAAGAAATTATCATGAACAACTTTGTGACTATCAGTTTGACAATATAGGTGAAAAGAACAAATTCCTTCAAAGACATAATCTACCCAGGTTCACTCAAGAAGAAATATATAACCTGAATAGCTCTATAACTATTAAAGAGATTGGATTTTTAGTTTAAAACCTCCCAACAGAGAAAACTCCAGACCAAATGGCTTCACTAGTAAATTCTACCAAAAATTCAAGGAAAAAATTATTCTAATTGTACCCAATATCTTCCAGAAAGCCGAAGAGGAGGGACCACATCCCATGAGGGCAGCATTACCTTGATGCCAAAATCAAAGATACTACAAAAAAGGGGAAAAAAAACCTCTGATGAACATAGATATAAAAAAATCTGAATAAAACATCAGCAAACCCAGCAATATATAGAAAGAATAATACTCATCAACTAAATGGGGCTTATCCCAAAAATGTAAGGATGGTTCAACATTTTTAAATCAAGGTAATTCTTTTTATATATATATATATATACATTTTATTTTTTATTTATTTATTTATTTTTGGCTGTGTTGGGTCTTCGTTGCTGCTCACAGGCTTTCTCTAGTTGCGGTGAGTGGGAGGCTACTCTTCATTGCAGTGCATGGGCTTCTCGTTGCGGTGGCTTCTCTTGTTGCAGAGCACAGGCTCTAGGTGCGCAGGCTTCAGTAGCTGTGGCACGCAGGCTCAGTAGTTGTGGCTCACGGGCTCTAGAGCACAGGCTCAGTAGCTGTGGCACACGGGCTTAGTTGCTCTGTGGCATGTGGGCTCTTCCTGGACCAGGGCTCAAACCCATGTCCCCTGCATTGGCAGGTAGATTCTTAACCACTGTGCCACCAGAGAAGCCCAAATCAATGTAATTCAATCTACCAACAGACGAAAGAAGACAAAAAGCATGACCATCTCAGTAGATACAAAAAAAAATAAAAGCACTGGATAAAATCCAACATGCATTTATAATAAAAACTCTCAACAACTAGGAATAAAAGTGAATCTTAACTTAATAAAGGGCATCTACAAAAAAAGCTACAGATTATATCATACTTAATGGTGAAGGACTGAAAGCTTTCCCCCTAAGATCAGGAATAAGGCAAGGAGGTCAATTCTCACCACTCAATTAACTGGAAGTTCTAGCCAGTACAATAAGGCAAGAAAACAAAGTAAAGGGCATAGAAATTGGAAAGGAAGAAATAAAACTATCCCTATTTGCAGAAGATGCAATTGTCTATATAAAAAATCCCAAAGAACCTACAAAAAAGATCCTAGAAGTAATAAATGAGCTTGGACAACTCATGATACAAGTTCAGTATTTTAAAAATCAATTATATTTTATAAACTAGCAATACACAGCTGGAAATCAAAATTTTTAAAACAGTACCATTCATAATAGCATCAAAAACTATAAAATACTTTGGTATAAATCTAACAAAATATATTATACAATATGCTAGGGACTTCCCTGGTAGCACAGTGGTTAAGAATCCGCCTGCGAATGCAGGGGCCATGGGTTCGACCCCTGGTCTGGGAAGATCCTACATGCCGCGGAGCAACTAAGCCCATGTACCACAACTACTGAGCCTGCGCTCTAGAGCCCGTGAGCCACAACTACTGAGCCCACATGCCACAACTACTGAAGCCCATGTGCCTAGAAACCGTGCTCTGCAACAAGAGAAGCCACCGCAATGAGAAGCCCACACACTGCAACTAAGAGCAGCCCCCACTCACCACAACTAGAGAAAGCCCGTGCGCAACAACTAAGACCCAAAGCAGCCAAAAATAAAATTTTTTTAAAAATAATCTTTAAAAAAAAAACATGCTATTTTCTAAGTCGGAACTAGGCCAACTCCAGTTGGTTTCGGGACCCAGTTTGGGAAAAAAAAAAGATGCTCAGAGTCTGAAAGCTCGTGACGCAAAGCTGCTGAACGAGGACCAGGATCCAAGGGGACGTCCCCACACCTCCAGAGGAAGTGAGCAGGCAGCGGCTCCAGGGAGCTCAGCAGGTTGAGGAAGATGGTGGAAGAGGAAGATGGCGGAAGAGGAAGATGGCGGAAGAGTAAGACGCGGAGATCACCTTCCTCCCCACAGATACATCAGAAATACATCTACACATGGAACAGCTCCTACAGAACACCCACTGAACGCTGGCAGAAGACCTCAGACCTCCCCAAAGGCAAGAAACTACCCACGTACCTGGGTAGGGCAAAAGAAAAAAGAAAAAACAGACAAAAGAATAGGGACGGGACCT
>NC_041216.1:20499405-20500927 GCF_002837175.3 Physeter macrocephalus
GCAGGGAGAGGACTGGGGTTGGCAGCGTGAACACAGCCTGAAGGGGTCAGTGCACCACAGCTGGCCGGGAGGGAGTCCGGGAAAAAGTCTGGAAGTGCCGAAGAGACAAGAGACTTTTTCTCGCCTCTTTGTTTCCTGGTGCGCGAGGAGAGGGGATTAAGCGCGCCGCTTAAAGGAGCTCCAGAGACAGGCGCGAGCCGCGGCTACCAGTGCGGACCCCAGAGACGGACATCAGACGCTAAGGCTGCTGCTGCCGCCTCCAAAAAACCTGTGTGAGAGCACAGGTCACTCTCCACACCTCCCCTCCCGGGAGCCTGTGCAGTCCGCTACTGCCGGGGTCCCGTGACCCAGGGACAACTTCCCCGGGAGAACGCACGGCGCGCCTCGGGCTGCTGCAACGTCACGCCAGCCTCTGCCGCCGCAGGCTCGCCCCGCACTCCGTGCCCCTCCCTCCCCCCGGTCTCAGTGAGCCAGAGCCCCCGAATCAGCGGCTCCTTTAACCCCATCCTGTCTGAGCAAAGAACAGATACCCTCAGGCGACCTACACACAGAGGCGGGGCCAAATCCAAAGCTGAACCCCGGGAGCTATGCGAACAAAGAAGAGAAAGGGAAATCTCTCCCAGCAGCCTGAGGAGCAGCGGATTAAAGCTCCACAATCAACTTGATGTACCTGCATCTGTGGAATACCTGAATAGACACCGAATCAGCCCAAATTGAGGAGGTGGACTTTGGGAGCAAGATAGATTATTTTTTCCCCTTTTCCTCTTTTTGTGAGTGTGTATGTGTATGCTTCTGTGGGAGATTTGCGTAGCTTTGCTTTCACCATTTGTCCTAGGGTTCTGTCCGTCCTTTTTTTTTTACTTAAAATTTTTTTCTTGATAATTATTTTTTATTTTACTTTATTTTCTTTTATTTTATCCCCTTTCTTTCTTCCTTCCTCCCTCCCTCCCTCCCTCTCTCTCTCTTTCTTTCTTCCTTTCTATTTTTTCTCCCTTTTATTCTGAGCCGTGTGGAGGACAGGCTCTTGGTGCTCCAGCCAGGCATCAGGTCTGTGCCACTGAGGTGGGAGAGCCAACTTCACGACACTGGTCCACAAGAGACCTCCCAGCTCCACATAATATCAAACGGCGAAAATCTCCCAGAGATCTCCATCTCAACACCAAGACCCAGCTTCACTCAACGACCAGCAAGCTACAATGCGTGACACCCTATGCCAAACAACTAGCAAGACAGGTACACAACCAGCCTCATCCACCAGAACACAGGCACTAGTCCTCTCCACCAGGAAGCCTACGCAACCCACTGAACCAACCTTAACCACTGGGGACAGACACAAAACACAACAGGAACTACAAACCAGCAGCCTGCGAAAAGAAGACCCCAAACATGGTAAGTTAAGCAAAATGAGAAGACAGAAGAACACACAGCAGATGAAGGAGCAAGGCAAAAATCCACCAGACCTAACAAATGAAGAGGAAATAGGCAGTCTACCTGAAAAAGAATTCAGAATAATGATAGTAAA
>NC_041216.1:20502211-20504033 GCF_002837175.3 Physeter macrocephalus
TACAGACTGAAAGTGAGGGGATGGAAACAGATATTCCAAGCAAATGGAAAAGCTGGAGTAGCAATTCTCATATCAGACAAAATAGACCAAATAGACTTTAAAATAAAGACTATTATGAGAGACAAAGAAGGACACTACATAACGATCAAGGGATCGATCCAAGAAGAAGATATAACAATTGTATATATTTATGCACCCAACATAGGAGCACCTCAATACATAAGGCAAATGCTAACAGCCATAAAAGGGGAAATCGACAGTAACACAATCATAGTAGGGGACTTTAACACCCCACTTTCACCAATGGACAGATCATCCAAAATGAAAATAAATAAGGAAACACAAACTTTAAATGATACATTAAACAAGATGGACTTAATTGATATTTATAGGACATTCCATCCAAAAACAACAGAATACACATTCTTCTCAAGTGCTCATGGAACATTCTCCAGGATAGATCATATATTGGATCACAAATCTAGCCTTGGCAAATTTAAGAAAATTGAAATCATATCAAGTATCTTTTCTGACCACAACGCTATGAGACTAGATATCAATTACAGGAAAAGATCTATAAAAAATACAAACACATGGAGGCTAAACAATACACTACTTAATAACGAAGTGATCACTGAAGAAATCAAAGAGGAAATCAAAAAATACTTAGAAACAAATGACAATGGAGACACGACGACCCAAAACCTATGGGATGCAGCAAAAGCAGTTCTAAGAGGGAAGTTTATAGCAATACAATCCTACCTTAAGAAACAGGAAACATCTCGTATAAACAACCTAACTTTGCACCTAAAGCAACTAGAGAAAGAAGAACAAAAAAACCCCAAATTTAGCAGAAGGAAAGAAATCATAAAGATCAGATCAGAAATAAATGAAAAAGAAATGAAGGAAACAATAGCAAAGATCAATAAAACTAAAAGCTGGTTCTTTGAGAAGATAAATAAAATTGATAAACCATTAGCCAGACTCATCAAGAATAAAAGGGAGAAGACTCAAATCAATAGAATTAGAAATGAAAAAGGAGACGTAACAACGGATATATCATATCTTTGGTTACAAATCTAGCCTTGGTAAATATAAGAAAATTGAAATCATTTCAAGTATCTTTTCCGACCACAACACTATGAGACTAGATATCAATTACAGGAAAAGATCTGTAAAAAATACAAACACATGGAGGCTAAACAATACACTACTTAATAACCAAGTGATCACTGAACAAATCAAAGAGGAAATCAAAAAGTACGTAGAAATAACTGACAATGGAGACACGACGAGCCAAAACCTATGGGATGCAGCAAAAGCAGTTTTAAGAGGGAAGTTTATAGCAATACAATCCTACCTTAAGAAACAGGAAAACATCTCTAATAAACAACCTAACCTTGCACCTAAAGCAATTAGAGAAGGAAGAACCAAAAAAAACCCAAATTTAGCAGAAGGAAAGAAATCATAAAGATCAGATCAGAAATAAATGAAAAAGAAATGAAGGAAATGATAGCAAAAATCAATAAAACTAAAAGCTGGTTCCTTGAGAAGATAAACAAAACTGATAAACCATTAGCCAGACTCATAAAGAAAAAAAGCGAGAAGACTCAAATCAATAGAATTAGAAATTAAAAAGGAGAAGTAACAACTGACACTGCAGAAATACAAAGGATCATGAGAAATTACTACAAGCAACTCTATGCCAATAAAATGGACAACCTGGAAGAAACGGACAAATTCTTAGAAATGCACAACCTGCCGAGACTGAACCAGGAAGAAATAGAAAATATGAACAGACCAATCACAAGCACTGAAATTG
>NC_041216.1:20504737-20505535 GCF_002837175.3 Physeter macrocephalus
AATAAACCTACCTAAGGAGACAAAAGACCTGTATGCAGAAAATTATAAGACACTGATGAAAGAAATTAAAGATGATAAAAATAGATGGAGAGATATACCATGTTCTTGGATTGGAAGAATCAACAATGTGAAAATGACTCTACTACCCCATCTACAGATTCAATGCAATCCCTATCAAACTACCACTGGCATTTTTCACAGAACTAAAACAAAAAATTTCACAGTATGTATGGAAACACAAAAGACCCTGAAGAGCCGAAACAATCTTGAGAACGAAAAATGGAGCTGGAGGAATCAGGCTCCCTGACTTCGGACTATACTACAAAGCTACAGTAATCAAGACAGTAAGGTACTGGCACAAAACCAGAAATATAGATCAATGGAACAGGAGAGAAAGCCCAGAGATAAACCCACGCACATATGGTCACCTTATCTTTGATAAAGGAGGCAAGAATATACAGTGGAGAAAAGACAGCCTCTTCAATAAGTGGTGCTGGGAAAACTGGACAGCTACATGTAAAAGAATGAAATTAGAACACTCCCTAACACCACACACAAGAATAAACACAAAATGGGTTAAAGACCTAAATGTAAGGCCAGACACATATGGTCACCTTATCTTTGATAAAGGAGGGAAGGATATACAGTGGAGAAAAGACAGCCTCTTCAATAAGTGGTGCTGGGAAAACTGGACAGCTACATGTAAAAGTATGAAATTAGAACACTCCCTAACACCACACACAAAAATAAACTCAAAATGGATTAAAGACCTAAATGTAAGGCCACACACTATCAAAC
>NC_041216.1:20506454-20525610 GCF_002837175.3 Physeter macrocephalus
AACTAACACACCATTGTAAAGCAATTATACTCCAATAAAGATGTTAAAAATTAAAAAAAAATTTAAAAACACGCTAAACACTGATGAATGAAATCAAAGAAAACCTAAATAAATAGATATGCTGTGTTCATGAATTAGAAGATTCAATATAATTAAGATGTTAACTCTCCCTAAATTGATCTATAATTTTAATCCCAATCAAAATCCCAGCAGGATTTTTGTTTTAGATATCAACAAGATGATTCTAAAATTTATACAGGAAGGCAAAGGAATTACAATAGTCAAAATAATTCTGAAAAAGAAGAACAAAGTTGGAAGACTCACACAATGTGATTTCAAGACTCACTAAAAACCTACAACAGTTAGGACAGTATGGTATTGGTAAAAGGATGGCCCATAGATCAGTGGAAAAGAACAGCATCCAGGAACAGACTCAGACAAATATAGCCAATTATTTTGACAAAGATGCAAGGACATTTAAGTGATGAAAGATAGTCTTTTCAACAAATGATGCTGGAAAAAACTGAACCTCTCTGAGAGGTTAAAAAAAATCCTCAACCCATTCTTCACCTCTAATACAAACATTAACTCAGAATGGATCGTGTAAACCATAATCATTAAACAAAAAAACTGTAAGACTTACAGGAGAAAACAAAAGAGAAAATCTCTGTGATTTTACCTAAGAACATGTAAGTGCCTAAGAACATCTAAGTGGGGCTTCCCTGGTGGTGCAGTGGTTAAGAGTCTGCCTACCAATGCAGGGGAAATGGGTTCAGGCCCTGGTCCGGGAAGGTCCCACATGCTGCAGAGCAACTAAGCCCGTGCACCACAACTGCTGAGCCTGTGCTCTAAAGCCCGTGAGCCACAACTACTGAGCCTGTGTGCCACAACTACTGAGCCCGTGTGCCACAACTACTGAAACCTGCACTCCTAAAGCCCATGCTCCGCAACGAGAAGCCACCACAGTGAGAAACCTGTGCACCACTACGAAGAGTAGCCCCCACTCGCTGCAACTAGAGAAAGCCTGCATGTAGCAACAAAGACCCAACACAGCCAAAAATGAATAAATAAATAAATACATTAAGTTTTTTAAAAAAAGAACATCTAAGTGTTCTTATATACAAAAGCAGAACCCATAAGAGGAAAAGTTTATATACTAGACTTCATCAAAATTAAAAACTTCTCCTCTTTCAAAAACACTATTATGGAAATTTTAAAGATAAGCCTCAGAATGATAGAAAATACAGCTGACCCTTGAACAACACAGAGAGTCTGAACTGTGCAGGTCCACTCATATGCAGATTTTTTTCAGTAAATATGTACTACAATACTACACTATCCACAGTTGGTGGAATCCAAAGATGCAGAACCATGGATACAGAGGACCAACTGTAAAGTTACATGCAGATTTTCAACTGTGTGGGGGGTTGGTGCCTCTGACCCCATGTTGTTCAAGGGTCAACTGTATTTGCAAATCACATTTCTGATATAGGACTTGTATCCAGAATATATAAAGAACTATCAAAGATCAATAATAAGGAAACAAATGGAGGGCGGTTCAAGATGGTGGTGTAAGGTAGATCCTGAACTCACCTTCTCCCACTGGACACACCAAGTCTACAGCTACATACGGAACAATTCCCTCTGAAAACCAGCTCAACTGCTCCTCCAGAACAAAGGATAAAAGGGCCACACTGAGATGGGTAGGAGAGGCAGAGACACTGTCTCATCAAAAACCCCACCCCCGAAGGGTAAGCTGGGACGAAGTGAGAGAGTGGCATGGACATATATACACTACCAAATGTAAAATAGATAGCTAGTGGGAAGCAGCCACATGGCAGAGGGCGATCAGTTCAGTGCTTTGTGCCCACCTAGAGGGGTGGGATACGGAGGGTGGGAGGGAGATGCAAGAGGAAGGAGATATGGGGATATATGTATATATATAGCTGATTCACTTTGTTATACAGCAGAAACTAACACACCATTGTAAAGCAATTATACTCCAATAAAGTTGTTTAAAAAATTTTAAGAAAAAAACAATACAATTATCATACATTAAAGTAGGAAATATTCTGAGTATCCAAAAATAAAAATTAAAAAAATGTAAAAACCCACCCCAGCACAGTGACCCACAACTTGGGGGATCTCACAAATATGGAGCTTCTCTCTGGGGAGAGAGGAGATTGTGTCTCATATCAGGCACCCCAACCCTTGGGACCTGCACCGGAGACAGAAGCCCCCAACACATCTGGCTTTGAATACCAACAGAATTTACATCAAAAGACTCACAGGAGGGCTTCCCTGGTGGCGCCGTGGTTAAGAATCCACCTACCAGTGCAGGGGACCTGGGTTCGAACCCTGGGCCGGGAAGATCCCACATGCCGTGGAGCAACAAAGCCCGTGCACCACAACTACTAAGCCTGTGCTCTAGAGCCTGTGAGCCACAACTACTGAGCCTGCATGCCACAACTACTGAAGCCCATGTGCCTAGAGCCCGTGCTCCACAACAAGAGAAGCCACTGCAGTGAGAAGTCTGCGCACCGCAACGAAGAGTAGCCCAGGTGTGCTGCAACTAGAGAAAGCCCGCACACAGCAGCAAGGACCCCATGCAGCCAAAAATTAATTAATTAATTAATTAATTTTTTTAAAAAAAGACGCACAGGACGGACTGCAGGTAATAGAGACTCCACTCTTAAAAGGCTTGTGTGCAGACTCACTTGCCCCAGGACCCAGTGCAAAAGCAGCAGTTTGAAAAGTGCCTGGACGATATGTGAAGAAAATTGGTTGGTTAACTTTAAAGCTTCTGCTGCAGGGGAAGGGCCCTGTTGGGACTCTCTCCAGGGATGGAGACACTGGCGAGCATTATATTTGCACTCTCCCTCTATCTTGCTAGGATCAGTGCATATGCCCCGCCTCCATGCTCTCCCACCACCCTGCTAAAGCCAGCAGGTGTGCCCCCGCCTCACACTCTCCCTTGGCCCTGCCAAAGCTGGCCAGCACACTTAGCCCCCAGAGGATACTCCCCCTGAGCACCTGTCTCTGGTGTCCGGGGGAGCTCGCATTTCTGGGCCCCATGAGTCTGAAACAATCAGAGAGATATTTCTTGGTAAGCTACCACCTACAGGGCACTGCACAGACATCAGACTGAAACACACCCCAAGACTTCCCGTGAAAAAGGCCTGGAACTTAAGCCTGAGGGGCAGGCTTCAGGTTCACCACACATCTAGAGGCTTTGGATGTGCTTTTAGAGAAGCAGGCTGGGGGACACCATCTTTGTGCTCTCCCTTGACCTCACTATGGCTCACTGGTACCTCCC
This sequence comes from Physeter macrocephalus, assembly GCF_002837175.3. NCBI lineage: Eukaryota > Metazoa > Chordata > Mammalia > Artiodactyla > Physeteridae > Physeter > Physeter macrocephalus. The sequence continues at coordinate 20,509,771 of NC_041216.1, forward strand.
AGAAAGGAGCTCATACACTTTTCTGGAGACCTGATTTTTACAACTGTCACCAAGGAGTCACATCCAGATTGCCTGGTCAGGAGGCCTGCAGGGTTTATGACTGGGGCCCCACAGGACTGTATATATTTGCATGCTTTAAAAGCTGCTGCCTGAGGGTCTAGCTTCCAATCAGCCTGGAACTAAGTGCTGACCTAGATCCCTCCCTCTGGAACACACAAGTCTTGGTATACCCTCAACAACTGGGACCTATCAAGAAAAAACCAGGCTGCTTACACAATCACAAAAGTTCAAGAGACAACCAAGAATTAGGGCAAGGTTGAACAATAAGGTTCATCTCCTACACAAGGCCACTCCTTCAGACTGAGAGAGTAACTGTTTCGCCTAATATAGAGATAAACACAGAGTCAAGCAAAATGAGAAAATAGAGGAATATGTCCCAAACAAAAGAACAAGATAAAGCCCGGGGGTGGGGGGTGGTTGGGGTGAGGAAGAAACCCTTTAATGAAACAGAGATAAGTAGTTTACCTACTAGAGTTCAAAGTAATGGTTACAAAGATGCTCACAGAACTTGGAATGTGAATAGATAAATACAGTGAGAACTTCAACGAAGAGATAGAAACTATAAGGAAGTACCAAACAGAAGTCACAGAGCTGAAGAACACAACAACCGATCTGTAAAATATACTAGCACAGTTTAGTAGCAGACCAGATGAACAGAAGAAAGGATGAATATTAGAAGACAGTGCAGTGGGACTCACACAAACAGAGCAGCAAAAAGAGAGAAGAATTTTTAAAAGTGAAGATAGCTTAGGTGACCTATGGGACCACATCAAGCAGAATAACATTTGTATTATAGGGGTTCCAGAAAAAGAAGAGAGAGAGAAAGGGGCTGAAAACAGACATCCAGATCCAGGAATCTCAGAGAGTTCCAAACAAGATGAACCCCAAAAGATCCACACCAAGGCACATTACAGTTAAAATTGTCAAAAATTAAAGATAAAGAGAGAATCTTAAAAGCAGCAAGAGAAAAGCAATTTGTTATGTATAAGAGAACCCCCATAAAAGTCTCAGCAGATTTCTAAGCAGAAACTTTGCAGGCCAGAATGGAGTGGCATGATATATTCAAAGTGCTGAAAGAAAAATACTTCCAACCAAGAATACTGTACTCAGCAAGGTTATCATTCAGAATTGAAGGTGATAAAGAGTTTTACAGACAAGCAAAATCTAAATGAGTTCATCACTACTAAACCAGCTCTACAAGAAATGTTAAAGGAACTTCTTTAATCAAAAAAGAAAGGGCACTAAAGAGTAACAAGAAAACATATGAAAGTGAAAAAAACTCACTGGTAAAGGCATATATATAGTAAAGGTAGTGGATTAATCACTTACAAAGGTAGTATAAAGGTTAAAAGGCAAAAGAAGTAAAAACAAATTTAGCTACAATAATTACTTAAGGGATATACAAAATAAGATGTAAAATGTGACATCAAAAACATAAAACATGGGGGGGGAGAGTAAAAATGTAGAGTTTTAGAATGCATTCAAACATAAGTTGCTATCAACTTAAAATAGACTGTTACATATATAGGCTGTTATATGTGAGCCTATGTTAACCACAAAGCAAAAACCTACAGTAGATACACCAAAGATGATGAGAAAGGAATCTAAGCATAACACTAAAGAAAGTCAGCAAACCACAAGGGAAGAAAGCAGAAAGGAACAGAGAAGAACTACAAAAGAGTCAGAAAACAATGAAAAAAAATGGTAATAAGTACAAACGTATCAATAGTTACTTTTTGTGTGTGTGTGTGTGGTATGCGGGCCTCCCTCTGCTGCGGCCTCTCCCATTGCGGAGCACAGGCTCCGGACGCGCAGGCTCAGCGGCCATGGCTCACGGGCCCAGCCGCTCCGCGGCATGTGGGATCCTCCCAGACCGGGGCGCGAACCCGGTTCCCCTGCATCGGCAGGCGGACGCGCAACCACTGCGCCACCAGGGAAGCCCCCCAATAATTACTTTAAATATAAATGGACAAAATTCTCCAATCAAAAGACATATAGAGTGGCTGAATGGATAAAACAAAAAACAAAAAACAAACAAAACCAGACCCATCTAAATGCTGCCTACAAGAGACTCACTTCAGATGTAAGGACACACACAGAATGAAAGTGAAGGAATGGAAAAAGGAGTTTCATACAAAGGGAAACCAAAACAAAGCTGGGGTAGCTATACTTATATTGTACAAAATAGACTTTAAAACAAAGACTGTAAGAAAAGACAAAGATGGGAACTACCTAGTGATAAAGGAGTCAACATAACAAGAAAGGGAAATTAAGAAAACAATCCCATTTACAACAGCATCAAAAAGAATAAAATACCTAGGAATAAATTTAATGAGGGAGGTAAAAACCTGTACACTGAACACTGCCAGACACTGGTGAAAGAAATTGAAGAAGACACAGATAAATGGAAAGATATTTCATGCTCATGGATTGGAAGAATTAATATTGTTAAACTGTCCATATTATTATCTATAAAGCAATCTAGAGATTTAATTCAATCCCTGGCAAAATTCCAATGGCATTTTTCACAGAAATAGAACAAACAATCCTAAAATTTATATGGAACCATAAAAGACCTTGAATAGCCAAAGCAATCTTGAGAAAGAATAACAAAGATGGAGGCATCATGTGCCCTGATTTCAAACTATATTACAAAGCTATAGTAATCAAAACATTATGGTATGGGTATTAAAACATACATGTAGATCAATGGAACAGAATAGAAAGCCCAGAAATAAACCTATGCATATATGACCAATTAACTTATGACAAAGGAGGCAAGAATATACAATGCAGAAAAGACATTCTCTTCAATAAATGGTTTTGGGAAAACTGGACAGCTACATGTAAAAGAATGAAATTAGACTACTGTCTTACACTATGCACAAAAATTAACTCAAAATGGATTAAAGACTTGAATGTAAGATCACAAAACTCCCAGAAGAAAACATAGGCAGTAAGCTTCTTGACACTGGTTTTAATTTGGGGGATCTGACTCCAAAAAAAAGAACAACAAAAGCAAAAATAAACAAATGGACTCCATCAAACTAAGAAGCTTCTGCACAGTGAAGGAAACCATCAACAAAATGAAAAGGCAACCTGCTGAATGGAAGAAGATATTTACAAATCACATATCCAATAAGGGACTAATATCCCAAATATATAAAATACTGAAACAACTCAATAACAAAAAAATACACATCTGATTTTTAACTGGGTGGAATATCTGAACAGACATTTTTCCAAGGAAGGCCAACAGGCACATGAAAAGATGCTCAACATCACTAATCATCAGGGAAATGCCAGTCAAAACCACAATGAGCTATCACCTCACACCTGTCAGAATCACTACTATATAGTTAAAGACAAAGTGTTGAGGAGGATTTGGAGAAAAGGGAACCCTTGTGTACTGTTGTTGGGAATGTATACTGATGCAGCCACTATGGAAAACAGTATGGAGGTGTCTCAAAAAATTAAAAATAGAAATACCATATGATCCAGCAATTCCACTTCTGGGTATTTATCTGAAAAAAGCAAAAGCACTAATTCAAAAAGATATGCACTCATATGTTCGTTGCAGCATTATTTACAATAGCCAAGATATGCTAACAATCTAAGTGCCCATCAATGGATGAATAGCAAAAGGTGTATGTGTGTGTGTGTGTGTGTGTGTGTGTGTGTATAGAATGGAATAGTACCCAGCCATAAAAAAGAATGAAAGTTTGCCATTTGTGATAACAAGGTTGGACCTTGAGGGTATTATGCTAAGTGAAATAAGTCAGACAAAGAAAAACAAATACTGCATGATTTCATATATATATGGAATATTAAAAAAAAACAAAACGAACAAACAAAACTCACAGAGAACAGATTGGTGGTTGCCAGAGAGGAGGGCAAAATGGGTGAAGGGGGTCAAGAGGTACAAACTTCCAGGTATAAAATAAATAAGTCATAGGGCTGTAATGTACAGCAGGGTGATTATAGTCAATAACATTGTATTGCATATTTGAAAGTTGCTAAGAGTAAATCTTAAAAGTTCTCATCACAAAAAACGTTTTTGTAACTTTATATGGTGACAGACGGTAACCAGACTTATTGTGGTGATCATTTTGCAATGTATACAAATATTGAATCATTATGTTTTACACCTGAAATTAATATAATGTTATATGTCAATTATACTTCAATTTAAAAAAAACATTAGGTAGGTAGGTAGATAGATAGAAAAAAATGAATATTTTAAAACTGGGCAAAAGATTTGAACACGTTATCAAAGAAGCTTTATAGATGGTGAGCACACAAAAAGATTCTAAATATCATTATGGAAATGTTAATTAAAACCACAGTGAGATGCTACTACATACATACTAGAACAGCTAAAAAAAATTTTAAGTACAATACCAACTGCTGACAAGGATACAGAAATTGGAACTCTCATACACTGATGGTGGGAATATAAAAAGGTACAATCAGGAAAATAGCTTGGACGTTTCTTATAAAGTTACACATATACTTGTACCATTCAACCCAGCAATTCTATTCTGAAGAGAAATAAAAACTTAGGTTCGCATAAAAGCCTTTACACCAATGTAAAAATCACTTTATACCAATGTAAATCACAAAAACTGGAAACAACCTATATGTTCTTCAACTGGTGAATGGATAAACTAACTGTGGTACCTTCATTCCATGGTATACCACTCAGCAATACATAGAAACTGACTACTGAAACAGACAACAAAGTGGTTGACTTCCAAAATCAGTATCTAAGCGAAGGAAGCCAGACCTACTTACTGCAAGTTGCCATTTATATGGCATTGTGGAAAAGACAACACTCTAAGGACAGAGAACAGATCAGTTGTTGCCAAGGGCTGTGTGGGTGGAGGGAGGGCTGACTACACAGGGGATGGGGGAGCAGCGGGGGTATGGGACCGTATTATATCTTGACTGCAGTAGTGGTTACATGCCTGTATGCGTTTGTCAAAATTTAGAACTACACATCAAAAAGAGTGACTCCTACTGCACTTAAATTTTTAAAAAGAACACTTGGGGAACTATGGGTGAAATTTGAATACGGGTTATATTTTCAATGTTAAATTTCCTGCCTTTGACCACTATATTGTGGTTTTGAAAGAGAATACTCTTGATTTTAAGGAGATACATGAAGAGGTACTCACAGGTAGAATGTCATGCAGTTTACTTTCAAGTAGGTAGGGAGGGAAAAGCATGTATATATAGAAAAAGTCTCAAAGCAAATGTGGTCAAAAGATAAGTACTGAATATTGGTGAAGGGTGCATTTTGAGGTGCATTGAACTATTCTTACACCTCTAAGTATGAACAATTCTTAAAATTAAAAGGTTTTAGAAAAAGAAAGGATGGGAGGAGAGAAATTGGCGATAGTGAGTATAGAACAGTAACTCATTTTGATGAGTTCTCAATACTATAAAAGGAAGCAAAGAAATATAACAATAGATGTGGAGAGATATGGGACCAGGAGGTTTGAGGTTTTTTTAAGATAAGAAATAATATGCTAAGGGTTTGAGCTGATGGGAATAATCCAGTGGAGGAAAAAGTTGAATTAGAACCACAGTTAAATCTAGACTCCGTACTATTAAACCTTTGCCTATGTCTCCACCTCATCTTTTACCTTCTCTCCCAGATCACAGGTCTCCAGCCCCACTGACCTCTTCCTGTTCTTTCTGTCCCTAGACCGGAGCCTGCTCCTCCCTCCCCTGAGGCCTTGCATGTGCTTTTCCCTTCTGTCTGAAATACCTGTCCCAGCTCTTCTGGAGACCATCTCAGCTCAAGGGTCACCCTATCAGAGAAGCCTTCACTGGACCACTTACTCTGCTCCCAGCCAATATCACATGAGCTACTTTTATTATTTTCATAGCCCTTACCCCAACACATAATCACGTTGTGTGTTTTCTGGCTTGTTATCTACCTCCCTCTCAGGACCACCAGAATCTAGACTCCAAGGCGGACAAGTTTTTGTCTTTTGCTTCCATATTCCCATCACATAACTGGCATATTTTTGTTAAATCAATTTGTGTTGAATGAATCAATTTCTTAGAATACACTGGTTTGCTGGCAGCACGATGGTTCCATATGGACTCCACTCTCATGTCCCTCGAACAATAGTTTCTTCTGCAGACTTTTGGTTGCTTCCCTGCTCAAAACCCTTTAACAGCTCCCATGGCCAGCAAGATGAAGTCTGAACTCATCGTGACCTGAAAAGGAACCCAGCTCCGGCCCCTGGCTGGCCTCACCCTTTCCTCTCCCCTCCATGCACCTGAAGCTACAACCGGGCTGCCATAGGTGCTGCTGGAGAAATGGGCCCTTCCTGCATCCCTTCTCTGCCTGAAATTCCCTTCCACCACACCTCTCCAGTCTTTTAAGATCCAAACCTTCACTCCTGAAGGCTTCTAACACCAGACAACTTCCACATGGGAGCTCATGCCTCCACAGACCCACAACACAGAACCCTTACTGAGTGCTCATTACGTGCCAGGCACTAGGCCAGGTGCTTTCCATATATTATCTCATTTAACCTGCACAACCCAGTGACAAGGGCACAGGACTATAGTACTATCTCTGGTTTATGGATGGAGCAATTAAAGTTTAGGGAAGTGAAGGAATCGGCTCCAAGACACCCAGGCTACAGGGCAATCAGGATTCAAATCCACGCCTGTGGGTTTCCAGAGCCCAAGCTCATAACCACCACCGTGATTAACCATGTGGCCTTAGGTTAATCAATTCTCTAAGCCTTAGCTTTCAGATGAGAAAAACTCCCTTTCACGGATGCTCAAAGGACTAACAATATCATTTAAAGGAAACAGGGTGCAGAACCTTAACACGTTAGCTCTTGTTAGTCTGCGGAGCCCCTCACTGCCGTCTGCCCCTGTTAATTGTCTACCTGGGAAATCCACACCTGTGGGTTTCCAGAGCCCAAGCTCATAGCCACCACCGTGATTAACCATGTGGCCTTAGGTTTAATCAATTCTCTAAGCCTTAGCTTTCAGATGAGAAAAACTCCCTTTCACAGATGCTCAAAGTACTAACAATATCATTTAAAGGAAACAGGGTGCAGAACCTTAACACGTTAGCTCTTGTAAGTCTGCGGAGCCCCTCACTGCCGTCTGCCCCTGTTAATTGTCTACCTGGGGTCTTCTTTTGCTTCTGGGGCCATCACTCCCCACTGGGGTCTGCAAAGTTTTTGTACACATGGGGTAGTTGAGGGTTTGTCCATCACGGCTCCATCTGGGGCCCCTGTGAATTGCTCTGTGGTTTGAAACATTTTGCAAGGAGCTCTCCACTTGGCACTTTTATCTACATTCTCAGTGAATCTTAAGCCTCAGGAGGTTAGGGGTAAGGTTAGTGCTGGGAGGTGGGCACCATCATCCCGGTGTTTGTCCAGTTTAGGGGTATCGGGACTCCACTGCTTCTGGAGAACACTCAGTGTACTTCCCATGACCCAGGCGCCCTGCAGGCCACTTCTGTCCTCATTTCATGAGCACAGCCACTCTGTGAGGGAGTACTACTGCTGGCCTTGGTTTTATATCTAAGCAAACGGAGCCACAGAAAACTTACCCTGGTTCCCACAGCTTTTGAGGGGCTGGATTAGGATTTGAACCCAGAGTCTCTCGCTCCAGAGCCTGTGCCTCTCACCAGGCAGCCACTTTGCTTCTCATCCTATGGCTGCAGTGGTCGGCACAGCACAAAGACATCTGCATCCCAGTCCCAGAACCTGTGAATGGGCTAGGATACATGACAAAGGGGAATTAAGGTTGCAGGCGGAATTAAGGTTACTAATCACCTGACCTTGGGTTAGGGAGAGTAGCCTGGATTCCCCAGGTGAGCCCAATGGAACCACAGGGGCCCTTTAGATGGGGCCAAGAGCAGCAGAAGGTCAGAGACAGAGAAGGGTGTGAAGATGCAACAGCACTGCCGGCTCTGAAGATGGAGGAAGGGGCCACGAGCCAAGGAATGCAGGCGGCCTCTAGAAGCTGGTCAAGGCAAAGAAGTGGATCCTCCTCAGAGCCTCCAAAGGAACACAGCCCTGATGGCGCCTTGATTTTAGTCCAGTGAGACCCATTTTGTGCTCTGACCTCCAGAGTATAAGATACTAAATCTGTGTTCTTTTAAGCATGAAGTTTGTGGTCATTTGTTATAGCGGCAGCCAAAGGAAACTCAAACAGATGTCAAAGCAGCTCACATTTCTTTCCTGCTCAAAGGTGGGCAGGCCATCGGGGCTCTGTGGTAGGGTCCAAAGGCAAAGCCCCACCCTAAATACCCTCTCCTGGCCCCCTGTGGGTAGATCCCATCTGAGGCCCTCTCAGGCTCTGTCTGGCTACCAGGTAAAACCAGACATTTTATCCCAACACCAGACATGTCCCAGCTTCCCTGCAGATCAGGAATGAAGCTGGGAGGACAGAAGCCAGGGACCCAACACAACAGGCCTCATGGGCTCCAAAGTCCCCTCCCTGGGGGCGAGGAGCTCGCGGGCCCCACCTGCCAGAGGCAGAGGGGCTGAAAATCATCACAAGAAGTGTAAGGACAAAGGTGGAGTTGATCCTCCCAAGGAGCAACTGGGCCCAAGGAGAGTCTTTACTGAGAAAGGGGTGGGGGGCAGAATAGAGAGAGAGAGAGAGAGAGAGAGACATCAAATTTGCATGAGGGGAAGACAGGCTTTTCATTACTCCTTTCCTTAACCTCATTGTGCCGTGAGGTATTTTAACATTACTCTCCCTGGCAGGAAGGATTGATTGTCTCTTGGCATTCAGAAACCCTGATTAATGTAAAACTAACCAGTCGTTCTGAACTCTGGGGAATTAATCACTTAAATGTGGGAATTAACCAATAAACAGTTCAAACATGCAATAAACCAAGCCATTAAAAATTAATCGCTCGACATCCCAGCCGTGTAAACAGGGCTAATAAGAGCCTGGCAGCTTAGAGTGAGGAGGAAAAGGAGGCAGTAGGGGAAGCAATGCCTTTAACCAGCTGCCCCCGAGGACCAAAGCGGACACACCAATGTCCAGGCCACATATCACAGACCATCGGGGCAGGTGACAACTGCTTCCTGGGACCTTTCACCCTGGCCCTAGGACAAGGGCAGGCAGACAAGAGAGAGAAAGGAAGCCCTCCCCAGGCTGTTAGAAGAACGTGGCAGGTTAGAGCTACAACCTGTGACAAATATTTACTGAGCACCTACTATGTGCCAGGCAGACCTCGTTTTATAGTGCTTCGCAGATACTGCATTGCTCTACAAACTGAAGGTCTGCGGCAGCCCTGTGTCAACCAAGTCCACTGGTGACATTTTGCCAACAGCGTTTGTTTACTTCGTGTCTCCATGTCACATTTGGATAATTCTCGTATTATTTCAAACGTTTTCATTATTATTATATTTGTTAGGGTGATCTGTGATCAGTGATCTTTGATGTTACTATTGCAAAAAGATTATGACTCACTAAAGGCTCAGATGATGGTCAGCATTGTTTCAAATAAAGTATTTTTTAATTAAGGTATGTACATTGGCCTTTTAGACATAACATTATTGCACACTTAATTGACTATAGTATAGTGTAAACATAACTTTTGTAGGCACTGGGAAACCAAAAAATTTGTGTGACTCACTTTATTGTAATATTCGCTTTACTGCTGTGGTCTGGAACCAAACCTGCACTATCTCTGAGGTCTGCCTGTACAGCTGTGATCAAGGAGACAGTGGAGCTGTTATTGTATGTGTGTCTGTGTGTTTTATAAAGTGACCATATTTGTTTTATAAAACACTGGCTATAAAGGAAAATAAAGCAAGGGATGAGGGTAGGTATTATGGGGGAAGAAAGTTCTTACTTTAGACACGGTGATCAGAAAAGGCCTCTCTGAAAAGATGCCATTTGCCTGAGACCCAAAAGAAGTGAGGGCACAAAGCATCCAGATATGCGGGGAAGAGAGTGGGAAAGGCTCTGAGGTGTGAGTTACCCAGTGGCTGGAGGGAGTGACCCAGAGGTGTGGGTCTGGGGGGACAGCTGTGGGGAGTGCAGTATGCAGGTCACCTAGGGCCTTGCCAGGAAACCGTAAAGAACTGTAAAGACTCCGGCCTCTGCCCCTGGGGGTTCCTGAGCGGAGATGAGAGACGTTAGGAGAATCACGCTGGCTGTGGGGGTGAAGATGCATGATGGGGCAAAGGCAGGAACAGGAAGACCAGTCAGGAGGCAGCTGCAACCATCAGGGGTAGCCATCTGCTGCCTCCCCTGTATCCATGTCCCCCTCCCAGTCAACAGCACCCAGCTCTTGCTTTGGACATGCCCTTCCCCCATGTCCACCTGTGGCTTGGATGGGGTTCACTCAACTGTCAGCTCAGAGGTACATCCCAGCAGGTTTAGTCCAATGGGCTTATCCCAACACTTAGACCACGTGTGAACTGACTGAAGCCAATGAGATGAGGAGACATCAACTCAGGGATGCTGAGAAAGAATGCTTTTTCTTCTTATCACAGGAGTCCCCCACCCCCACCTCGAAGAACCCTCTTCTCTTGTTTAGCATGTGGCTGTCAGGTCTGAAATGGCCATGGCCCTTGCTGTGACACATCCTGAGGATGAAGCAGACCCCTGGAGAAGGGCAGAGTCAAGAATGTCACAGAGAAACAGGACCAGGGCGCAACACCATGAACTTCTGGATCAAACTGTTCCTGAAGTCAACTACCTCTGGGGTTTTCAGTTCTTTCAGTCGATCAGTTTCCTTGTTTGGTTTAAGCCAGTTTGGGTAGGTTAGATTCCTAACTGACACAGAACCTTATGCTATGTTTATTATTTCGCCTGGGGCTTACAAGTCCCCTAGGAAGTATGTACTAGAGCCAACTTTCTAATTTACAGATAAGAAAACCAAGGCTCAGTAAAATAAATTCCCCAGTGGCATATTGCTAGGATTTGGCAAAGCTGAAATGTGAACGCAAGTCTTGCTGGTTTAAAAACCCTTGCTTTGAGCTTCTATTTTCATTCTTTCTCCCCCCCCACTTCTCTCCCTCCCTCCCTCTCTCTCTCTCTCTCTCTCTCTCCCTCTCTCTCTCTCTCTCTCTCTATATATATATATATATATATATATATGTCTTTAAAATAGTAGGGACCTTCAGCTGGGCTGAATGATCTAATTTGGGAACAACAGGTGCAGCATACATGCCCCTCCCCCCTCACACACACACACCTTTAGCAGCCTCATCACTAAAAGGCATCACTAACCATTTGAAGAACTCTTTCCTGCAGGGCCCCGAAGCTGTGTGGCATCTCTTCGTATCCTTGCAGCCCCTTGGATTCCCACGTGAGATAATGACTAACACGGTCCTGACAAGATCAAGAAGTAACACCAGCTGCTGAACTGAGGCTCCCCAGCCAATGCAAGCTACCCTCTCCCAGACCCCGTCCTTCTGGGGCCGTGGAAGGAAGTGGATATGCATGCTGAAAACTAGAAGCCATGCGGAGACGGGCGGTGTCTGGGCGCCCTGTGGGGAGACAGCATCCCCAAGGAGAAGACAGCCAGGCACCATCCACCAGGAACGGCCAGAGGCCAACACTGCATCCCCGACGTGGCCCTGGTCAGGTCACAGATTTGAAAACTAACAAAAGTTTCCAGAAACATATAAAATGACAACACTGGTAAAAGAAGAAACAAAAAAGTTGAGTGGACCAAACAAACTATTCAATAAACTGAAATGGTAATCAGAGATACCCCGACCTAAGGGCCATAACCTTGGATGGTTGTATGGGTGAGTTCTACCAAATTGATTATCCCCATAAAGAAGATGTGGTACATATATACAATGGAATACTACTCAGCCATCAAAAAGAAAATAATGCCATTTGCAGCAACATGGATGGACCTAGAAAATATCATACTAAGTGAAGTAAGCCAGACAAAGACAAATACCATATAATGTCACTTATATGTGGAATCCAAAATATGACACAAATGAACCTATCTATGAAACAGAAACAGACTCACAGACATAGAGAACAGACTCGTGGTTGCCAAGGGGGAGGGGGCTGGGGGACAGATGAAGTGGGAGCTTGGGATCAGCAGATACAAACTACTGTATATAGGATGGATAAACAACAAGGTCCTACTGTATAGCACAGGGAACAATATTCAATATCTTATGATAAACCATAATGGAAAAGAATATAAAAAAGAATATATATATGTATAACTGAATCACTTTGCTGTACAGCAGAAATTAACACAACATTGTAAATCAGCTATAACTTCAAAATAAGAAATTGATTTTCCCCAGCTTACAGAATATTGGAAAAAAGGAAAGTTACCGAACTCGTTTTACGAGGTTAGTAGGATCTGAATTTCACAATGGAATAAAGATAATATAATAAAGGAAATCATAGGCCCATTTCACTTATGAACAGATTTGTAACATTCCAAATTAAAGTATCAGCTAGCCAAGTGTAATAGTCAACTGAAGACAATCCCGCGGAGAGGTGTGTGGTGTTATGGTTAAGAGGTGGAGTAGAGTCAGACAGCTGGGTTCTAATCCCAACCCCTCCACCCCTTACTCGCTGTAGGAAGTCCCTTAGGTGCAGGTAAGGGGGTAGCCCGCCCTGGACCCCACCTACGATAAGTACATGCACACACACACACACACACCCCCTCCGTCACTCGGCCCCAGCACAACAGAACCCCTAACTCAGCATCCACACTCACAACTAACACCACTCAGGCCCCAGAAGATGCTCTGCAGCATCTCCTGCTCAACATCATAGAAACAGAGAACAACGCTGCTACGGATACCAGAGGGACGCAGCCGTAAGTCGCAGGAGGAACTGAGCAGCAGAAACATTTCAGTAAGAGAAGTGACGAACTCATCAAATCTTTCTCCCAGCGCTCACGCCACAGATTCCCACAGAACCAAGTACCATTCCTGGAAGCACCTGTTTCCTTTGCCACTCTTCATACTTCAATTTGTGGGAGCAAAAGGTACTCATGACCTAGCTGGATTAGAACAGTATTCACAACAGCCTCACATGGCAGCTCAGGAACATTTTGAAACACTGAACAATTCACATGACTCTTACATATGCACAGGCAGACCTCAGAGATACTGTGGGTTCAGTTCCAGACCACCCCGAGAAAGCAAACATCGCAATCAAGCGAGTCACACAAATTTTTTATTTCCCAGTGCATGTAAAATTATGTGTATACTCTACTACAGTCTGTTAAGCGTGCAACAGCATTAGGTCTCAAAAATCAACATACATACCTTCATTAAAAATACTTTATTGCTGAAAAAAATGCTAACCATCATCTGAGGCCTCAGCAAGTTGTCATCTTTTTGCAATTGTTAACACCCAAGCTCACTGATCACAGATCACCATAACAAATATAATTATGATGAAAATGTTCGAAATATTGCAAGAATTACCAACATGACATGAAGTGACACCATGTAACACCAAGTAAGCAAATGCTGTTGGAAAATGACACCTACAGATTTGCCTGATGCAGGGTTGCCACAAACCTTCAATTTGTAAAAAGCACGATAGCTGCGAAGCACGATAAAGAGAAGCACCATAAAACGAGGTAAGCCTAGATCTAGATGCAATTTGGGTTAAAAGCATGATACTCATTATTTATATCAGCAACTAAATGGACATTGAAGGCTAGAATTATATTTTCAAAGGGTAAATAAATTCAAGCTTTAAACAATTCTGAATTTAAACTTCTATTGATATATATTTTGCTTTTAAATGTTTGCAAATAACTTTAAATTTTAGATGAAAAACACTTTGAAAGGTTAAGAAATTCTTTTTATTTTTTACATTCATTTTATAGTTGATTAAAGTTTAATTTTGTGTACTTTGAACATAATCATGCTTTATATTTTAATCTTTTGTATCACTACTATCAATAGAACACAAACCATAGGAAAGTCTGAATTACCACAAAATTTAGTTATTTTTTTGAATTGGAAACAAGAAAAGTAAGTTTTATGGAATAAAGGTATAAATTATGAATTATGTATGACTTTGTTACTCATCCAAATAGCTCAGATTTATCAACAGAATACCGAAATGTGTGCAAATAATTAAATTCTGTCATCTTGGTATCTTGCAGATTGGCATCTTGTAAAGATTTGATTGAGGTATATTTCTCAGATAGGAGGATGGAATATATTTCATTTAACAGTTTGTTAACTTGTTTAATAACTTTAAATTTATTTATAATTGGTTTATAAGCATCCATTTATACTCTTCCCCTGGATCTACAAATGCTAGAGTTGGGCCTGACTAGCTGTGGGACGCCGAGCAAGTTAATTAGCCTTTCTGTGCCTACCTTGTCTCATCTAAGAAGGGGATAATAAATAGTGGCTAGCTCATACACTCGTTAGAAGGATTGAGTTAATATTTATAAAGCACTTCTAACTCAGTCTGGCACATAGATGGAGCTTTATAAGTACTTTTAGACAGAGTGGGATTCAGCACAGAAGTGCAGGAATTATTTCTTGAGACTGACAAAAGCATTTGATCAAATTTAACATCTATTTATTTTTTCAAACTCAAACAAGAAATTGAAGAGAAGTTCCTTAACTGGATCAATGCTACATAGTAAAACCTAAAGCAAATGCCATCCTTGGCTGAGAATCTTAGCCTTACTCCTTTTAAGACTGGAAATAAGGCAAGGAAGCCAGCCCGTTTGCTACTATTCCACATCGCACTGGAAGTCCTGCCACATTCAGCAGGACAAAACGACATAAAATGTAAAAGAATTAGAAGAAGAGAGAGAAAACTATCATTGTTCACATTTAAGATAACAATGTCAGCATTTATAGGAAAAAATCCAACAGAATCTGAACAGCATAGAACAAGCAACTTAAAAATTAATAGCATTCTTCTACACTGGCAATAGCCAACTAGCAACATAATAGAAGGTGGGATACCATTCATATTATCAATCAAAAAATATAAACTATTTTGGAATTGACCCAAATGCCCAAGACTTGTATGGGGAAAGTTTTAAATTATTAAATGACCAAAAAAAAAAAAAAAAAAAAAAGGAAACCTAAATGTCACGTTAACATTGTTAATATGCTAATTCCCCAAAGTAATCTAAAAAATGTAATGCAATTTCAATAACAATGAGAGCGGGGTTTTTAAAGAATTTGATCAATTAATTCTAAAATGAATGTGGAAGAAGATGTCCTCTAAGTGCTCAGTCTCAAAAAGGCAGAGCAAAGCCTCTGGCCTCTGAGGGATTAAGAGAGATCCCAGAGGTGCGGTGATAAAAACAGCTGTGATGCTCACATAAAAAGCAGATGAACCAACAGAACAGAAGAGAGAGCCCAGAAATAGAACCTTCTGGGCGCGGAAAGTCAAAGTGTGATAAAGGTGGCTCCAGAAACCGGAGGAGAAAGGATGGAATGCGGTTGGGGTTGGGGGGTAGGGGGTGGCACTGATTGACAGTATGCAGAAAAATAAAGTTGTGTGCTTGCCATACAGAAAACACAGAACGGAATCCAGATGGATTAAAGTCCTCAATTTTATTTTATGTTTTTAACATCTTTATTGGAGTATAATTGCTTTACAATGGTGTGTTAGTTTCTGCTTTATAACAAAGTGAATCACTTACACATATACATATGTTCCCATATCTCTTCCCTCTTGCGTCTCCCTCCCACCCTCCCTATCCCACCCCTCTAGGTGGTCACAAAGCACTGAGCTGATCTCCCTGTGCTATGCAGCTGCTTCCCACTAACTATCTATTTTACATTTGGT
>NC_041216.1:20525899-20536761 GCF_002837175.3 Physeter macrocephalus
CTATTTGTAGTTTTTTAAGGAAACTCCATACTGTTCTCCACAGTGGCTGTACCAATTTACATTCCCACCAGCAGTGCAAGAGTGTTCCCTTTTCTCCACACCCTCTCCAGCATTTACTGTTTCTAGATTTTTTGATGATGGCCATTCTGACCAGTGTGAGATGATATCTCATTGTAGTACGGAATCCAGATGGATTAAAGTCCTCAGTTTTAAAAGTAAAACTATAAAGAAAGCTAAGGGAAGAAATCATGGGGGAATCTTTTTGGCCTTGGAGTAGGGAAGGACATCTAAAACCAAGACAGAAAAATACACACATACACACAATTTCTAAGGCCAAAAAAAAGACAGAGAGAGAGAGATGTAGGAACATAAAAATGATAGCTTTCTGTTCAGTGAAAGCACAGATGCATTTAACAGAAACATATCAAAACAGGACAAGATACTGGCAATGTCTAAAAGTGACAAGTCAGGATCTCTTACAAACCAACAAGAAAAAGTCCAAAACATGGGGAAATGGACAAAGTGTATGATGAGTTGATTTGCCAAGTCGATCAGCAGATCAGCCATCTGAACAGCCAGCAAGCACGCAGAGGTGTTCAACCACACGCTGATCAGCAACACACGTAGGAAAGCAAGGAGGTGTTTTACATACCTCAGATTAGCGCAACTAGAAAATCACCAAGTGCTGGAGAGGATGCGGGGAAAGGAAGCTCTCAGCCCTGCTGGGACCTTCTGGAAGGGCATCTGGTGGGACCTGGTGAATTCCATGTGCACGTCTTTCCCACTCCTGGGTCTACACCCCCTCCAAAGCCACAGTGGGGCCTTACAAGGACGTTCCCTGCAGCACTGCTCGTGGAGCGGGAACTGGAAACTTAACCGACGTGGGTACCACTCAGGGAGACACTGAGCTCTGGATGCATCCATGAAAAGCGTGCCTGTCGGTGGATGGTACCAGGTACACGGACATACCTTTGAAACAGAGTGTTGAGCAGAAACAGTTAAGAAATAAAACGAGCTCTTCAACAGCACAAACTGGTGACAGAAATTAACACAGAAGCTGACGTGTTTTATTATCAACGCACACATACCTCGGGACAGACAACAAGCACGTGTGTTCCATGCAGAGGGAATAGAAGCAGAGTCTGGGAATGAAAGATTGGTAAAGAGTGAAACCAGAGAGGAGCCTTGGCCAGACAAGCAGTAAAATGACATGAACTGGCTTCACCTGGGGGACAACAATAGAATTTTTTTAAATTGGTTTTGGCACTTGAAAAGCATTGTGTGGACCAAATGCACGACAATCACATCCATCTCCATCACCCTGGTAGAAATTAGGGCAGGACTCAGACTAATAAACCTTGAAACCAGGGCTCCCAAGGAAACTCTATGGGCCTTTCAAACCTATTATTCTTATATTTTCCTTCTATCTATCTATCTATCTATCTCTCAAATGTCCTTCCCTGCACTCAGCACCCACAGGTCGGCTGCGAGTCTTCCTTTGCGAGCCTGCGCTCCCTCCAAGATGCTGTCCAGGCCCTGCCTCCCTCATCAGAGGGTCTTCTACCCTCCCAGACCCCACAATGGCTGTGTATCCGAATTGCACATTGGCTGCCCAGCTCGCCGACTAGATGTGAGCTCCTTGGGGCACCTCGCCTGCCCCACTATGATCCAGCTCCAGGCACCTCAAAGGTGGCCAATGTTTGCAGAGTGAAGTGACAGCACACACTACATCCTGCGGCACTTTCACATGATTCAGGACCAGACAGAAGGCAGAGTCTAGGCTGATGAGGCTGCTTAGTCACACTGCACATTCCACAGACTTACAAACTGATGCGACCTCTGCCTTCTAGGCAGAACTGGCCTAATTAGCTAATTCTTTGAGATCCTCAGAGAGAATCCAGGTGCCCCTAGAGCAGAGCCATGTTGGGGGACGACTCGGACTGTGAATTTACCCAAGGATTTGGCTACACAAAAAAGCCTTTATGGAAAGAGGGGAACTCCCTCCCTCCCCTCCATCCTCTCTGCATTCAGACCCGATGGTATTCCAGTCTCTTAATTATTCCAGGTCCCACCTCATCTCCTCTGGAGCCAACTCAGACTTCTTGCTCCACACACCACACCCCCTTCTGCTGGTAATAAGGCTGCCCTTCAATGGGCACTCACTACATGCTGGCATTGTGCTAACAGCTTTACCTATGCCCCGTCATTTAATCCTTGGAGCACCCAGAAAGCTGGGGGTCCCTCTCCCCATTTTACAGATGAGCAAACCGAGGTTCAGAGAGGTTACACACAGCCAGTAAGTAGAAGACACCACCAGAGCCATGCCCAGGGCAGCAGGCTTCCAGAACCTTCTCTCAGGGATGCTCTATACTCTACTCCACAGGGAGGATGAGAAGAAGGTCTGACTGGCGAGTCTGAGAAACGCTACACCCTTGCCCTGCCCCCCTTTAAGACTCACAGCCTCTTTGGCATTTGAGAAGCCTGTTTAATGTGGCATTTCTGACACACGTTTGGCTACAGACCCCCCTTCCCGGGACACTCGTGTCTGCAGAACACAGCTCAGGAGATGCCAATGTGGTCCAGGAATGATGCGGTTCAGCTCCAAGCAATCATGGCCTCACAGGAGAGACGGGGGGGTCCTAACATGACAACTAATGACGACTATGTATCGAGCACCTATCACAGCGGGGCGTGGGCACCTTATCAGCCATCACCTCAGATCCCCACAGTGGCCCTAGGAGGTGCCATCCTGCCTGTGGAGGTACAGACACTGAGGCTCTGGGATGCTGGGGACCTGGTCCTGGACCACCAGCCAGACAGGAAAGATTCGCATCTCCTACCCGGTCTGGTGGGAAACCTGAGCTCTCTCTGTGAACCGCTTCATAGTCACAGGTGCTCCCCAACTGGGCTGTACACCTGTGGTGGGAGGGCATGAGCCCAAAGTGATGCAGACCACACCGGGCTGCCGGGGAAGGCCCCCAACTGGCTGCACTCTGCAGAGACCAGAGCAAAGGGGTACCTGGTCAGTGGCCAGAGTGGCTGCCACCCGCCTCGGCCCTCAGGGCTGGTCTGGCTCCCCTGGAGTCCTGGAGATATACCAACTCTATCATTCTGGAAATTCCCAGCTTGGAGGTTAACAAGCTAACTCAAGGACAAGGTAATACCCCAACAAGCTGCCACCTAAACCTCCCTACTTGGTTCAGGCTGAGTCTAGAATATACTATCAGCTGCCAGAGAGGGGTCCACCTGGAAGGGGTTAGAAGAGGAGATCAAGAAGCACACTGTTGGTGCCTGAAGCCAGCTGGGCCGGGGGTCTGAATTCTGGACCAGCCCCATGGTATCTGTATGAGCCTGGAAAGTTCCCGGATCTCTCTCTCTCTCTCTCTCTTTCTCTCTCTCTCTCTCTCTCTCTCTCTCTCTCTCTCTCTCTCTCTCTCTCTCTCTCTCTCTTCCCCTCATAAATATTTTTCCTCTCTCTCTCTTTCGCTGTATGTCTCCTTCTTCCTTCATCTCTCTCTGAAAATATTCCTCCTGTCCCTCCCTCTTCCTTCTCTTCCCTCCCCTTCTCTCTCTCTCTCTCCCTCTCACACACACACACACACACACACACACACACACACACACACACACACACACACACACACACACACACACACACACATCCTACCATCCTGATCCTGCTCCTTCCTTCAAGTTAAAACCCACCCAAACCACTTCCTGTTCCTCCTCTTCTCCTTCATTCTCCAGGGAATCAAACTGTACCCAGCAGAGTCGGTCTGGGCAGGCTCAGTAGCCAGGGCGGCTGGGGTTCCGCAGGACCTGCCGCCCTGCTGCTGACTTCAACATTCCCAGCCTGGTGAGCCGCGGGGGAGAGCATCAAGCCCAGCAGACTCCACTGAGCGGAGTGAGCCACCTGCTGGTTTCCCACTCACTAGCTCAGCTTTTAAAGGCCCCAGAGGGGTTCCTAGGGGGTGAGCCCTGGCAGGGAGGGGTGGCAGGGGAAGGAGGGGCTGCACAACACTGCCCCCCACATCAGTTTGCTTGGTGCACAGTCTTGGAATCGCCCAAGCTCATCTTGAGTTGCAAAACAGCCACCCATGCAAACCCAGCCCACTTTGTACAAGTATCGTGCACATCTGGGGATGACAATCACAGCGATTTGGGGGAATCATAGGTGGGTAAGGTCATTCCAAGGTCGTCAGGTCTACAACCCATCTGTACACATATCTAACCTCTGGCAATCAACATGGGTCCCCAGCCCTGCTTTTTCATTTCCATTTCACAGCCTCACTGATGGGAGCCAAAGGGAATCTGTTACCCCAGCGTTCGAGTGTGTGCGACATTCCCTCTCAAAAAGTGTTCTTTTTTAATTGCTCCAAAATCTTTCCTGGTGTAGCTAAAGCTTCCCTCTTAATCCCAAGTAATGGAGGGAAGGGAAAACTAAAAATAGAAGGAAATTTACATGTGCAGAACACCTGTTATATTTTACTACATTCTTATTTAATCATCACAAGAACCCTGCGAGGTGGTGAGTGTTTTTCTAGAGGATATAGGCTCGGAGAAGCCCAGGTTTGCACGGGATAAAGACTCTCCCAGCCTCCCTTGAAGCTAGGTGTGGTCCTGAGACTGGTTAGTGGCAAGTATAGGGGGTAGGTTTCTATCTGCAACTTCAGGAAGGGTCCTTAATGGGAGGAAGTGAGCCCTCCTTTGTCCTTGCTCCCTTTTGCCGCTGGAGCACAGACAGGATGGCAAGCTCCCATGACCAGCTTGGAATGTGAGCATCTTGGAGAATGGAAGCTATTACACAGCAGAAACAGAGAGAGGAAGACGGATCCCAACTCAGCAGGATCCCATGCCACATGGAGAGGGACCCACCTCTAAACTATTTGAACATGAGAGTGAATCAAATTCTATGTTGCTTAAGCCTCTTACTGGGGGTTTTTCTACATTAATATTAAACAGATAAAAGGATCTACATATGAGGTAATCCTCTTTTTGCAGACCTTATCAGTAGACTGTTTACTGCTTCAGAATGTAAAGGGTTAGAAGGAATTTCTAGTATTACTGACCACCCACTCCCACAAGAGTAGTTCCGTTTTTAAAGATGCTTTTCTCGGAGGGAGAAGGATTAGGCACTACCTGGAAGACCAACCCTCTAGGACCTTTACAGTGACCTCAATTTCCCCTCTGATGGCAACCAGAGAGCTTCACATAGGAATTTAGAAAATGTTATATAACTTCACACGATAGGTAATAAGACACAATGAAGTAAAAAAAAAAAAATTACAGCAAAACAAAAGGAGAAAAAAAATAAGATCAGGAAGACTTATATACTTGCAGCACTTTGACTGAGCTTCCTAGCAGCCAAAGCAAAGAGGGAAACACAATCAACACATGGTGACTATTGGTTGCTCAATATCTATTTCCCAGGCTTCAAGGCCTGAAAGTCATTTCTCCTATAAAAAAAACAAATGAAGTAAAAAAAAAAAAATTACAGCAAAACAAAAGGAGAAAAAAAATAAGATCAGGAAGACTTATATACTTGCAGCACTTTGACTGAGCTTCCTAGCAGCCAAAGCAAAGAGGGAAACACAATCAACACATGGTGACTATTGGTTGCTCAATATCTATTTCCCAGGCTTCAAGGCCTGAAAGTCATTTCTCCTACAGAGCCTAGGGTGGACACTGCAGTTGATGGACCACACCAGCAATAGTCCTGGTGGCAAATGCAATAATGAGTCCTGTAGCATAATATATTTAATCCTCCCAACCAGCCTGGGTGGTGGTGTTGATTACCATCCACATTTTACAGATGAGGAAATCAAGGCCAAGGAAGTTAAGTAACTCTACCCAAGGTCACCCAGCTAGGAAATAGCAGACCTGAGATTCCAGTCCAGGAAATCAGGCTTCATAATCCAGGCTTTTAACCAACGGCTTTGAGGTTAGCCAGACCTGGCTTCAAATCTCACCCACTGTCCGCTGCTGAGCAGCCACTGGCAAGTGACTTGGTGCGGCAGGTGCCGGCAAGCCACCGGCACCTCTCTGAGCTTCTGTATCCTCACCTGTCGACGGAAATAATCCCATAAACCAAACAGGATGTTGCATGTAACAAAATGTGGTGGGACTTCTCCTGGTGCCCTGGAATTACACCAAAACCAAAATGAGAGACAAGGAGGGCCAAGTACCCTAAGAAGAGAGAGCTAACAAGTAATTGCCTAAAATTGGGGCCAGACTACCCCTTCTTGTCTCCTGCCAGCATTTACTAGGAGGCAGCAAAGCCAGCCCCAAACACCAATGCTCCCCACACACGTTGTGCGCAAAAGGTCAGCCCTACAGGGGGCAGAGTGCTGGCCATGGAGAGGTGACACAGGCAAAGAGATGACAGTCACCAAAGAGCAGGTGCCAGGAGATGCTGTCAGAGCAGCAGAGACCATCAGAGTGCACAGAACCAACCCAAAGCAGGACAGGTGGTCCCCATCCTCTGCAACCTGCCTGGTCCAACAGAGAGCGAACCACCCTCCTCCCCCACATCCTGGAGGAGGCTGGAAAAACTTGGGGTGGGTGTGAAATAGCTTTAGACAAGGCGTGAAATCCACGATTCTAAAACAGACTGGACTACAATTTAATAACTGGAAAGGGCCAGAAAAGAGTGAAATCTGCCTGAGGACATTCAGGCCCAAGAAAGGAGAACCTGAAGGAACTCCGTTAAGGGCGGAAAAATTCAAACCCGTTTTTACCCACGAAGCATGAACACGCCTCAGTTAACTGGCTACGTGGATAAATGGGCAGGAGGGCGGATGCTGCTCAGGAGAGAGGCCCCTATGAACTCCGGGACGAGAGGGGAGCCGACGTCCCTGATGTCAACATAAAGGCGGTGGTGGGATGCGCAGGGCCCTGCGGGGAGGACAGGGTGAGTAAAGTAGGAGTTGGGTGGAGATGGAAGAGATGGGACTTCCAGCCACCCATCTGAGGCCTGGAGGGAGCAGAAACTAAATGTTGCACTCGAATCTCTAGCCTCCACGTAGGTTTGCATTTGATAAGAAAGACGGGGCTCTCTCCTGTTTCCGACGCAACCAGAAAACCCTTCCAGATACCTGAAGGCAAAGTCACAGGGTCACATCACATTCAAGCAGTTCTTGTAAATGGGGGAGTGTTTCCACATATTGATTCAAACCAGCCACAGGCCTGTGAAACCCAATTCTGGGCCTCAGTTTCCAATTTGTCACATCCTCTAGGAAGGGTTAAAACACATCCTCTAGGAAGGAGAGAGTTAGAGTGATGAGAATAAGGTAGGTAAGGCCCTGGGTGGGGACATTTGCCTACAGTAGGCACCTAATAAGTGTTTGGTTTACCCTTTCTCGAGCTCAGGCCGAGGCAGCTGTCCTCACTTGGCTGAGCTGCTCTGAAGCAAAGAAGCGGGGGTCCCGAGGCGCCGGGGCCTGGCTGTAGCCCAGCCACGGAGGGGCAGGAATCCAACCCAAGGCAGCCGTAAGTCACGAACGTCACAGATGGCAGAGAGGAGGGGGCCACGAACACGCCTCTCATCTCCAGTTAGGAAGAATCAGGTTGGGGACGAGTTCTTATTTTTTCCCTCTCTCTTCCTCGTGTGATGTGTTTCTGACAGTAATCAGAGATCCATCCCCCTGGGAGCCAACAATAATGATTAATGGTGTTAAATATAGCCAGAGACTCTGCCAGGGCAAAATTAGGCGCCATGCATAAAACATCACCCTCCTCGTCAGGCAGGCAAATCGGCCACACTCTGGGGCCCGGTGCCTGCAAACCAGCACCCATCATCGGGGTGGCCCGATCCAGCCGGCCTCCTCGCCGCCTGCCCACAGGGTGCCTGCTGTTCAGTCTGTGCCTACATGTGCCCCTACAGACCTCAGAGACACCATGGCCCCTGAGTTGACGGTGAATAAAGGAATCACTGTGAGTCTGAGATTAATACATGCACACTACTGTATATAAAACAGATAATAAACAAGGACCTACTGCATAGCACAGGGAACTATGCTCAATGTTTTGTAGTAACACATATGGGAAAGGGATCTGAAAAAGAATATATATATATAAAATGTATAACTGAATCACTTTGCTGTACACCTGAAACTAACACAACATTTTAAGTCAACTATACTCCAATTTAAAAAAAAGGAATTGCTGTGGAGGATGGAAGGAGAATGTGCTTGAGACCCAAACAGACCAGAGTTTAAATCCCAGCTCTTCCACTTCCTAGCTGAGTGGCCTTGGGAAAGTCACTTCCCACCTCTGAGCTTCAGTCTACTCTTCTGTGAACAGACCTTCTCACAGCCGATGGGTTGGTGCCAGGATGTAGTGAGACTCAGACATTGAGTAGACACTCAGAAAAAATGTCAGCGCCCTTCCTCCTGCTCCCACCCCCAAATAGCTGTGTGACCTAAAGCAAATTACTCAGCTTCTCTGAATCCAAGTTTCTCACCTACAAAATGGAGATAGTGATGTCTACCTTCATGGGGCATGGAAAACACCTACTATGTGCTTAACATCTCCATCCATTATGCCGTGGACAGGGATGAGAAGCACCTGTGTGCCAGATGCTGTACTGGGGTGACCCCAAGGACTGAGACATTTGGTCCCGGCTCTCATGGTCCCTGCTTTCGGTCTAGTGGGGAAATAGGCAAGAAGTTAAACACAGTAACTACAAATCATAAAAGATTTTCTAAAGGAAAAAAAAAAAGAAGCTAAAATACAATATAAGAGGGATTGGAAGGAGGTGTCCCAAGGAGGTGATACATGAGAAGCAGCAGCCCTTCCAGGAGCGTGGGAGAAGTTACTTCCTTCCTGGCGATCACTCTCTCAGATCTCCCCAACCCATATGAACGTCCCTCCCTTCTATGTCAGGGGGTCCCCTCATTCTTGGGGTGGCTGGGGGTGGCCGAAATCACTCATCCCACTAAGATCAATGGCCTCCAAACTCTTGACTGGTGCATCCATCCCCGTGTGCATTTGTTTATCATTATAAGCAGGCACTGCCTTCCTCATTTTATGTACATCATTAAACATACACAAAATACACCTTTAGAGGAGGAGGTGAGGACATAAATAGAAATGAAGCTCTAATTCTGCCTCCTGCTCTCCGTGGTTCCTTTCACACCCTCCTGGGTATCCACACAGCCCACCTGGCGACCACTGATCACGAATGGCCCCAGAGATGCCCGAGGCATGCCGAGAGGTCAGCTGGCCGACATCTGCCCCTCCAACACAGATGCGCCAGAAAGGAGTCAAGTTTGCAAGTCTACCAGCTCAACTCTCTCTCCCACAGTCCCCTGGTGGTGGGCATCAGCTCTGGGTCCCTTTCTGTTTTGCATTTGACCTTCTAAAGCCTGGTGGCACCCCTCTCCACCCTCCTACACCTCCCCTGCACCCACCTACTCCTCAGGTAGCACAAGCCCTGCTGCCACCCCTCCTGCCGTCCCTCCTCCCAGGATCACCCCTCCCCACCCTCCTTCCTCGCCTGGCTAACTCAGCCATCATCCCCGAAGCATCAGCCAAGGCAGCCCCGTGACACGAAACACAGAGAAAATGATACCTGTATGGGGTACATGGATGAGGCTGCCCATGCAGCCACCTGCCCAGGCAGGCGGTGACCTTCCTGGGGGCTTGGGCCACCCCAGGCCCCACCTGTCTACTCGGAGGGCTGAGGGCATTAGGCCTTGGCACACCTGTATCCTGAATCCACACTCGGAGGCTCTGAGCTGAGGTAGCAGCCCTCCTGAACGCTGCCACCTGTGCTCCATCACACTGGTTGTAATTACCTCTGTGACACCGAGCTCGAGGGGGGAAATGTTTCTTATTTATCCCACGTCTGTGGTGTGTGGCCCAGACCCTGGCGCTGATCATACCCTTGGCAAATGTTTGTTAGACTGAACTGTTGATGTGAAAAGATGTGAGGAAGCCTTCTTAACCAAAGAAGACCACGGAGACCCAGAAACCACAGACAAAAAGACAAGTATTCCTAACTATATGACAATTCCGAAATTTTGCATGGCAAAAGAAACCATAAACTGAGTTAACAGACAATGCTGTATCTCTGGCAAAAATAACTGCTCTGCAAAGGCCCAAAGAGGGTTACTATCTATGCTATACAGAAGCTGACAAGTCGACAAGAAGGGGACAAATGACCCTATGGATAAATGAGCAAAGGATTCACACAGGCAATTCACAGGTGAGTGCATCCAAATGGCCAAACAGATGAAAAGCGGCTCAGACCTACTGCTTGTCGGGGTGGTGTGGGGGGATGCAAATTAAAAGTAATGATGAGCTGTCACTTTATACCTCTTGACCTGGCAAAACTAACTAGACCAATAACAAGTCTTACTGGTGGGATACAGGGAAAAGATGAGTCTCCAATTACTGGGATGAAAGTGTTATAGCCTCTGAGGAAATCAAACTGGCAACAGCTACTCAAATTAAAAGTACACAAACCTTTTAACTTAGCAATTCAACTCCTGGAATTATACCCCAGAGAAATAAAACCAAAGGATGTACCTAAGCATGTGAGTGTGGGTGGAAGTTTATCTTCATGCTGCTTATTGTGGTAACAAACAGGAAATGAATGACAATTAATAGCAGAATGGCCAGTGAAATTACAGGACATCTATGCTCTGGAATATTATACAGTCGTTAAACAAGAATGAACTAGGGCTTCCCTGGTGGCGCAGTGGTTGAGAGTCCGCCTGCCGATGCAGGGGACACGGGTTCGTGCCCCGGTCCGGGAAGATCCCACATGCCGCAGAGCGGCTGGGCCCGTGAGCCATGGCCGCTGAGCCTGCGCGTCCGGAGCCTGTGCTCCGCAACGGGAGAGGCCACAACAGTGAGAG
>NC_041216.1:20536771-20569519 GCF_002837175.3 Physeter macrocephalus
CATGCCGCGGAGCGGCTGGGCCCGTGAGCCATGGCCGCTGAGCCTGCGCGTCCGGAGCCTGTGCTCCGCAACGGGAGAGGCCACAACACCGAGAGGCCCGCGTACCGCAAAAAAAAAAAAAAGAATGAACTAGAACTACAGCTACTGGTGTAGGAGGATTTCCAGAGGGCACTGTTGAATGAGAGATGATCCAGGAATGTAAAAACATTAACAGATGTTTGTGTATGATTTTGAGATCATGGGAAAATATGAAAGGATCTATACGAGATCATTAGCATGATTTCAGGTTGGGAGTCAGGGAGGATGATGTCACTGGTTAGGGGAATAAACAAAAGGTTAAGGGATAAACAAAACAAAGGAAAATTACACTAAAATGTATAATACAATATTTACCCATTTATATAAAACTGCCTATGAAAAGACACGTACTCTCGTGTGTAAAGAAATTCCTCATACATGTGTCCTTCCCTCCTTTAATTCTCTTGGCCTCATGCTCACTTTCATCCCCTATTTTCTTCACTCTTCCTCTCCGGTCATACAATTCAGATGAGAAAAACAGATAGATTCCAAATAAGAAGTAATACCTTATTGATCTGGCACCCTTAACTCTCCAGAACACAGTCTAGAACTACAAAGCAAAAAGAGATCTAATAGCCAAAAAGGATTATATATTCTTTACCCCCAAGGAAAGTGCTCTGAGCTAATTACTCTTATTTTATACAATTTTAATAAGCTTATTAAGCTCATGGTGGCAGACATGCCTGAAGGTGACCCCAGTGGTCCACCCCATGGCATGATCCCCTCCCCTGGCAAGTATGCTTGCTTCTAACCAAGAGAATATTGCAAAGGTGGTGGGATATCACACCTATGATTGTGTTTCATTATATGACTCTGTCTTAGCAGGCTAAAGAGAGAGATGCTCTCCTGCTGGCCTGGAAGAAGCAAAGTGCCATGTTGCAAATTGCCCGTGGAGAGGCCACAAGGCACAGGTCTGCGGCCAGCCTCCGGGCACTGAGGTGGCCTACAGAACTGGAGGGCAGCCCCAGCCAACAGCCAGGAAAGAACTTACATCCTTGGTCATCAGACCACAGGGAAATGAATTCTGCCAACAACCCGAACAAGGTTAGAAGAAATTCTTCCCCGACCAAGCTTTCAAATGAGAACACAGCCCAGTCCACACCTGACTGCACCCTTGTCAGATCCTGAGCAGAAGACCCAGCTCAGCTGTGCCTGGGCTCCTGGCCCACAGAAACCATGAGATATTAAATACATGTTGTTTCCCACCTCTAAATCTATTGTGATTTGTTATCATGAATCAAGTGAGAACTCATACACTCATCAAATTAAGAAATAAAAGGAGGAACTAAGGGTGAACTACAACTGTAAGAAATGACCATTAGGATGAAGAACAGCAGATATACACTAGCTAACGACTGTTTGGGGCTGTCCTGAGTTAGGGCGAAGGATCCTATAAGCATCCCCATCACAGCCAAGGGCCGCTATCTAATACCCCAGGGACCAGGAAGGAGGCGAGGAGATGGAGGGAACAGTGAACATTACAACTCTCAACTGTCACTGCAACAACCTATCAGATGGGTACTCTTACCATCCCCTGGAACAGAAGGTACCGTCCAAATCCTCTCATTAAGAGTCGACAGCACACTGCAGCACGAAACCTTTCCAGGGAAAATGGCTCGCCATGTGCACTGAAGTGGTACCCACAGACCCACCAAGCACAGGCGCTGTTTCCATTTTACAGGTGAGAAAGCAGAGGTTCCAAGGTCACATGCTCTGCCCAGTGTCTCCTCTAACCCCACAGCCCTCGCCCTTAGCACACCATGCTGCCTCCCTGGCCTCAGTCTCCTCCACCTGTAAAATGGGGAGAAGCACGAGGCTCCTCTCATGAGGAGCAGATGGGTTGACGCACAGACAGCATTTGGAAGAGCGCCTGGAAAGTGCTGAATCTCTTTCCTATTGCTCTTACTGCTCTCCAAACAATGAGGACAAAAAGAACAAAAGTTCAATTTCTGAATAGTAATAACTCCTGGGAAAATGGGTTAGTATACATCATTCTTCCAAGCATCCAGCCCTTTGCTTCACCCACAGGGGTCAAGGAGACTAGCTTTCTAACATTCCTATGAGGCATGCAAGAGAGGGGCTGTCTTCCCATAACAGAGACCAAACAACTGAGGCCTGAAATGGTTGAGCCACCTGCTCAGACGGACCCCTGTTTAGACCTAGAGGGTGACACGGGCCCACCCCAGAAACCCTCACATTCTAAGTTATTAACAGTTCAAAGGCTTTCAGCCAGCTGGCCAAGACCTCCCCTTTGTACCAGCCCAGGCCAAGAGCTATTTCTCATTCCAGAATCCCAGGCTAGTGGGATCCAAGAGACATAGCCCCCAGAAAACAGAGCTTCTCCTCAGAATGAAAATGAACACTTACCTGCAGAAGAGGCCTAGAGACGATATCTCTAGAGCCACAACCATGCAGTTCTAGACCCCTTAAACCTCATGAGAGACGAAGAAATCATCTCTAGGACACACCAGGGGGCCAGAGTTGCAGAAGACACAGAGCACCAAAGGTCAGTGGGAATGGGACTCCTTTTCCTCTGTTTCAAGCCAATTCAGTCCAGGACACAGGCATAAAGTAATGAACGTTTTAAATAACAAATAGCACACAAAACAGAACCAGACTGCCTCACAGATACAGAGAACAAATTAGTGGTTGCCCGTGGGGGGAGGGGGAGGGGCGAGATAGGGGAAGGGGATTAAGAGGTACAAACTACTAGGTATATAATAAACAAGTTACAGAGATGTAATGGACAGCACAGGGCATATAGCCAATCTTTTATAATAACTTCACGTGGAGTATAATCTATAAAAATACTGAATCGCTATATTGTACACCTGACCCTAACATAACACTGTAAATCAACTATACTTCGATAAAAAAATTAAAAAATAATGAATACCACCTTCACAGAGAGCCCCCCCAGGCATAATCTGACACAGACACCCAGCTAGGATTTCAGGAAGCATGAAAGCCAGTGAATCACCCTCAGCTCTGGGCTCCCCCATTCCCCATACACAGATCCACTGTCAAATAAAGGCTTTTGAAATGGGTCCCTGGGTAAAAAGTGCTTTACAGCTTAAGGTCTACACCACACGTCCCTGTACAGAAGCAGATATACAAAGAAGCTGCAAGGATGTTCACAACAGAATTGTTTATAAAGAGGGATAGAAGAAAAAAAAAAACAATAAATAAACAAATATATGGCAATCCTAAAAAAAAAAGGGGACAGGAAGCAGGACAAAGTGTCCAAAAACAGAAGATTGGTTAAGTTACATACATCTGGACATCAGAATCCTGTGCAGTCAGGAAAGATGCTTCGTGACCATTTTTTCCCATGAAAAGGTATTCCATATTTTAGGTTAAAATGTGAGTTTCAGGACTTCCCTGGTGGTGCAGTGGTTAAGAATCCGCCTGTCAATGCAGGGGACACGGGTTCGATCCTTGGCATGGGAAGATCCCACATGCCGCAGAGCAACTAAGCCCGTGCGCCACAACTACTGAGCCCACGCACCACAACTACTGAAGCCCGCTTGCCTAGAGCCCGTGCTCCACAACAAGAGAAGCCACCGCAAGGAGAAGACCGCGCACTGCAACAAAGAGTAGCCCCCACTTGCCGCAACTAGAGAAAGCCCACGCTCAGGAATGAAGACCCAACACAGACAAAAATAAAATTAAATTAAAAAATAAATTAATTAAAATATCCTTAAAAAAATGTGAGTTTCACTTTATGTCATCACCTACTTCCTGCCAAACAAAATACAGAGGAAAAGGTTCCAAAGGTCATAGACAGAGGCCTTACTGGGGTGATATGCAGGGAATGAGATTAAAGGGATTTTCTTTCTTTTGCTTATCTGCATTTCTTCATTTTTTCTTACTGTGAACAGATACTGCTTTGTACAGTTTAACAAAAAAGAAAGATGAAATAAGTAATTTAGCTTTTAAAACCAGGGAGTGCTTCCACCCATGGTTATCTCTTGCAATCCTCACAACCAGAAACAGACACAACGGCCCTTCACCGCTGGACCCCTAACCACCAAATCCGACCTGAACATCTGAGCCGTCTGCAGTGTTTCATGCTGTTTCCTCTCCTCTGTTCTTCCAAAACTCTTCTCCTCTGGCGGGGGATCCTAACTGAGGTCTCTTGGAGTCCAGGGATGGGCTTTGGGATGGAACAGGCACGTGCCCACTGAGTCGTACACCAAAGGTGTGTGTGTTGATAAAGTACATTTTCCTGGGGAAGACACTGAAAAAGTCATATTCTTTTTTTTTTTTTTTTTTTTGGCTGCACCACGTGGCTTGCAGGATCTTAGTTCAACCAGGGATCGAACCTGTGCCTCCTGCAGTGAAAGCGTGGAGTCCTAACCACTGGATCACCAGGGAAGTCCCAATATTCTTAAAGATGCCTGTGGCCCTGGGCAGTATGGCCCACTGAGCCAGGCCCTCCAGAACACCCTTCCACCCAGCTCCTCTTGTTCCATCAGGCTCCTCCTGGTGGTGGCCCATTTCCCAGAGCCCCCTTCTTTCTGTGTTTCCCATGACCTGTCCTCTGTCCTACCCTCCCACCTGCCAGACATGTGTCCTACAAGATTGCTGTTCTCTCATCTTGGGGTCTCCGACAAATCAAAGAAAGCTATGTGTCTTCCTGGGGGGAAACGTACGCATTGACTTTTATGATGGATCTAGGTTTGCACCCTCCTGAAGCCCAGCCAGGAGTGGCCCCTGTAGTATGTTGAATAGTGTCCCCCACAAAATGTATGTCCGCCCAGAACTTCAGAATATGACCTTATTTGGAAATACAGTAAGTCCCCTACATACGAACCTTCAAGTTGCGAACTTTCAAATATGCGAACGTGTGTCGCATGACCAATCACGTAAGTTAGTTCACGTGTCTGGCGTACATTGTCACAGGTGTGCATCCTCTACAAGTGGTTGTGCTTTTGTGTACTTTACCGTACAGTACTGTATAGAGTACAGGAGTACAGTATCTTTATTTCAAGCACAGGATATCCAGAAGCAAGCGTAAAAGCAGCTGTGATGTAGCTGGTACTGTACTGTACTTTTCAAGGTACTGTACTGTAAGATTAAAAATGTTGTCTTTATTTTTTGTGTTTGGTTTTTATGTATTATTTGTGTGAAAAGTATTATAAACCTATTACAGACAGTACTATACAGCTGATTGTGTCAGTTGGGTACCTAGGCTACCTTTGCTGGACTTACTCACTCTTGGAACGGAACTCGTTCGTATGTAGGGGACTTACTGTAGGGTCTTTGTAGATAGAATTAGCTAAGGATCTCGAGATGGAATTATCTCGAATTTCGGCTGGGCCCTAACTCCAATGGCTTGTAAGTTCCTGGTGTCCTTACAAGAGGAGGAGACACAGAGACACATGGGAAGGAGGCCGGGTGAGGATGGAGGCAGAGATTGGAGTGATGCTGCCACAGCTAAGGAATACCAGGGACCACCAGAAGCTGGAAGAGGATAGTGGCATCCTCCCATAGAGCCTATGCAGGGAACAAGGCCCTACCCACACCTTCATTTCAGTACAGCGATACTTATTTCAGATTGCTAGCCTCCAGGACTGTGAGAGAACATACTGCGGTTATTTTAAGCCACCAAGTTTGTGGTAACTTGCTAGGGCAGCCCAGAGAAACGGATACAGCCCCTCATCCCAGAGAGGCTACAGGCCCCAGTGTAGACCCTCCTTGGTGTAAGCCAGTAGTTCCCGAATCCGCACATGCAGGTCAGAGCCCCCTGGACACTCCCCATGTCTGCCTCTTTGTCCTTTAGCCTCAGGGTGCTCCCCACCCCCCCTGGGGAAGACACTGAAAAAGTCATATTCTTTTTTTTTTTTTTTTTTTTGGCTGCACCACGTGGCTTGCAGGATCTTAGTTCAACCAGGGATCGAACCTGTGCCTCCTGCAGTGAAAGCGTGGAGTCCTAACCACTGGATCACCAGGGAAGTCCCAATATTCTTAAAGATGCCTGTGGCCCTGGGCAGTATGGCCCACTGAGCCAGGCCCTCCAGAACACCCTTCCACCCAGCTCCTCTTGTTCCATCAGGCTCCTCCTGGTGGTGGCCCATTTCCCAGAGCCCCCTTCTTTCTGTGTTTCCCATGACCTGTCCTCTGTCCTACCCTCCCACCTGCCAGACATGTGTCCTACAAGATTGCTGTTCTCTCATCTTGGGGTCTCCGACAAATCAAAGAAAGCTATGTGTCTTCCTGGGGGGAAACGTACGCATTGACTTTTATGATGGATCTAGGTTTGCACCCTCCTGAAGCCCAGCCAGGAGTGGCCCCTGTAGTATGTTGAATAGTGTCCCCCACAAAATGTATGTCCGCCCAGAACTTCAGAATATGACCTTATTTGGAAATACAGTAAGTCCCCTACATACGAACCTTCAAGTTGCGAACTTTCAAATATGCGAACGTGTGTCGCATGACCAATCACGTAAGTTAGTTCACGTGTCTGGCGTACATTGTCACAGGTGTGCATCCTCTACAAGTGGTTGTGCTTTTGTGTACTTTACCGTACAGTACTGTATAGAGTACAGGAGTACAGTATCTTTATTTCAAGCACAGGATATCCAGAAGCAAGCGTAAAAGCAGCTGTGATGTAGCTGGTACTGTACTGTACTTTTCAAGGTACTGTACTGTAAGATTAAAAATGTTGTCTTTATTTTTTGTGTTTGGTTTTTATGTATTATTTGTGTGAAAAGTATTATAAACCTATTACAGACAGTACTATACAGCTGATTGTGTCAGTTGGGTACCTAGGCTACCTTTGCTGGACTTACTCACTCTTGGAACGGAACTCGTTCGTATGTAGGGGACTTACTGTAGGGTCTTTGTAGATAGAATTAGCTAAGGATCTCGAGATGGAATTATCTCGAATTTCGGCTGGGCCCTAACTCCAATGGCTTGTAAGTTCCTGGTGTCCTTACAAGAGGAGGAGACACAGAGACACATGGGAAGGAGGCCGGGTGAGGATGGAGGCAGAGATTGGAGTGATGCTGCCACAGCTAAGGAATACCAGGGACCACCAGAAGCTGGAAGAGGATAGTGGCATCCTCCCATAGAGCCTATGCAGGGAGCAAGGCCCTACCCACACCTTCATTTCAGTACAGCGATACTTATTTCAGATTGCTAGCCTCCAGGACTGTGAGAGAACATACTGCGGTTATTTTAAGCCACCAAGTTTGTGGCAACTTGCTAGGGCAGCCCAGAGAAACGGATACAGCCCCTCATCCCAGAGAGGCTACAGGCCCCAGTGTAGACCCTCCTTGGTGTAAGCCAGTAGTTCCCGAATCCGCACATGCAGGTCAGAGCCCCCTGGACACTCCCCATGTCTGCCTCTTTGTCCTTTAGCCTCAGGGTGCTCCCCACCCCCCCCCAACCCCCGCCTCTGCCCTTCTCCAATGTTCCGCTTCAGTACTGGTTCCATCCAACCAGACTCTGAAGCCAGCACCCTCAGCCACAACTCACACCCTCCCCTCCTCTCCCACTCTTTGTCCTTTAGCCTCAGGGTGCTCCCCACCCCCCGCCCCAACCCCCGCCTCTGCCCTTCTCCAATGTTCCGCTTCAGTACTGGTTCCATCCAACCAGACTCTGAAGCCAGCACCCTCAGCCACAACTCACACCCTCCCCTCCTCTCCCACATCCTATTAATAAAACAAAGTAAAATTAAATTACTTCTAACACACCCCCAGTCTGCTTTCAAGAGGGCCGGATGGTTTGAAATTCTAATTTGCTTTCCAAGGTCTTAAAATAATTTCACAAGAGCCCCAGCGACTCCACCCCCATCCCTGCCTGCATCACACAGCAGGATTAGACAGCAGGACTCCAGGCTACAGCGTCAGAAGAGTAAGGAGGAAAGGACAGTGTCTGGACAACGGGAGGACTGAGAACAGTTCCTCGCCCCTCTGCAGACTCCACGTGCTGCCTCGGGTGAGACCCCGCCCGCTCTGGACCTCAGTTCTCCCGTCTATACTGTGACGTGGGAGGCATTCCAAGTCTGCCCAGGCTAATGCCACTTCTTGGCTACTGCCAGTCATGAAACCAGAGGCTCTAACCCGTTTTGGATTCATGGACTATGATAAGAGCGCTTAGTGCTCATCCAGATCCAGGTCCCCGTTCCCAGGCACGTGGAAGAAATTTCCCAGCCCTGCTTGGGGCCGAGAGACCAGTTCTGGCCTGTGAAATGTAAGCAGGAGTGATCACTTCTGGAAGAAGGTATTTAAAAGGCACTGGGCCATCTCCATATGCTGCCCCTTTCGCAGTGACCACGGAGGCCCCATGTTGAAATGGCGGAGCCAAGGTCCACCCTGGATCTCTGAGTTACATTGTGGAAGGGAGCCATCCTGGAGAGCCACCCAACTCGTCTCAGACTTTGCATTGGCAAGAGCCAGACTTGGCTGCTTAAGCCACAGAGATTTCAGGCCACATTTATTAATGCAGCATAGCCTGGCCTAGCCTGACTAACACAGGTACTATTTCCTTTTAAGGATCTGATGATGAGGAATCTGGGCAAAAAGAAAAAGGGGCTTTCCCAAATTCACACACTGAAGGCAGTCGTACCCAGACAGCGAGGCAAAAAATTGAACGGGCAAGGGGGTGGGTGGTGGGAGTCTTGGATTGCCTCTAACTCAAGCTCGGCACACGGTGCAGGGCAGAGGTCAGAGACAGCTGTCCACAGGGGTCCGCTCAAGCTGAGTGTTAAAGGA
Organism: Physeter macrocephalus; assembly: GCF_002837175.3. Classification (NCBI taxonomy): domain Eukaryota; kingdom Metazoa; phylum Chordata; class Mammalia; order Artiodactyla; family Physeteridae; genus Physeter; species Physeter macrocephalus. Next base: position 20,545,570 of record NC_041216.1, read on the forward strand.
GGTGAGAAGAGGCAGAGGAAGGAAAGATCCAAAAGAGGAATCAGCGGGTGCAAATACCCAGAGAAGAAACCAAACACGGAGCTGCAAATTATCGAGTGTGGCGAGAATCTCAGGGGTGTGCAGGGAAATGAGGGCTGGAGAAGCAAAGGCAAGAGCACCGGCAGGGGAGGAGGTGACCAGAGGCTTTTCCATGAGCCTGGCCCACCTCCAAGCACAACCAGCCCTGGGGAGAGGTGGGCCTGCAGACGGGGCTGTCCTCACCCAGAAGAGGCCTGTCATCAGTCTCTCTATTATCTCCCCACCGGCCACTCAACTCTGGCACTTCGTCAGCAGCCCCCCTGCCACCTCATCCACACACAACAGGAATGTGTAGTCAATGACCGGGAGAGCGGGCTCCCGGGACGCACCACCACTGCTGGGTTCAATCTGCAGACACACCCCGCCTGACAGTAATCAGACCCGGGGTGTGCCCAGGACAGCCCACTTCTGCTCTTAGAGCAGAAAAGGCCCTTAGATCTCTAGTCATCCCCCTTCCTTGTAACAGAGAAGAAAGATGGGCACAGAGTGGGGAAGCAACTTGCCTAAAGCCAGACAGCAAATCCATGGCACAGCTTGGGGCCTAGCATGCAGACTGGGCCCCCAGCACGCTGTTCTTTCTTTTACTACTCCACTTCTTAAGATCCCAGGGTCCTTGGGATTTATGTTTCACCAGAAACTGGCCCTTCTCTGATTCTGCAGCCACTCCCAACAATACATCTTCAGGGTATCAGTTCTAGTTTGTATGCAGGGAGGAGGGGAAAGATGCTCCAGGGTCTCTGTGGGAAGAACTGAGCTTGGGCACCTTCATGGGTCCTGGCAGAAACCCCAGCCCTGTGCTCCTCCCCACCCCCACCCCCCGGAGGCTGAAAGGCATTCTGGGGCATGGCCCAAGAGATGCTTCAGCCTCGCAGCCGCTCTGCCCCATGAGACTCCACTGAGGAAAAAGCAAGCCCTTTGCACCAAGACTAGAAGAATCTCAAGGCTTGAATAATCACTTCCTGTTCCCCCCAAAATGTGTGCTGGCTGTTGGCAGAACACATGCTATTGGATAATCACATATCCCAGGATAGAGCAATTCCCAACTGTTCCCCAAATCCAGAACTTGTCTCCCATTCAGCCCTCAAAGCAGCCGATGGGCACACTCCACCCACGATTCCAGCTTTCAGAGCACACGGCACGACAAGAGAGGAAAAGGCAAGAGGCAAGGTCCCTAGCCCCAGATGGCAGGTTCTAGCACACGATCCACCGCTCTGCTCCCTCGCAGTCGTGGCAGACATCACTAATCAATCATGGGATTCTTTCCCACTAAGCACAGCCTGGAATCTCTCCACAGCCCATCCCAGTTAGCAACAGCCATCTATCAGAGCTGGCGCACTAGACGAAAGCCACTTTCCACACATGCTATCGCCGGCCAAGGACCTCAGATACGAGGGCTGCCTTCCACCTCTGGGCACGCATTTGTCTGATGCCGCGAGTAAAAGAACCAGGACACACTGAGAAGTGGGAATGATGCATGCTTGGGGCCCCGGGATAAGGAATTTCAAGTGGCACTCTGCCGAGCACGAGGTGATGAGCACACAGAAGTCACGGGCGGGGGAAGATGGCGCTTCCATGATGTAAGCCACCAGTTAGTGCTCTGGAGAGGCCATGAGGTTCCTTGAGAACCAGGACATAGAATCTCAGCCTTCCTGAAGGGTCTGACCTGACACAACACATACATTACTTGCATTTTTCAGGAGATGGGCTTGCTCTGCTGTGGTTAGGTTACTGGCTTAGAAACAGGAAATAAAAATAGGGACAAATAGGCCCCTTTGGAAGGGAAAATGTGAAAAGTGAGGTCACCCTAGGGATTGGTGCTAGAACCAGTCTTATTTAAAATGCTTAGAAGTGCGCCGGGCAAAAGAACGTGCACAAGATTGCCAAGACTGCAGATGGCGTCGCCTGCCCGCGAGGGGAGATGAGGCCATCGGACCACGTGGCAAAGAGAAGGAAGAAGCGGGGAGCGGAAAGGAAGCCAAGATGGGGACTGCAAGAAAGCTGACATCCACACTCCCAGGAGGCTGCAGGGAGCCTCCCTCCCAACTCCTAGAACTGCCCCTGCACGAGGGGGAGGATGAAAGGCCCAGAACAGGAGCAAGGCAAGCTCAGGACCAACACAGAAGTTCTCATTGCCCGCTCCAGGCACTGAGCCACTCAGACTCATCGGCCCCAGCGGGCTGACACAGGATCTGGCTCAAATCCATGGCCTTTGCCATCTGCTAGGTCCTGCGCAGCGCCTCCCAATGAGGACAGTTCTTGCCAGAGCCGGTGCAAAGGGCCAGGTGAAGGCTGCTTGGGCAGGTCCTATCCTGCCCAGGACCATCCTGCTGCTCTCATCACAAGCCTCTGTCCATAGCTCTAAAGCCTTCTATGGCTCCCTGTGGCCCTCAGCGGCAGGTCACGAGACATGGATGGGGAGAAGAGTCTAAAGGGTGCAAATCCTGTCCTTGTCACTTCCCGCCTGTGTGACCTTGGCCAGTGGTCCCGCCATCCTGCCCCTCTGGCACCTCCATGGTGCAGATAATGACAGCTCCTCCAAGAGTGGAAGACAAGAGACAATGTGTGCCTATGCCCCAAAGATACTCAAGGGGTCGCTGTCATTGTTATCAGTCTGTACAAGGCCTTCTATGATTTTTCTTCTCCAGCCTCCCATCCAACATGCCCCCCAACCCTCAGAGATGAACAGCAGGCATGTGGAACTTTCTGCAGTCTCTCAAAATGCCATACTCATATCACTGTGCCCTTCTGCCCGCAATGACCTTCCCCCCACCACACCTTAGACTCCCAAGTAATGGCTCTGCTTCCAGTCCTTTCACTGAGTGACGCCTCCTCCAGGAAGCTCTCCCTGACTCTTCCAGGTAGACCAAGCACTTCCCCATACTGTCCCAGGAGCCCCTGTCCTAGCTCTAAGACCACCTCCCCATCCCATGCTGGCTTCACTAGCCCTGGTCTGTCCACCCCACCAGACAGAGACATCTGAGGGAGGTGAGGGTTATGAGGGAAGACAGGAGAAGCCCCAAGGAGCTCCAAGAGAGAAGTGCTCACACATAAACAGGGAGTGCGGTTAAGTCAGGCCAAGAGACAAAGAGTGCATCTTTGAGTTGAATCAGGTTGAGGACTGAAGTGGTTGTTAGTGTTAGCTGTCACCAGTCACAGGTGACCTTGGAAGGGGGCTGCAGCCTTTTTGACGGTCCACCCTGGTCCAGGCCCACAATGGTTTCCTTTCGGTGTCACCTTTGGGTACACCTGAGCTTTCAATGCTGATGGCACAGCCCTAGCCGGCTGGCCCGCCTGGCCTCTGGCACCTTCCATCCGCTTCTCTCTACAACCTCTTGCCTCCCCAGCCCGCTGCTGGTTAATGAGCTTCTTGGCCACTCCCATCCCCAAAGGTACCTCTCTTTCCTCCATTTCCAGGCAGAGCTAACTCAGCTTCCAGAAGCCCATCAGCGGGGTGGGCAGGGGGCAGCCTCTGCAGGCCCCTCCCAGGACCCTCGTCCCTGCCCCCACCCAGCTGGACACCTTGGGCTCCAGACTTACAGCCTGATGTCAGCCCTGGGCTGACTGGGTGAACTTGGGCCAACCCCTCCCCTACCTCCCTCAGTTTCTCTCCCTGCATTCTGAGAGAGTCAGAGTTGATTCTGCTCTGATCTCCTAAGTCCTTCCCACGGAGCCAGCAGGCCCCACCCTCCCTGAACTTTGGGGAGGAAGCATTTCCCAGGAACCTCTAGGCCTCTCCCCTCACCCTCAGTCTCCTGGGCCAGCCTCCCGCATACGAACCAGGTAAAAGAAGATGGCTAGAGGCCATGTCAAAGAGAAGGCAGAGCCTGACAACCAACTAGGTGGGAGGGGACACCTGTCGCCAGAGACTGGACAATGACACTGGTACAAGTCTTCCAGGAGGTGTTCCTCAGCCTCCTTCTAGCTGCCCTGGAGATTAACTGCCTCTGTCACCACCCAGAGTCTGGTGCCCCAGCTGTTGTCAAAGCAGGGAGAGCTCTGACCTCATCCCCCTTGCTCCCTGCACTCCGGGATCCCGGGCCCCCTTCTGTTCTTTGAACACTCTAGGTGTGTGCCCACCTCAGGACCTTTGCACTTGCTGTTCCTTCTGCTGGAACCCCCTTCCCCCAGACAGCTGCACAGCTTGCTCTTTCACCACTTTGGAGTCTCTACTCAGATGGTACCTTTTCAGTGGGTCTTCTCTGGCCCCTGGGGAGTTAAAATTACAAGTTTCCCAAAATACTCTCCAGAATCCCTGTCTCCATTCCCTGCTTTATCTTCCCATTACACTTACCATCATCCGACATACTGTAAGCTCCAAACGAGCAGGGGTGTTTGTCTGATATTTACTGAGCACCTACTATGTACCAGGAGCTGTGTCTGGCCCTGAAGACAGAGCAGTGGATGAGACAGCCCACACCCCCACCTTGGTGCTGACATTTGAGCCGGTAATGAACCAAGATGCCCAACAGAGCCGAAAGTAAGGGCACCATAGCTCCTCAGCTGGCAGAAGAGTGTCCCCCGTTTGCAAAAAGGGGGAAATGCAAGACCAGGACCAAACGTAGGAAGCAATGATTTGTAAGGCTGCTGAGCCCTTGGGCACAAAAGCCCACTGGAGCCAAATGAGCCCAGACTTGGGGTTCAGAAAACGCCGAGCTTTAGTTCTGATCTGCCGTCTGCAGCATGCACTTCGGACTGTGCTTGTCTGTGAAAGGGAATGAAGAGACACCTCTAGGGTCACTGCGAGAACCGACCCCCATCTCCAACTGCTCCCAATGTGCCAGGCATCACACAGTCACAACCCCACCACATCCTCATGATCACCCTGCAAAACTGGCATAACCATCTAGCAAACGGAAGCTCAGAAACCCTGTCAACCTCCCAATAACCAGCATCTAGTCAGCATGGGCCAAGCACTGTTCAAACACTTTGCATTGTTATCCCGTTTAATCCTCTCATAACCCCGTGAAAGAGATCTTCTAACTATCTCCATTTTACAGACAGGGAAAGTCGGGCACAGAGAGGTCAAGAATGGCGCCCAAAGTCACACAGCTGATGGGAGAGCGGAAATTTGAGTGCTTGCAGTCCTATCTCTTCTCTACCAGGCAAGACCACCCCCTACATAACATAAACTAGGACACAACCTGGCACGCTAGAAAAGCTCACTCCAGATACAAAACTGCTAGACTTTCAAGCACAATAAATATATACGTGTGAGTGGGGTTTAGCTACCTCCTTTATTTGGCCATTTCTGAAACAGCCAGCATTTATCCACACTTGCTCTGCGCTAAGAAAGTGCTTCCCGTGCATTCTCACTTCACTGTCATTGCTGAGTCCTCTCGTTTCACACAAGAGGGACCAGAGAGGTTAGACCACCTGCCTGAGCTCACACATCAAGGTGTGGTGAGCAGCAAACCCCAGCTCCAGACTCCCAGCCCAGTGCTATCCTGACTTCGGGTTGAGGGGCAGGTGCTGGCAGGCACTCAGCTGGTGGCTGCTTGAACTAAGAAGAGATCTGCTTCTCCTAAACACAGAAAACAAGCCCCTAATCCTTGTTATTAATGTAAATAATATTCCGGCAAAGAAAGCAAGCTCTCTGCCTCCCCAAGGGGCTTCGGGGGATTACGTGTACAGAGTCTGCCGCGGCAAGGACAATAACCAGTAGACTCTTATTAAAACTCCAATAATGCTGGTGTGATTGCGGCTTCGATAAGCGCACTCCTGTGGGTGGGAGGGTCAACGACATTAGGAAAATGTAATTAGACTAATAAATTCTGGGCAATCCTTTTGTGTTTTTTTCCCCCTTTGCTCCAAGGAGGAGCCACTTACCAGACCTCATTACCCATGCGGAGGCCCCACTGTGGGCTCTGCTGCAAAGGAAGGTGGATTCTTAGACCACCTGGGTCTGACCAGAGAAAAATCCCTTGGCCCCCAGAGCTCTGGCCAAACGGCAGAGGCTCCAGCGAGCTGGGAATGCATGAGTGAGATCAGATTTAGTAGAGGACCCGGTGTGGGGCCTTGAGATCAGAGAGACCAGCTGCTGGGGGGTCAGAAAGGGGACAGACGTTAGGGGAGGGGCAACCTCACTCAAGTCCCAGAGGCCTGAAATGCGGAGCATGAGCCCACCTTCTGGGGTGAGGCACAACTTACAAGGAAGTCCCTATTTAAAAGACCCTGCCACGCCTCCCAACTCCTGACTTGTCAAAGTACCCTCAAATCTGCTAGAGCACTTGTTCTGAAAATGCAAATCTGTTCCAACACAATCCCTGTATTAGGGGACAGTTTGAGCATCATGCAAATTTCACGTTTGCTTCCAAGAGAGTTCATCCACAAGAAACACTACGTGAACAGAATGCCCTGCCCGGCTGATCTGAGCCAGGTAGGAAGACACAGACAGGACACACCTCTCTAGACAGTGGGCGCATCCACACCTGGGGCTACAACTTCATCCAATTTCCCATAACCTTCCTCCTACCACTTCCCAGGGCAACCTCATGCCCTCCCCACTATTTCCCTTCAGCCAATTTTGTATTTGTTTCTCTCCTTCCTCTTGCCTTTTTCTCTCTTTCTCTCTTTTTTTTCTTCCTCTTGCACACTGGGTGGCAGGTGTGGGAACCGGGCGGGCGGCCAGCAGGTAGAATGGCACACACTCCCACAAGCAAACTTCAGGTCTCCTTCAAGATGAAGTGCCATACTTACTTTAGTATTTATGTATTTCTTAACCTTCAACATGGATAAAACTCGGCTACCATTTTATGTGGTTTCTATTTTTTTAATGTGCTTGAGTGTTGCGCTCTTAACCCCATTTTCCCATAAACCCTGTGGTTTTTATTGTGCGATTTTGCAAAGCACGATGATTCTGAGGCACAAGTAAAGGGCTGTTACAGCAGAAGTGGCAGTTCTTCTCATGCACAAAACCATCCTTTGAGGCAAGAGCAGTGATGGGGATCACGTCCCCATCACACAGGAGGGAACATAAAGCCCAGGGTGAGTCAAGACACACCAATCTCCTAATAACTTCATGCTGGCCTCAGTCTTGGGTTTTTATGTTTATTGCTCACCTATTCTGTGCCCGATGAAGGCAAGAGAGCCAAGTGAGAACAGGCTTCAGAGTTAGAATTCTTGGGTTCAAATCCCAGGCTCTACTGCTCAGCTTTGTGAGCTCGAGCAAGGTATTTATATGACCTGTCTGTGCCTCGGTTTTCTCATCTATAAAATGGGAATAGCTCAGAGAGTTTGTGAGGATTACAAAATTAATCAATGTAGGAGAACACTGACTCTTTTATCCTTTACACAGTTACTTAGATCAATGTCTGGACCATCGTAACCACCCCCAGAAAGCTGGCTACTCTCATTATCAGGGCTTACTCTATACCCTGTGGACTCCAGTGCCAGCCAAAAGGTGGAAGGAGGTAGGGATACTGGGTCGGCAGATGCAGGCTTTTGCTGTCAGACCCAGGTTCAAAACCCGACTCTCCCACTTTCTCCTCCGTGGCCCCAGACAGGTGACTGGGCTCTCAGCCTTGGTTTGTTCATTCATATAATGGGGTTAAAACTGCAGGCTCCTCATGGGGCAACTGTGAAGATTCACGGAGTCCCCCATGTGAATCGCTCCTGCGGGGGGCCCAGACCCTGAAGCCGGTGACTCTCCCAGCCCAACATCCCCACCTGCTGTCACCGTTGGATCACACGGGCGGTTACGATGCCCCAGACTTGGCCTCACCTCCCTGCAGACCCAGAGACGTTTGGGCTGGGCTGGAGTCACTCCATCCCTAACACCCATCCCTGCCCTGAAGATGCCAGCACCACAAGGTCAGGAGAGGATTCTGATACAGCCAACTGCTGGTGGACAGGCCATGTCCCAAAGGACAGCTCCTCCCTGACCCTCCCAGGACACCCCAGCAGCCTGGGACCAATGGCTGGGACTAGGGTGGCCACGAGAGCACAGCTTGAATCCCTACTGTCTGTCAGATGCTGACGTTTTACATGCAATAACTCATTTCAGCCTTGCAACTGCTTTGTCAAGGAGATGATATACTTCCACTTTACAGATGGGGAAACTGAGGCTCAGAGAAGGTCACAAAGGTAGGAAGCAGCAGAGCTGGGGTCTGAACCAGGTCCAGGACCACAGTCTGTGTGTTTCCACCACACCACGCCTCCCCGCCTAGCTGGCGGGTCCGGCCAAGTGGCCAGCTTGTCCTCTTATCCCCCACTCCCCCACCTGTTAAAGAGGGGTAATGCCGGACCCATACACGTCGCTGGATTATTCAAGAAGCAAGAGGGGAAGGGGCTTTGTGAATTAGGAAAGGGGACCGTGGAAGAGCAGGAATCTCCTCCCCCACTCCCCCCACCGGCCAGAGCTGCAGGAACCCAGCTCGGACCCCGGCACCTCAGCATCCATTCACGCAGTGAGCCAGCCTCCCCCGCAGCAGCATGTTGGGGAACCTGGCTTCTGCTTGAGCACTTCCAGTGGCAGTCTTACTGCGCCCTACTTTAGGTACCTCAAGCTGCTGCTAGAGGTCTCAGAGCCAAAAATCCGTCAGTCCCAGAGGACACCCCTACTGGACTATCAGAGCAAACTCCACCTTCCCTTCCTGAGTGCAGTCACTACGTACCCTCTCTTCCCCACCCAAGTCACCTCTTTCTGGGCCAGATATTTTACTGCCTTCAACCCACCCTCCTAGGATGAAAAGAATAATGAAGGAGATAAAGGTAATTTCAGTGACTAACACTTAACGAACATATAATAGGCATTATTTTATATCAGGAGCCAGCAAACTATGGCTCATGGGTCAAATCCAGCTGCCTGTCTGTTTTTATATGTATGGCCTGTGAGCCAAGAATGGTTTTTGCATGTTTAAACGGTTGGGAAAAAAATCAGAAAAAGAGGACTCATTTGTGAAGCATGAAAAGTATATGAAATTCAAATTCCAGTGCCTACAAGAATAAAGTTTTATTGGAACACAGCCCAATCCATCATTTACATATTGGCTACGGCTGCTTTCAAGTTACTACAGCAGAGTTGAGTTTGGCAGAGATTCTAAGGCCCAAAAAGCCTCAAATGTTTACTATCTAGAACCTTTACAGGAACAGTTTGCCAACTCCTATTCTAGATGCTTTACGTGTATCATCTCAACCCTCAGCATAACCTACAAGGAGGGTACTATTATGATCTTCACTTTACAGACAAGGAAGCGGAAGCTCAGAGATGTTAAGGAAATTGCCCAAATCCCATGGCGGTGGAATCAGGAATCGAACCCAGACAATTTGATTCCAATATCTGTGTCTTATCCACTCCCTTATTCTTCCTGTCAGAGCCCAGGGCTGACAACTATCATACACCACAGCTCCAGCGGAGCCGTCTGCTTCCCCTGCCTACAGGCCCGCTTGGCTTCACCGTGCATGGTGGGAATGACCAGAATACCTGGTCAGCTCATTGGTCACTATGACCCCCAGATCCTCTTCTACTCGTAGTGGCTCTTTTAAATGGGCCTATAAACCCATTGCTCTCTGGATACTAAAAAAAAAAAAAAAAAAAATTGATCCACAAGTACCCCCCTCCAGACTAGCGACAGCAGCAGATGTGATAAAGTCAGTAGATCTAGCCAGAGGGCTCTAAAACTTTATGAGAGCCAACAAATCTTGCTCTTGGGCTGCCCACTGGCTTCAAATAAACCTGTCCTGCCCACAATCTCACAGGGGTAGAAAGGAGAAGTCCCTGAGACTGCTGTCCAGGTTATGGAAATCTCAAGGCCTCCCTCCCCGCTTTTTTCTCTCTGTGAATATACCATTAGGGGAGAAAGCAGCATACTCTGTTGCCATAGAAACTAGGCTAGGCTACATCTGCATCAGGAAGGATTAAAGATAGATGTTAGAGGCGGAAGTAATCCAGGGGGAAAGGTCCAGGCACACAAACTCCTAATCTGTGATTCAAGTTTCTCAAAGAGGTTTCTGCCCCATTATTAACTCTGAGCTTACATGCACATTATAAACCACAGAGGTCATCAATAAATACAAATCAATATATCTGGAAGGCAAATATTTGATTTTTATTTATATGCATATTAAATGGAGCCACATCTCAGCCGGGTAGAAGAAACCCAAACAATCCAGCCCAGGCACTGCAAGCCAGCAACCCACAGGCCAGCAGCAAACCATGTAGCTGCTCTTACTGGCTTCCACACTCTTCCCCCAAATTTCTAATTAAGTTGCTAACATTTAAAATTTGAAATATTTTCAAGCACAATTCAGAGTTCTGGCTTTTTTTGAAAAGAATCTGAAGATCGGGCAATAGCAACCCTACATAGTAGCAACCGGTTGGCCCTGACCGGGGGCTGTCCCTGCAGGCAGGCACGTGCCTGCCAGTCCCCTAAGTCTCCAGCACCCTCTTCTCTCCCACACCTGGCCCATTTCACACCTTGTGTCTCCTGGAGAATCCCTGTAGGTTTTTGAATTTGTGATACCCCACCCGAGTACCAGCACCCCCATTTTACCGGTAGAAACGCTTAGGCCTACGGAGGAAGAACATCGTGCCTAAAATGCGACAGCAGATTCATGACAGAGCTGGTCTCCCAACAACCAGGGCAGGACTCAGCTCAGACCTGTCTGGAAGGAAAGTTCAGAGGCTGGGCTAATATCTGTCAGCTACGAACGTGTCTAAGGTAAAAATTAGATTTTTCTGCTGACTCCATTTTTGCCAGCTTCGTTCCAGCTCTTTTCAGGGAGAAGGGAGCGAGGAGGGAAAGCTCTGCAGAGACAAGGAGAAAGTCTCCTCGGACCCTCCCCAGCCCCCCTGCCTTCGGCCACCCTTGCCTGCCCATGGCCACACTCAATGCTGTCTAGGAATACTAGAAGAAAAGGAAGAAAAGGCTGGAGGAAAAAGAATGGGGGTCCATAGCCCAGGACAGCTGGCCAGGCTGCCCCTGTCTTCACAGCTGATGATTGTGTAGCACAGATGAGTAGAGAACATCAGCCAGCCCTGGGCTCAAATCCCCTTTCTGTTATTTGCTCGCTGTGTGATCTTGGCCAAGTCACTTAACCTCTCTGAGCCCGTGTCTCTTCACCTGCATAGTGGGGGTAATAGCAGCCCTATCGGGTAGGGTTGCTACACAGGTTAGATAAGGTCTAACAAAGCACTTGGTAGAGTGTCAGGCACACAGTAGGTCCTCCACAAAGCAGTGTATTCCAATACTACTCAAAATGTGCTTCCACCCCAGCCAGACACAGTCACCCTCCCCCGCCTGGTGTTCCGTTCCATCCTCAGCCAGCAGCTCCAGCTGCACGCCCCACTCCCTACCAGTGAGTGAATCACCAGCTGGTCTCCGCCTCCACTAAAACCAGCAGGCACATCCCAGCCTCCAGCCTCTGTGACTTTGCCCAAGCGGTAAGCCTCACTCAGAGCACCGTTCCCCACCCTTCCCCCTCCTACTCAAGAACACCCAGAGCCACAGTTTCCACAACCTCCCCCAGACCCAGAAACCTCTGTCCACTCTGACCTCTGCTCCTCCATTCGCTTGGAGGAATTTGGTCCTATTCTCTAATATTCCATATGGTGACACCCTCTGCCTTTAGCATCCTGAAGGTCCAGGATGCAGCTCACACATCTCTGAGATCCTCTGAGGGGACATTAGGTATCTGCAGCAGCCAAGCACTCGTCCCCTCTTCTTTTGATACCAGCACCCCCAAATCCCTGTCCAGGACTGATCCTCACTTCCAAAATGCAGTCTGGGCGGGACACTGATCACGAAGTCCTAAACACCCCCAAGCCGAGACTGGTCATACGACCAAAGCCCTTTCTTTGGTCGTATGACCAAAGAAGTTAGATCCTTCTCTCCCAGGACATGGAAGTACATCCTGTGCAGTGCTTAAAAGCTGGGGCCGCCCATCCTGGTGGGGTCCCAGAGGCCTTTGAAAGCTCTTGCTAAGAGACCACCTAGAGCTACCTGGGCTCTTGGTCTTTTTAAGCCAGTCCTTCAGCTCAGCCTCAGATCCCAAGAGCTTCCTTCTGATCAATTCCTTTTCTGCTGCTGTTTGCAGAGCCTGCTCTTTGCAAAAAAGAGAACTGACATTCTCTAGACTCCCCATCACATACGTGCTCACATACGCCTCCCAGAACCAAACCCCCAGACACCCAGTCCCATCAGAGAGGCTCATAGGTACCACTTCCGTGTGGCCAAAGAGGCCAAAACCCTCACGCTTTCAGGGAAAAAGCCAAGCAGCTTAACTCCTCCCCTGTGTCAGCAAACAGAATCCAAGTGCACTGAGAAGCCAAGTGGGGGTGATAACTCTTGCTTGAAAAAAATAAAGGTAACAATAAGATGTACCTGAGCAGATTACATATAAACCAGATATTTCTGCAGATGCCAAAAATAAGAATTGAGGACCTAAGTAGGACAAACACAGCATGCACGGATCTTCAATGTCCAAAGCGCAAAGGGCTTACAATGCGCTGAGAGACCAAAGGACAAGACAGCCCAGCGGGCACAAAAGAGCAGCACCCAGAGGCCCTGGGCATAGATGCAGCCAAACTTACCCTTCCAGGAGTGCAGAGAAGGTCTTAGCCATGAGGGAAGGATGCTTAGAAGTCAGCCAGTTGAGGAAAGGGGAGAGGAGAGATTTCTAAGATCCTTAGAACCACCGTGGTCTAAGCAGCCAGGACCGTCTCTCCCCTGTATCACGGCAACAGCCTCCACACTGTCCCCTCTGCCGCTGCCTCACCCTACAGCCTGTCCTCAACAGTGGGAGTCAGATCGCATTCCCCTGCTCAAACCTCACCACCACCACCACCCAGCATCTCTCCACTCTAATCTTTCTGACCTCACCTCCTCCCACCTCCCTGCAGGTCCCTGAGCATGCTTCACACAGCCTGACCACAGGGCCTTTGCACATGATGCTCCCTCCGCCTGAGACCTCCTCCCTATCATATTCTCACGGCCCACCTCTTGCTTCCCTCGGGTCTCTAACCCACCCCTAACTCTCTACCTAAGGTCTCCCCTCTCTCATCACTCTGTCTCCTTCCTAATTCATCTTTATCCACAGCTCTCCCACCCTGAAACTGCATTATCTGTCTGCTTGTGGTTTGTCTCCCCCAACTGGAATGGGAGCTCTGTGGGGGCAGGAACCTTGTTTTGCTCAGGACTGAATCCCTAACACCTAGAACAACACTTGGCCCACAACAGGCACCCATAAACAATGGATGAATGTGAATGAATGAATGAATGAATGAAGTCCCTGAAGAAAAACTAGAGTACATCCAGGAAGGCTGACTTTCTGCACAGCTCACAAGGCAGGATGGTTAGAAGCTTGGCCCTGGGGACTGCCTGGGCTCCAACCCTGGCTCTATCACCTCCTGGCTGCCTGCCCTCGGGTCAGCACGCCCTCTCTGGGTTACAGCTCCCTCATCTCTAAACTGGGTATTATAACAGCCCCTACCCTGGTGGGCTGGGAAGATGAAACGTGTTACATATACAAGGCAAAGCGGATGGTGCCTGGGGTGAGCCATGAGCGCTCAAGGTTATGAGTTTTGCTTTTACATTATTGCTCTTCAAGTGTCCGCTGGGTGGTAGAATCATCAGGAAGTCCTCTCTAAGAGGGCCTCTGAGCAGGAGGGATGGGAGACAGCAGGAGAGCACATGACCTGGGGGCAGGAGACCCAGGCTGGAGCCAGGCCATGCCACTCACACGCCGTGCAATTTAGGGGGACAGACAACTTCTCTGCCCGACACGTCAGGGCCAAGCACCCCTCCTAGCTCACTGGGCTGCCACGAGCCGCCAAACTGGACCAGCCATGTGAACACAACATGGGGGGGACAGTGAATCAATGCGTCCCACCCTTCAGTCATGATTCTATTCACACAGCAACCACGAAGTCAAAAAGCCAGAGTTCAGGGCTTCCCTGGTGGCACAGTGGTTGAGAGTCTGCCTGCCGAGGCAGGGGACACGGGTTCGTGCCCCGGTCCGGGAGGATCCCCCATGCCGCGGAGCAGCTAGGCCCGTGAGCCATGGCCGCTGAGCCTGCGCGTCCGGAGCCCGTGCTCCGCAACGGGAGAGGCCACAACAGTGAGAGGCCCGCGTACCGCAAAAAAAAAAAAAAAAAAAAAGCCAGAGTTCAAAGGTGACGATGCTTCCAACACACGCCACGAAACCCTAACTCCCTCTGGAGATGTCGGCAGTGTTTTCAAAGCCTCAATTACAAGGGCAGGGGGTGTCGCCGCTCCTTACGTTTCAGTCACAATATCAGCCAAGAGCTGAGGGTGATGCAGGGGAAATTATAGTAATTACTTCGCAGGAGGGCTGGCTGCGTGAACTTCGGCTGATCTAAAACTTGGGGTGAAATTTAACTCCCTGGAAGCTAGGGTCGGGTACACTGGGGCAACCTCTGCCTCGCATCAGGGTACCCGGGAAACGATACCAATGTCATTTAATGAACTCACAGCTCTCGTCAAGCCAAGCGGCAGCAAAGTGTAGTGGTTAGGAACCCAGATGTCAAGTCAGATCAGCTGGCTGTGCCCTCCCTGTGCCCACTGTGAGGCAGATGCTGTCCTCAGAGACCTTATCTCCCAGGGCAGTCGTGACAGCACATTCCTACATGCTATGGAGGAAGCAAGGAGGCTGATGTCTATGCACTTGGCCCAGGGGTCAGGGCAGACCCCTCTGAAGAGGCAAAACCGAAGCTGAGCCCTAAAGGATTGTGAGGAGCCAGCCACAGAGAGGGGCCTGGGCATGCTCCCTCCCTTCCCTAGGCCTCAGTTTCTTCATCTGTCAAATGGGTATAAATATCATGCCTACTTCACGGGGTTATGATGAGGGTCTGATGAGTTAACAGACACAAAGCACTGAGCACAGGGTCTGGTCCATAGGGTTCAGGAAGAGGTTGTGGTTTGGCGGCAAGGAGGGGGCTGTCCTGTCTGGTGAACTGTGAGACCCACTCTGTGCCGGACCCAGTCCAGCCACCGGGACACAGTGGTGAACTAAAGCAGATTAAAAATCCCAGCCCCCAGAGACCAGGATGGGAGGAAGGCTACCCCACCACGCAGTACCCCACCAGTGGAGCCCTGGGTTCACTGTCCCTTTTCACGGGAGCTTCCAGCTCATCCCATCTCGCCACCAACTCTGGATCCCAATGGCACCCCTCCCCCATCCCCTCTGGCTGAACTCCCAAATGCTGCACAGTTGCCCACTGAGAGCTGTGTGTCCCCGGTCCCTGAATCAAGGTCTCAGTCATGATCCCCTAGGGAGCTTGTGACAAAATACAGATCCCAGGGCCCCTCCCCAGGCAAGGCATTCTTTGGATCTGAGGAAGACCAAGACTTCATTCTGATGCCTGGTGACCACACACAAAGCCACATGCCCATCATCTCTCCTCAGCCCTGAGTCCCCAGGGCCTGGCACACAGGAGGTGCTCAGCAGAGAAGATGGAGGGTGTTTAACCAGATCAAAGCCTCCCCCTCCCCCGCCAGGGCACCAAAGGCCCATCACACAAGACACGAGGGGCGACCTGCTCTGTACCTGGCTAAGTGGAAGGCAGGGGAGGGACAGGCAACCTGGGCACAGAAATGCCTTCTTCTGAGCCACCATTCCTTATCCTGGGAAGGGAACTCCATCTCCTCCAAGTTTGGAGAATTCAAGGCTCAGAGGATTTTGATCTCAGACATACTCCAATCCAGCCCCTCACACACCTGAGAAGGATCTCCTCTGTCCCACCTGGACAATGGCCATCGGCCCCTGCCTGAATACCCCCCAGTGATGGGACGCTCACCACCTCACTAGAAAACCCATCACACAGGTAGGCTGGTCTACTGCTAGAAAGTTCTTGCTTTAGAAGCCAGTCCTGCCCTTTGACTCCACAGATTAAGGCTGCCCCTTGTTTCATCCAACTGAAGGGAAGTCACGGGAAACCTGCTAAGGACTGGAAAGAGGGCCACGGGTGGCAGGCTCCGCAGGCATTGACCTGGGTCTAAGGCCCAGGGTCACCACTCACCAGAGGTGAGACCTTGGGCAAGTGACCCCTCCAAGTTTCAGCTTCCTGGTCTGTAAAACGGGAGAAATAACAGCATGCCCATTATTACGTAAGGTTGTTGTGAGGACTGAATAAAATAAGGCTTGCTGGGTGCCTAGCTCAGAAGCGTTCCAGGAATTTTGCAATGACAAGGGAGGCGTAGGGAGTAGGCAGATCACAGGGCCTTGAAAGCTGGGCAAAGAGGCTGGATTTATCCCCAGCACAGCCTTGAGGGCCTCCCTCTGTTTCCCTCCTGGAGAGCGGGTGGCTGGACAAGGCACAAATAAATGACCACGCCCTAGAAGGGACCAGAGTTTGGCAGTCCCAGCGCGCGCGGCTCAGGCCACCAGGTGGATTCTGACATTTGCTGCCCGCCTGCGCCCCCCACCGCCGGGACACAAGGCCCAGAGTCAAGCGCCAGCTCGGGCTGCAGGCAGGGGCGCAGGGAGCAGCACAGAGGCTGCCGCCCTCTCCGCAGGAAGCTAAGTGGGAGCCAGACCGAGAGATGCTGCCGGTCTATTAACATGTTGGTTTCTGCATGAACTCCCACAGGGAGCCAGGCGGGCAGAGTTGGAGGAGTGAGGGCCTCGAGACAAGTAGAGTTTTTTGAAAGAAATATTCAGCTGTTAAAACCCAGGCTCTCGGGCCAGGCTGCGGCTGCATACCAAGTGGGCCTGGCGGATTGTCAGCAGCGCGTGGGTGAGGCGAGGAGGAGGAGGAGGAGGCTGGAAGGGACCTAGGCATCGGGGGGGGGGGGGGCCACGGAGGGGGCCCAGGAGGCTGGGCCACTGTGGTCACAAGGGTACCCAGGCTCGATCAAGCCTGCCTATCAGAATCTTGTAATGTTCCTGTCCACACCCATCAGAGCAGTGGAAAGAAACAATGTGAGACAAGGAAGGAAACTCCCAATTTTCAGGCTGACTTCATACCAGTCCCCCAGCCTTGCCCCAGATTCTCATACTGAGAGCCGACTATGGGCCCAGCAATACTGACATTTGGGGCCAGAGAAGTCTCTGTCGTGGGGGGAGGGGCAGCCTGTGCAGTGTAGGATATTTATTAGCATCCCTGGCATCTACCCACTAGATGTCAGCAGCACCCACTGCCCCCAAGTTATGACAACCAAAAGTCCCCTGGGGGACAAAAAAATGCCCCCATGTCAAAGACTACTGGGCTAGAGAGAGAAAAGCAGTTTAAAAGCAAGCTTGATCTCACTGCTTCCCTGTTTCAAACCTTCCCTGGCACCCATGACCCTTGGCATGGAATCCAAGCTCCGTGGCCTGACATTCAAGGCCTACGTGACCTGGCTCTTCTACGTCAATGCTCACCATTCCCTGCCTCACACTTGACCCTCCAGCAACAACAAAGCACAGGTCTTCCCTGCCCAGAAGCCCTCTTGCCTCCTGGCCTGTCCTTCCAACCCTCTTGTCTGCCTGCCTCCTGTCTGTTCGCGTTTAAAGATTCCATTCGGGTGTAACCTCCTCCAGGAAGCCTTCCCTGCTACTCCCCACCCCCCGGGGGAAGTAGCACACTCTCTGTGCTCCCACACCCCATATCTAACTCCATCGTAGCACTCACCTAAGCATTTTGTGGGCAGGACCATGCTGTGGTCAGCTGCTTGCCCAGGACAGCCTTCACCCTCAGGGAACTTGCAACAGAATGAGCGTTCTCTGCCTCCTACTGAAAGGTGTCCCACTCTTTCCTTTGGTCATAAAGGGAAATCCAGAGCTGGAGGGGACGCTGATAAACTTCAGGGGGACCCAGACTCTCAGGGGAAGACAGAGGGACCTTAGGGGAGGAGGACCAAGGACCACACCCAAGGCCAGCCCCCCGGGCAGAGGAACTAGCCAGAGGCTTGTGCACACATCAAGGGGCACAGAACCATGGCTAGCTCTGCCGCTGGCTTCCTAAGCCTCACTCAGCTCCATTCCTCATGGCTCTGTCTCCATCCTTTGCTATTAGATCTGGAACACATCACCCGAAAATCATGATGATTGTGATAGAAAGCATGAGAGGAGCCATTTTCTCATTAACCCTGGTGTCAGCCCTGTGGGGTTACCGTTCCCACTTAGCAGATGGGAAACTATGGCTCAGACTCACGGGGTCATCAGCTGATAAAACAAAGAGTTCCATCTCAAATCCAGGGTTCCTAAGGACAGACGCCCATCACCCACTACACCTGTCAGCTGGAAGCTCCCAACCTTCCGTTCTTTTGGGCAGGGGGTGGGGGCAGTGGGAAAACACAGGAAAAGATGAAGGAGCATTTTGCTCTAAGCGTTCCCGAGCCGGAGGCCTGGACACAAACCCAGAAATCATGGAGAAGGCCTCCGGCTAACAAGGAATTGGGAAGAAACTATGTAATCAGCCCCTTAGAAAAGCCTCTCCAAGCCTGAGAGGGAATCTACGGTGCCCTCCAAACCATCCTCTCCAGAGGGAAATCACCAGACTCCCCTCTCAGGCTAGAGGCAAGGGGCCCTGAGAGCCGCAGAGAGGGGCGGGGGTCCTACACCATCATGGCTCAACAATGGGTGGGGGGGAGTGGAACCGGGGGAGCTCAGAGGTGCCGGGCCCATCCCCGCCCGCAGCCCCAGTTTGAGCTGGGAGACCCGGGGGGAGCGGGAACGTGCAAATGTGACTGAGGAAACCAGGAAGCACCCCTCCCCACCGGCACACTTCATCCATTACGTCCACCGCACAGCAGTCCCAGCGCTGCACCTTATCTGAAATCTTTTATGCCTGGGTTGGCTTGGTCACCGTCCATCTCCCCCCCCCCCCCCCCAGGGACACCACGTGGGCTGGCTTCTGGCCGTCCTTGCTTCTCCTGCCCCTAGTACAGCACCGGGCACCAGAGGGCACGTCCAGTACATAAATGCTGCATTCGTCAGTAACAGGAAGTCCAAGCTCTGAGGCCTGAGACCAAGTCCCTCCACCCCAGCCCCAACCCCTAAGCATGTTTCATCATTTGTAAAGCAGGAATGACGCAGGCTGTGTTGCTATCCTGACATCAAAAGAAGGGGAAGAGGGTGGAGTGGGGACATGGAGGGGAGGGGAGGCAAGAATGAGTGCGTGTGCGTGTGCCATGGGCCAAGCCAGGACCACCACAGGAGCTGAACCAACAAAGCCCCCCGCCACAGCTTTATACACCGTGAAACCCTGCCAGGGATGAAGCTATCAGCACAACGGAAGCTCATCCAAAGACCAAACTCCTGCTGTTGTTCAGAGCCTACAGGCACCAAGGCCCTTCCCTGGTGCCCACCCCGTCACAGGCTCTTTCATCCCCCAGTGGGGTGCCGGGGAGAGTTCTAGATACTCAAGTCACTCCAGCCGCAAAGCCTCCCCTCCCCAGGGGTCTCCTAGCCTGACCCGAAAAAGCAAACACGGAATCAGAGACCCGCTCCTGGCCAGGGGTTTCTCTCCCCCACTCTCCCCTCACTGTTGCCCTGACCCTACAAGGCAGCCTTGTCATCCCCACTCACAGGGATGGAAACCAAGTCCCCGGGAGGTCAGGGGACCTGCCCAGGTTATGCAGCCGCAGCAGAGCTGGGGGCCCCTGCGCAGCCAGATTCCCCCCTCCACAGCCCCCAGCAGCCCAGAGGACCAAGCTGTAGGAGGGCCCCGCCTGTGGGCTGGGAGGGACCCAGGGAGAAGGCTTCCCTGACAACAGACGCAACCAAAGGGCGCAGCTGCTCGTGCACCGGTGCCTGCCACGCCCCACACTCAGCCCCAGCGCCCATGGCTCCAGTCAGGCCCCAGGGGACCCGAGACACACCTGCTAAACGGTCACCCTCAAACCACCGGGCAGAGAAAGGGACCCAGCCCAGAGTTACCTGCACGGAGGTGGGCCCGGGCCTGGGAAGGACATCCTGGTGGCTCCTGGCCCCAGGTGTGGGCAATTCAACAGCTGACTCTACGGAATGAAAGTGCAGCTGGCTGTGAGGCCTGGGCTTGTGCCCCTGATTTTAAAGGCTCCAAGAGGGAGGGGGCCGGCTAGTTTGTGCTTGATGGGGAGGTGGGCAGGAGAGGCCGGGGAGGGACAGAGAGTGACCATGGAGAGACCCCTGGCCTAGCAGGCTGAGGACTGTGTGTCTTCAGACTCTCAGGCCCAAGCCCTGCCTTTGAGGGTTTGGACCCTATGAACTGCTCTCTCTGGGGTCGGGTAATTCACCTCCACCCTCAGTCCTGTTTGAATCCTTTCCAGCAAGACCACTGACCTCACCGGTTCACCCCAGGAGCCCAAGTTTGCCCCCAAAATGTGGTCTTGCTCTCAGCATCTCAAGTAGGGTGAAGGAAAGGGGCTGGACTTCTCAAGCTATGTCCCTCCAAAAAAGCAGGAGCACCTGGCATCCAGGTGCCCTCAGATGAGCCCCAAAACCTTCCCATCCAAGACGGAGGATGTCACCTCCATCCCCAGATGCTGAGGGGTTAAAATGGGTCAGGCACTGGAGCAAAGCCATATATTAATAACAGAACAAGGTTGGGCCCACATTCTCAAAGATCTTCTCTCCCCAGGTTCCTTTGGGATGGACACTGGGTAATTAATTGTCTGATTTTAAAGATGAAGCTTTAGAGACCCAATGGGGTTACCTGGCTGATCACAAAGAGCCTGTGACAGCAAGACCCTGGCCTAGAAAGACTGCTGCCTCTGACCAGGAGCTGGGCTCAGGCCCCAGGGGAAGAGGGAGGGAAGCAGGGAAAGCAGAAACATGCGTTCATTAAGCGCCTGCAGCATGCATCCAGGATCGTTACAAATGCCACAACCCCCAAGGTTCAAACGCAAAGGCCCCTTTTCTTCCTCCCTCTGCAGTGATGGACCTGCCCCCACCAGCCCAGCCCCCTCCGGCCCAGCCCGCTATGGTGATCTGGCTCACTCTGATGAGGACATCTGCAACCTTATTTAAAAGTCACTACTGCACATAATTAGAGGCACTTACCCCCACAGATCCATCCTTCTCCTCCGATCAGTTTTATAGCCAGTAATAACTCTCGTAAATTCCTCAGCAGATGGAAATTTTATTTGACTAATCATGGCAGTTTGACTTGCTGGGGTACAGTGGCTCAGGGCTCGGGCTGGCAGGGTGCCAGTTGAGGTGACTGTCAGGGGGCCGGGCAAACGGCCCAGAACCCAAG
The DNA here is from genome assembly GCF_002837175.3 of Physeter macrocephalus. NCBI lineage: Eukaryota > Metazoa > Chordata > Mammalia > Artiodactyla > Physeteridae > Physeter > Physeter macrocephalus. The sequence goes on from NC_041216.1 coordinate 20,566,766, forward strand.
GCCATTTTGCAGGTCCACTCCCCACAGGGGAGCCACAAGAAGGCGTCAGAAAGCACCAGGCGCTGGACAGCAGTGGGCAGCTGTGCCCTGCCTTTTCTGAGTCCAGAGGTGCCTCTGGGGAAGGTGCTGAGACCCTTTTCCACCCCTCCAAGCTCTGATCTCTGGACACATGGTCGCTAGTGCCAGGGAGAAACTGCAACATCCCGGCTTAAACACCTAACAATATCAGTGTGTTGGCTGCCACGTCCCATGCACACCTATCCCATGCCAGCCCCGTGCCAAGTGCCCCATGGGCATCATCCCATTCAGTCCTGCCAACAATCCTATGGATGCACGTGAACATTCCCATTTCACAGACTGGTCGCAAATAGATGCTAGAGCAAAGCCACATGCCAGACTCACTAGGCTGAGCTGCCACCTTCATCTTGGGGAATTTAAGTTTGGTGCTCCACCCCCCCACTCACACAAGGCCAAGCAATCCTTCTAAGACCCACAATGAATCCCACCGCTGCTACAAAAAAGAGACCCACAAAACTCCCGGTAACTCCTCAGCGCCCTCCAAAGTTAAAACCCATTAGCCAGGGACTTCCCTGGTGGCACAGTGGTTAAGAATCCGCCTGCCAATGCAGGGGACACGGGTTTGAGCCCTGGTTCGGGAAGATCTCACATGCCACGGAGCAGCTAAGCCCGTGCACCACAACTACTGAGCCTGCGCTCTAGAGCCCACGAGCCACAACTACTGAGCCCGCAAGCCACAACTACTGAAGCCCGTGTGCCTAGAGCCCATGCTCCGCAACAAGAGAAGCCACCGCAATGAGAAGCCCATGCACCACAACGAAGAGTAGCCCCTGCTCGCCGCAACTAGAGAAAGCCCACGCGAAGCAACGAAGACCCAAGGCAGCCAAATTAATTTTTAATTTTTTAAAAAACCCATTAGCCTGGCCTTCACAAAGGAATCCCATTCGAGGTACCTATCCAAGCAACATGAAAACATACTACACAGAAAGGCTTGTCCATCTGAGAATATGCGTAGCAGATTATTCATAATACCCCCAAATTTGAAATATCAACATGAAAATGGATAAGCAAACTATACCTATACTTACAATGTGTATCACTTTGCAACAGATCAGGAGGGAAAACCACACAGTAATTTGAAGAAGGAAAATGCCACATAAAGAATTATTAACGGGGCTTCCCTGGTGGCACAGTGGTTGGGAGTCCGCCTGCCGACGCAGGGCACACGAGTTCCCGCCCTGGTCCAGGAGGATCCCACATGCCGCGGAGCGGCTGGGCCCGTGAGCCATGGCCGCTGGGCCTGCGCGTCCGGAGCCTGTGCTCCGCAACGGGAGAGGCCGCAACAGTGAGAGGCCCGCGTACCGCAAAAAAAAAAAAAAAAAAAGAAAAAAGAAAAAAAGAATTAACTATAGCAGGAGACTGCATTAACACGGACTGGCTAGAAAGAAGTAAAGAGAACTCGAGCGAACAGAATCCAGGAAGAATCCCCCAAGGGCTGACATAGAGCCGCTGAGGAACAGCCCCCCTGCAACCTGGACTGAACAGAGCCCACAGGAAAGCAACCCTCTACCCCAGGATGAAAGAGTGCCCAAGGAAGAGCCCCCCAAGGCTGAGGCAGAACCCCCAAAGGAGTACACACACAGACACACACACACACACACCCTCCAGAGCTGACAATCAGACCTTGTTGAGCGGGGCGTGCCTGGCTCAGGCACGGCAAAAAGTGGTCTGTGCCACACGCCCGTGGAACTTGCTAGAAATCCAACCTGTGGAACTTACCAGAGATCTGCCCTGGTGGATGCCACACAAGCGGCTCACAGGAGGTGTCTCACCAGAGGCACCCCACTACAAAACTGCCTTTAGAAGCGTGCTGGGGGCGCAGCTAGGCGCTACTGACCACCGTGCCCCGCAGGAGTCACGCGCTGGAAAGGCCGCACATGGCGCCGGAGCCTGCCCGTGAGCGGCAGGAAACCGGAAGCGGAGCCCGTTGCTGCTGCGTGGGCTCTCCAGCGCCCTCTACTGACGAAGCTCAGCTTGCCGGCCGGCCAGGAAAAAAAATTTAAAGGGCCCAGATCCATTTTCAGCCAGCAGGCAAGAAGGATGAATTTGGAGCCCCAAGGCAATCATGTATAACCAGCACACTCCATCCCTCTGATGACTCACCTTCCACATGAGCCCTTCTCACACGACTGAACCCCTGTACAGCAACACAACTCTGTATTTCTACCTAAGAAGACACAGCTATCGTTCTTACAAGCCAAGTTCTCACCCTTTCCATAAAATGAAACCAACAGTCCCACAGTCATAATACTGTCTTTATTACCCCTCAAATTCAGTCACAGTTCCACAGAATATTGCCACCTAAAGACTAAATTGTAAAGCTAACCTACAAAAATTTGCATATAAAATAAAACTGGAAAGGAGAAAGAAGAAAACGGTTAGTTGCTAAGTGTCCTTATTCTAGTTTTTCATTCAAGAACTGGGGAGATAACCTCAAGGTGGGTCCATGGACCAGCCCAGCCCACTGTGAGTCAGACTGGAGCCAAGACTCTTTCTATCACCTACCATAAGCCCGACTTTGACTTATGGGCCACAGTGGCACTGTAGGTCCCTAGGAATTAGGGTGTACTCAGAGCCAGTGCCTAGTAATCTCAGAACCATCTGGGCATTTCCTTTTCCCCAAGGCACAATCACTCTGGTAAATGGCTGCAGGTCCCTGTGGGGGAGGTTTAGAGG
>NC_041216.1:20576073-20578635 GCF_002837175.3 Physeter macrocephalus
GGAGCCTGTGCCCCGCCACGGGAGAGGCCGCAACAGTGAGAGGCCCGCGTACCGCAAAAAAAAAAAAAAAAAAAGAAAAAAGAAAAAAAGAATTAACTATAGCAGGAGACTGCATTAACACGGACTGGCTAGAAAGAAGTAAAGAGAACTCGAGCGAACAGAATCCAGGAAGAATCCCCCAAGGGCTGACATAGAGCCGCTGAGGAACAGCCCCCCTGCAACCTGGACTGAACAGAGCCCACAGGAAAGCAACCCTCTACCCCAGGATGAAAGAGTGCCCAAGGAAGAGCCCCCCAAGGCTGAGGCAGAACCCCCAAAGGAGTACACACACAGACACACACACACACACACCCTCCAGAGCTGACAATCAGACCTTGTTGAGCGGGGCGTGCCTGGCTCAGGCACGGCAAAAAGTGGTCTGTGCCACACGCCCGTGGAACTTGCTAGAAATCCAACCTGTGGAACTTACCAGAGATCTGCCCTGGTGGATGCCACACAAGCGGCTCACAGGAGGTGTCTCACCAGAGGCACCCCACTACAAAACTGCCTTTAGAAGCGTGCTGGGGGCGCAGCTAGGCGCTACTGACCACCGTGCCCCGCAGGAGTCACGCGCTGGAAAGGCCGCACATGGCGCCGGAGCCTGCCCGTGAGCGGCAGGAAACCGGAAGCGGAGCCCGTTGCTGCTGCGTGGGCTCTCCAGCGCCCTCTACTGACGAAGCTCAGCTTGCCGGCCGGCCAGGAAAAAAAATTTAAAGGGCCCAGATCCATTTTCAGCCAGCAGGCAAGAAGGATGAATTTGGAGCCGCAAGGCAATCATGTATAACCAGCACACTCCATCCCTCTGATGACTCACCTTCCACATGAGCCCTTCTCACACGACTGAACCCCTGTACAGCAACACAACTCTGTATTTCTACCTAAGAAGACACAGCTATCGTTCTTACAAGCCAAGTTCTCACCCTTTCCATAAAATGAAACCAACAGTCCCACAGTCATAATACTGCCTTTATTACCCCTCAAATTCAGTCACAGTTCCACAGAATATTGCCACCTAAAGACTAAATTGTAAAGCTAACCTACAAAAATTTGCATATAAAATAAAACTGGAAAGGAGAGAGAAGAAAACGGTTAGTTGCTAAGTGTCCTTATTCTAGTTTTTCATTCAAGAACTGGGGAGATAACCTCAAGGTGGGTCCATGGACCAGCCCAGCCCACTGTGAGTCAGACTGGAGCCAAGACTCTTTCTATCACCTACCATAAGCCCGACTTTGACTTATGGGCCACAGTGGCACTGTAGGTCCCTAGGAATTAGGGTGTACTCAGAGCCAGTGCCTAGTAATCTCAGAACCATCTGGGCATTTCCTTTTCCCCAAGGCACAATCACTCTGGTAAATGGCTGCAGGTCCCTGTGGGGGAGGTTTAGAGGAATATTTACAGTAAGTACTTGCAGCAATGATGCAGGCTCCTTCCTCAAGGGGACCTGGCCTCCTGAGGGCTTCTGGGTCGGTGAATTGACTTAGGTCTGGGAACTGCAGATTTCATGTAATACATCCAGCCCAACACTCCTTTCTCCCCAAGCCTTTGAATTCCCTCTTCCACATCATGACCTTGCAACCTCATTAATTATAGGCCACAGTTGAGTCCAGGTTTCAGTCAATCAACCAAGTAAGCCGTAAGAGCCACCCCCAGCTGCACATGCTAATAATCAAACCCAGAATCTCTAGTAAGGGCATCCATAGCAATGAATTCAGCCCAATCTAGTGTTATATGCTGCCCTCTTTGTTCAGAAAACCTTAGAATACATTCCCACACATGTTCCCCAGGTTTCTGCTGATATATATTAGCAAAGTCCAGCAATTCTTTTGGTTTTTCCTCGTAGGTCCTATTGTGTCCCTGTCACCAAGGAATGGGCTAAGATTTGATCCTTAACATCTAGTGACAACAGGGGGTGGTTATGTAGAATCTTAAGGAAAATGGGCATCTGCCCCCACTGAGGTTATTACAGGATTTTTAAGTAGAGGAAGAATAGCCTCCTCAGACAATGGAGGGCAAACTCCCACCACCCATATGGGAGGCTCAGAGCCACTTGCGGTTTGAGATCATCAGTTTCATCTGGGTCTCACACATGTCCCCATTCCATGTTTCAGGACCCCCTTCTTTCCCAATTAATACCCTAATTTTCACATGAGCAATCTGTCAAGATGTGAATTCAATTCTCATTGTAATTCAGCAACCAGCACAATTAAATTTTGTATTTGACTTTCAGCAATATCAGCCCTGGGGCTGCAAGAAATAAGAGCTTCTGTAAGGGCTGTCATGGAAGCTCTGGTTCTCACACCAGATGAGAGTGAGAGTTAATGGACCTGAGCTTGTCGTTTTTTCTCTGTAAGTGCTCAGGAGCCCTCAGAAGAATCCACCCCAGGGCTTCCCTGGTGGCGCAGTGGTGGAGAGTCCGCCTGCCGATGCAGGGGACACGGGTTCGTGCCCCGGTCCGGGAAGATCCCACATGCCGCGGAGCGGCTGGGCCCGTGAGCCATGGCCGCTGAGCCTGCGCGTCCGGAG
>NC_041216.1:20579113-20585497 GCF_002837175.3 Physeter macrocephalus
GAAGATCCCACATGCCGCGGAGCGGCTGGGCCCGTGAGCCATGGCTGCTGAGGCTGCGCGTCCAGAGCCTGTGCTCCTCAACGGGAGAGGCCACGACAGTGAGAGGCCCGCGTAGAGCAAAAAAAAAAAAAAAAAAGAATCCACCCCACCCCACAGTTCTTATAGTCATCAATACTGCCCTAGCAGTCTGGGGCAGCATCACTCAGGCTCCCTAGGGATGTGTCTCTGTGGCACTTTATCTCCATCAACCATGGGTGATACCTTGGTTAACTGGAAGGCCACTACGTGCCTTGGGTTACCAGCACCCCATTTCCTATTGGCAAGTGCACACGCTCGGGCCCAAAGACATGAGAAAACCAAATCTGTAAATCTCATATTTACAGATCAATCTCCTGGTATCTCTCCTGACACCAATTCTATATTGGTTTGGGTCCAACCAAGAAAAAGAAACCACACAGTAATTTTGACAGGGAAAGTTTCAAATGATGAATTATTAACTTATAATAGGGGACTGAATCAAGAGGCATTGGCTAATTAATGTAAGAACAGCAGCTATAAAGAGTAGCGCAACCCACAGAGCTGAGATTGAGCCCCTATGTATCCACCACCCACCCCCAGGGCTAAGATACAATCCCCAAGGAAGATCCTCTAAGGGCTTTGGTAGAACCCCCCGAGGACGAGGCCCCCCCCCACCCTGAGGTGAAGAAAAGTCCCAGAGAAAGAGTCCCCTGGGGCTGAGGTAGAACCCTGAAGGAAGAGTTCCCCCAAACCATGGCTGATACAGAGCCGCAGAGAAGAGCCCTCACCCTACGGCTCATATAGAGCACAGACCCCCAAAAAAGAAACCTCTCACCAGCATGAGACAGAACCCCAAAGAAGAGCCTCCCCTCAAGGAGGAGCTCCCACCCGGAGCTGAGCTAGGGCCCCAAAGCAAGAGCCCCCTCCCAAATCTGGAATAAAGTCCCCCAGGAAAAACCCATTAGCTGAAGGAGAGCCCCCGGAAGCAGTGCCCGCACACAGAACCCTCCAGAGCTGACATCCAGACCTTGTTGAGCGGGGCGTGCCTGTGACTCAGGCATGGCAAAAAGTGGTCTGTGCCACACACCCGTGGAACTTGCTAGAAATCCAACCTGTGGAACTTACCAGAGATCTGCCCTGATGGATGCCACACAAGCAGCTCACAGGAGGTGTCTCACCAGAGGCACCCCACTACAAAACTGCCTTTAGAAGCGTGCTGGGGGCGCAGCTAGGCGCTACTGACCACCGTGCCCGCAGGAGCCACGCGCTGGAAAAGCCGCACGTGGTGCCGGAGACTGCCTCTGAGCGGCTGGAACCCGGAAGCAGAGGCCGTTGCTGCTGCATGGGCTCTCCAGCGCCCTCTACTGACGAAGCTCAGCTTGCCGGCCGGCCAGGGAAAAAAATTTAAAGGGCCCAGATCCATTTTCAGCCAGCAGGCAAGAAGAATGAATTTGGAGCCGCAAGGCAATCATGCATAACCAGCACACAGTGAAATATTACCCGTCAATGAAAAAGAAGGAACTACCGATGCCTGGATTAATTGTCTAGATATTATGTTGAGTGAAAGAAATCAGACACAAAACAGCACATTCTGTAATTCACATTTTTATGAGGTTCAAAAACAGGCAAACTAATCTACGGTGACAGAAATTTAAAAAAACAAGATGGAGAGAGGTGTCTTACTGTAAAGGGGCACAATGGAATTTTTTGGGTAATGGAAATATTCGCTACTGTGATTGGGGCAGTGGTAACACAGGCATTTACGTTTGTGAAAAACCTTCAAACTGAACATTTACTATCTGTGCATTTCATTGCAGATAACTTAAAACTCAAATGTTTTAAATTAGCTCCCAAATTTCTGGTTTCGAATTTAGCCACTATGTAGTGCTTGCACACAGTTGGCAAACACATATGTTTAAGTAAATAAATGCATGCATGAATCACACACTTTTTACTTTTCTCACATCTAACTTGACAATCCCCCCAAATCATTAAGCTACTGGTCTATTTTTCTGGGCTCCCATAGCCCTCAGCTCTTAGTTCAGTCATAGCTTTTATTATACTGATGTTCACTGCAGAGGGGTAAAAAGTACTATCAGAGTGACCAGTATATCGTGAGTGCTCTGTGCCTGACCCTGTTTTGAATAGTCTAAGATGTCTAACAACCCACGCAGTAGTTACTTCTATCATCCCCATTTTACAGATGAGGAAATTGAGATACAGTCTGTCTACACTCTTAACCACTTTGCCTCTGGAGTCAGACTGTCCTAGGCTCATATCCCAGCTCTTCCACTTGCTAACTGTGGGTCTTGGGCAAGACAACTGATTACTCTGAGCCTGAGTCTACTCATCTCTGAAATGCAGATGATATTTCGCCCTTGGTTTGTCAAGAGGTACAAGTTAGTTTATTCACATAGACTATGTCCAGTGTCCATCCAGAGCAATGGCTCACCATAAGTAAACAATGCATTTCATCGATGCTAAGACCCATATGTTTTCACGTTTTCACATCTTTGAAAGCAGAATGTGTCTTGCAATCAATGGCATCTCACAATCTCCTTGGACAGTGGCTGTCGTGATATAGTTGTCACAGCCTATGCAGGAGGAAACCTGATCTAGACTGTTCATATCACTTCCACTTCTATGTCTAAGTAAGTATCAATAGCTCTTTCCATAAGAATAAAATAAAAATACAGTGAGCTGAGAAAGCATCATATCATACTTCAGTTGGCAGTCACTTCTCTTCCTTAGTGGTACATAAATTAATGGTGTGTCTTAAGGTTGATGATTTCCTAAATTTGATGAAATGCTCTACAGTATTATCACAGGTCTGTCTTCCCCCCTGCAGATGATTAGATTATTGTTCCCTATTCTTCCTGCCTCTCTATTAGAGAGTTAGACATCCGTGCCTTTGTTGTATGACTTTGCAGTTCCTCCCACCAAGTAGAAAAAGAAAATTTCCCCACCCCATCAATGTAGGGCTTGGCCACTTAACTTGCCTTGGAATATGAGCAGCAGAACAGTGCACCCATTTCAACATGAAGCCTTAGGGGATATTGTATATTTCTGCCTAGCCATGAAAGCAGGAGCTGAGTAGCCACTGTTACAAGGAGATGGAGACAAGGGAAGCTGATCTGGACCCAACTGGCAGCCTGAAGCAGAGCCCTCCCAGCCAACCCAAACACTGTGAGCAATAGGAATAATTGCTTAGAGTTATAAGCCACTGAGATTTGGGGGACTATTTGTTACACAGCATTCATGCAGTAGAAATAGCTAATACACTCTCTAAACTATGAGTGCTTTGAGGGAAAAGCCTGTAGCCCATTTACCTCTGTGTCTCCAGTATCCAGACTGGTACTTGGACACAGTGGGTGTAGACGTCACTCAGAGAGATATCAGAGATGGGAAAAGGCAGCCTTTGGAGTCAAACAGATCTAGATTCTAATCTCAGCTCTGCCACTTAGAAGATGGGTGACCTTGGGAGAGTCATCTAGAGTTCCTAAGTCTCAGTTTCCTCACCTGTAAAACAGAGACTCCTATATCCCAGGTGTGATGAGAAGTGAAGCAAAGGATGTGCAAGGGCTTCACTCAGTGCCTTGCACCAGCAGGCACTCTGGATGCACACCAGTCCCCTCTCCTTGTGATTGAATACATGACTGAGACCCCTGTAACCCATCTACACCCCAGGTCCTGCCAGAACACTCTCTCCCAGATGTTCCTGGCGCGTGGCAGGCAGGATCTGGAGGGGAGGAGACATCCCTAAGATGGATGGTCTGGCAGGAGCCAGGAGAGGCGGTTGCCAAATTGCTCCCAGCAGTTCAGCCCTTCAGGGACCCTCTTTACTAATTCTGTTTCCAACTTGCTTGGTACCCAGGTGCCCAGGCTGATGCCATACTCAAACTTGGCAGACTGTGTGCTCCCCCAGAATTTTCTGCTCCAGTTATTCCGGTGAAAATGCGAAGGTGGAGAAGATGGGAGAGGAGAGGGCAGCCCATCTGGTCCAGGCAGGAGGCAGAGGTGGGTCAGCTCTCCTGGCAGTAGATCTACCAGCCAGAGGGGCCCATGCACACAAGAGGCCTCTGGACCAGGGCATCCCAAGACACCCACCTTAGGCCCCACCCTGGGACAGAGCGTTCAGCAAGGAGGCCTGGATTCCAGCCCTGAGTCTGTCACATCCTGCTGTGTGACCTAAGGCAGGTTCCTTAACCTCTCTGTTTCTCCATTGCTCTTGTGTCTACAATGAGCAATATCTAGGAATTCTCCATGGTTCAGGTCACAGTCCCATCTGAGAAGCTGGGGGAAGCCATAGATAGCCTCCCAAGAGCAATGCTTCTAACTTCAGATCGCCAGGACCTTGGAGCAAATGACCCCAAGGGAGCCATCTGATGGGTGCTGAGAACCCTGTGCTTCTGGAATGTTGGGACTAGAGGTCCAGGGGCTTACCTCCCACTCAGACCGTCTTTGCTATCTCTCTACCCAAGAAGTCCCATGGAACCAGGGAAACAAACCCCAATGGACATTCCTCCTGGGCTTCTTTCTCTGCCGTCTCAGAGATATACCAGTTCCTGGCCTCCCCCATCCCTGCTCATTAATTATCTCTTTGTTGTCATGGTTTTTCTGAGCCTTCCACAGAGAGAAGGCCAGAAACAAGCAGTGAATCAGATCATCAGCTGCCCTTGGGCTGAAGGGTCGTCAGAGGTGACCTAAACACACACACATATACACACATATACAAGCACATACACACATGCACAAGTGTGCACATGCACATGCATACGCATGCACATATGTGCACGCACACGCATACACACGTGTTCACACACATACACACATATTTGTACACACCCCTACATAAACATATACAATACGTGTATGCACATGCGTGTGCACACGCACATACATGTACATGTGCACGCGTGCACACAGACACTGTTCCTGTGCCTCAGCCCTACACCCCCTGCACATACCATGGCTGCTCGCCCTCCCAGAGGCCCAGAGACTGTCACCGCGACCATCACATCTTCTGCCCCTCCACCCCCAATCCTGCCATTTCATTTCTGGCAAAGCCTCCAGTGCCCACCAAGGTCAGTAAGGTTTAGGGGACACAAATGGTTAAAACAGGGCATCTGGGAACCACAGGATCATCAACCCTGTTACCCCCTTGCTATGTGACTCTGGGGGTTGTAAATGATATGCTTTATGCTGTCATTGTTATATTTCACACAGCCTTCAACACGCATCATGTACCATGCAAAGTGCTTACCTGAATTTCATCCTCACAACAAACCTACAAGACAGATATTATTATCCCCATATTTTACTTACCCACTACTGTGTACCAAGTTACCCCACAACTTCACAGCTTAAAACGACAAACACTGATTATCTCGTGCAGCTTCAGAGGGTCAGGAATCTGAGAGTGGCTTAGCTGGATGGCTCTGGGTCTCCCATGAGGTTGCATGCAGGCTGTCAGTCAGGACAGCTGTCTCATCTCAAGGCCTGCCTGGGCCTGGAGAATCCACTTCTAGGCTCATCCACATGGCTGTTGGGAGGCCTCATTTCCTCACCGCGTGGGCCTCTCCACATCCTGCCTGAGTGGTCTCAGGACAAGGCAGATTGGCTTCCCCCAGAGCTAGTGATAAGAGAAAGAGAGAGAGAAGAAGAAAGGGAGAAAGAGACAGAGACAGAGAAAGAGAAACCCAAGACAGAGTCTCAGCATCTTTAATAACCTAATATCCTAGCCTTGGAATTGAATACCATCCCTTTGCCATGTTTTGTTGGTCACACAGACCAAGCCTGGTACAATGTGGAAGGAGACTGATAAAGGGTGTAAATACCAGGAGGTAGGGGTCATTGGAGGCCATCTTGGAGACTGGCTATCACACCCCATTTTGCAGATGGAAAAACTGAGACTCAGAGAGATGAAGTGATTTGCCGGAGGTCACACAACCAGCAAGTGATGGAGTAGAGATTTGAACGCAGGACTGTCCAGCTCCAACGTGTCTCCCCTTAACTGCGTATCTTCTCCTCTATCTGGCTTTCGTTTCGCCAAATAGTAGAGATGTTAGAGGAAGGAGTTAAACTGGATAATCTTTAAGGGTGTGGCCCATATCTTTAAAAGTTCACCAAAATGTTCATCGCAGCTCTATTTATAATAGCCAGGACATGGAAGCAACCTAAGTGTCCATCAACAGATGCATGGAGAAAGATGTGACACATATATACAATGGAATATTACTCAGCCATAAAAAGGAACGAAACTGAGTTATTTGTAGTGAGGTGGATGGACCTAGAGTCTGTCATACAGAGTGAAGTAAGTCAGAAAGAGAAAAACAAATACCGAATGCTAACACATATATATGGAAT
>NC_041216.1:20585737-20600693 GCF_002837175.3 Physeter macrocephalus
AGAGGGGTGGAATAGGGAGGGTGGGAGGGAGGGAGATGCAAGAGGGAAGAGATCTGGGGACATATGTATATGTATAACTGATTCACTTTGTTATAAAGCAGAAACTGACACACCATTGTAAAGCAATTATACTCTAATAACGATGTTAAATATATATATATAAAACTAAAAATTAAATAAATAAAAATAAAAAAAGTTCAAAGGCTTAATTAACAAGGTACAGAGTGAGACCAGTCTCCCGACTTCCAACCACCAGGCTCTTGTCTACTTCAACAGAGCAGCCCTCAACCCTGGGAGCTTCTCTTCTGTATAAAATTGGCTGGTACAAGTCTCAAACCACCTCTGGGTCTTGATTACCTCCTCTGGAGAATGGGAGCAAGAGAGGGCATAGACAAGCTCTAATGATGACGCCAACCACAACGAACATGAAGACGATAATGATGATAAAGAAGATGACGCTGATGCCAGGGATAAAGATGGTGAAGTTGAAATGACGATGATGCTGGTTGCCGTGGTGATGGTGATAGTGATAAGTACTACGTACTGAGCCCCTCCTATGATGCTAAGAACTTACATTTCATTTCATCTTCACAAGCTTTGCCATTCAAAATGTGGCCCATGGGCCAGCAGCATGGGCACCACCTGAACACCTGTTAGAAGTTCCGAGTCCTGTCTCCCTTGCCCACTCCAGGAGATCGGCGTGCACAGTTGAGCTTGAGAAGGGCTCACACTTCTCAGAATCAAAAGCTAACACAACCATCCAGGAGGGGATGTACCATTCTTGACCCTGCTTTGCAGGTAAGAAAACTGAGACGTGGAAAATTCCCCAGCGAACAAGCAAGCGGTAGAGCCAGAATAAAGTTCTCGATCCTCACCCCAGACCTCTCCCACTCCTGCCCCTTTGGATTGAAGACTCTGTCTGTCCCTGGGCGAGGTGAGGTTACAGCCAGGGAGGACCCAGCCCTGAAAGCATCAGGACCGGTCCCAGCACCTCCTCCATCAGTCTGCCTCCTGCTGGCTCACAGTCCCTCCTCCTGGCAGGGGCCTCAGCAGGTAGATCAGAGGCGAGGAGGCCCTCCTGGTAAACAGTGACCTTGTTCCAAATTACTCCAGGGGGAAGGACATTCAGAATCAAGAAATAGCACTCAGCACAACATTTCTGAAAGAGGGGGAAAAAAATTAAGTCTTTGAAATAACATTAATCATGATAATGCTTTTGCTGGTTCCTTCCCTTGGTGTTTGCTGGATGTTCTTTCCTGATGTAGGTTTAACCCTCGGCAGCCCGGGCTCCCACAGAGTCCCTGGTGCTACATTCTCTCCCTGCCTCGGCCAAGAAACTCACCTGGTGCCTTGCAGCCCAGGGACTCATCTTTTCCAATCTCCCACCAGCCTTCCTAGGGCCAGGTGTCACTCCAAAGCAAGGTCAAAACTCAGGGGCCGGGCAGGTAAAATAAATGAAGGAAGTGGGCTGCGATTAAGACTTGAGTGTCCAGCTCATCCTGGGTTGCCTCATTTTAAAAATGAAAGACTGGCGTCCCAGGAACCCCTTCTGTCCCAGGCAAACCATGAAGGGTAGTCACCCTAATTGGGACTGTTATGAACAGGAAAAAAAAAGCCCTGTCCTGAGGGAGCAGCTGCTGTTCACCTTGGGCTGATGCTACACCATGATAGTTTGGACTGAATTATGTCCCCTGAGTTGAAGCACTAACCCCCAGTGTAACGACATTTGGAAAAAAGGCCTTTAAGGAGGTAATTAAGATTAAATGAAGTCTAAGTGTGGGCCCTAATCCTACTGGACTGGTGTGCTTTAAGAAGAAGGAGACACAGCAGGGATGCACGTGCACAGAGAAAAGGCCATGTGAGGACACAGCAAGAAGGCGACCGTCTGTGCACCAGGAAAAGAGGCCTCACGAGAAACCAACCCTGCCAGCACCCTGATCTTGGACTTCCAGCCTCCAGAACTGTGAGAAAATAGGTTGTTTAAGCCACCCAGTCTGTGGTATTTGGTTGTGGCAGTCCTAAGCAGGTTAATATCCACGGGGAAAAAAATAACAGTAAGAAAAGGCAACGTTTACACCGCCTTCACTGAGTTCCAGGCACTATTCTAAATCTCTACATGCATTAATATTTAATCCTCACAATGACCCTATAAGGAAGGTACTATCACCGTCCCCATTTTACAAATAAGGAAACTGAGGCACCGAGTTTAAGTAACTTCCCCCAAAGACTCACAGCTAAAACAGGTCAACACTGGGATTTGAACTCCTGGCTGGGTGCAAAGCTTGGCTCTTTACTACTACACTAGGAGTAGGAGCCCATGTTGCCCAAGCTTTCAGTTTTCCAAGGGAAACTGAAAAATTGCCTGATTGCTAAATGCTGGCTGTTAATTAAGAAAAAAAACCAGTATTTATGGACATGAACAAAGGATATCTGTGTCTCAGCTACCAGCTTATAACTGCTGCTTTTCAAGAATTTCAGCAAGTCAGAATTTAAATTTCATCCACCTCCACCACCCACACAACTACCTCTGCTTTCCAGTATGAGTGTGGATCTTACAACTCTGGGGTTGAGAGAAAATTAGATCATCACAGAACATTAGGAGCCCAGGGGGAATTTGGAGACTGTGGCAGCCAAGCCCTCATTTCACAAATGGTACCACTATCCTCAGAGAGGTTAAATGGATCACTGAGGTCACACAGCAGGCTAATGTCAGGGCCAGTGAGACCTGCTCACTGGTCACCCATCAAATCAAGGACAAAGGGAGCTGCTGTGCAGCCTGTCTTCATGGCCTGCTTTTCTCTATGTCTCCAAATTTGGCTTTCTGTCCATCCATCTGTCTATCCATCTATCCATCCATTCATCCACCCATCAATGAGTGGATGCACTCATTCACTTGTCCATTTATCTACTCATCCACCCATCCAACCATCCATCCATCCATCCATCCATCCATCCATCCATCCACTCAGCCAGCTGGTCAGCCTAGTTCAAGGCTTGCCCTGATTGTAAATGCCTTGAAATCAGGGGCTTTGCCTTGCCTGTTTTTGTATTCCCAACTGTTACACAGCACAGTGTTTAGCACAGTCTTATCCAACTTAACCCCTTCCTGGCTGTTATCCTTGGACAAGGCACCTCACCTCTCCAAGCCTCAGTTTCTCCATCTATAAAAATGGGGCCATAACGGTACGTATTTTGCAGTGTCATGAGGAGAAGAAGGAGATGTGGGCACCTAGTAGGTGTGCAGTAACCGCCAGCTGTGATCCTCAGCTCTCCTGTGGGGCTGGAGCCCACGTTATTCAAGGCCCTTCCAGCTCCACACTGCTGAGTCTGCGTGATCAGAGGATGCGACAGGGCAGGTGAGGAGCCTTGCTGCAGGAGAGGGGATCGGGGGTGGAGGACTGCAGTGGGCCATAGAGCAGCACAGGACAAGGCTGCAGAAAGCTGACTGGAGATCTGGCATTGCAGAAGGGGTTACCGATGGCTCTCACTTTCCATAGTATTTTAATTTTTCACTATAAGCAAACATTACCTTTCTAATCAGGAAAATGAAATAGCGCAGTTTCAAAAACACAAAAGCCAGAAACCCCTGGTTCAGACTCAGTTTGACAATCAAAGGTCTAGAACAGGGGTCAGTAAACTATGGTAAGGAGCCAAATCTAGCTCGCCACCTGTTTTTATAAATAAAGTTTTTTTGGAACACAGCCACACCTATTCACTTATATATTGTCTACAGCCCCTTTAGCCCTACAACTACAGAGTTGAGTAGTTGTTACAGAAATTGTGCGGCCTGCCAAAACAAAAATATTTACTATTTGGCCCTCAGAGAAAAAGTTGGCCAAGTCCTGATCTAGAAGAACATAGTTTTGTGAAGAAAAAATTAGTCCTTGCCCGGTGCCAAGGCGAGATTACCAACATTTATAGGTTGGTAATCTGGGCATTACAGACTCCTGGGTCATTCGGGATTCAGAGGTCACTCAGTCCATGCCCTGCCTCCATCCCCCATAGATAAGGGTCTCCTCTGCTCTGACCAATCACCTAGGGAGAGCAATACCACGACCACCTTCTGACAGGGGAAGTCCTTCCTTAAGTCTCACTTAAATCTGGCACCCCCTAATCCTCCTGCCTCATGGCTCAGACCCCTGGCCCAACCCCAGGCACTTTGTCGGGTGACCCCATTGTTACTGGCCGAGGCTTGGATCTTGCTCAATATCCCATCAAGACAGCGAGATCTCAATCATCAGGAGGGAAGATGGCGCTACCCCACCCCTCCCCCTCCTGGCCTCCGGGCCCCGGGGATGTACACAGGCAGGGCTGAACGAAGGGGTCCACCACACCGGCAGTAGGTGGGAGCTGATGGCTTTGGAAGCAATGTTACCACTTCTGGAAGAACGATTACTTTAGCGTTGCATAAACACCCATCCAGACCCGTTGCTCAGGGGTAAATGAAAGTATGAGAGCATCTGGGCTGACTTATCTCAGCCAAAGGAAGCCAGAGAAATTCATTTCCCCCTCTAAACGATCTCCTCTGGGTCCTAAATATTCAATAATTTCCTAGCTGGGAAATGGATTTCCTCCCCTTCCCCGTGGCAGACAGTTTGCATTCTTAAGCCTGACACCATCAGGGTATTAAAAGGCACACTTTACAGTGGGCTCTGGGCAACAGCCCCTAACCCAGCTCAGGGAGACTTAGTAGCATGTCAGGACCACAGACCCCCCGCCCTGAGCTGGGGCAGCTCTCACCTGTTCCTGAGCCAGGTCTGTGGTAACTGTCCCAGCCCAGCCCACCCAGACCACCACCAGACAGGCCGAAGAGGAGGTCTGGCCGCCCAGACCTCGAATCTGATGAGAGCTCGGAGCCTTGTCTGTCTTCCCCACTAGGGGGTGACTTTGAGGACAGGGACTGTCTCAGGTTTATTCCTATATCCCCATGTGTCTGTGACATAGAAGGTGGTCACTATTTGTTGAAGGAGTGAATGGATACATGGATGAATAAATGAACGAAGAGAGAATAGAAGGGTGGATAAATGGCACTTTCAACATCATTCATTTGACTCCTTAGGGTGAGGACTGTGATTTATTTCTCTCTCTGCCTCAGTGCCTGCAACACCATAGGCAGCCCACAAATGTTCATTAAATTCATGTATCGGAGAATGAACCAGAGTCACTGCCCTAACTAGTCTTGAGGACTGGGCTTCCTAACCCAACCGAGATTGGAACCTGCTCAATGGTGACTCTGGCCCCTAAGTAGCCCCTACCCACTCCAGGCCTGTGGGGAGGGGGAAAGGCAGGATGCTACAGTCTGCTCTGCATGCCCTGGCCAGGGAGGGAAATTTGCATCCATTGGCAGAGGAAGGGAAGCAAGGCGAGCTTCCCAAGGGGTCTCAGAGCATCAGGCTTGGAATATGTTCACCAAGAGGGAAAGGATGTAGCCAGAGAAGAGAGATCCAATCACGAGAGACGCTTCCAGATGTCCCAAGGTGTCAGGGCTCCGAGTGTGCCTGGAGGGTTGGAGACAAGCAAACGAAGGAAAACTGGAGAGAGAAGCAGAAAGAAGGGGGCAAAAACAGAAGATTGAGACAGAGCGTGAATAAAAAAAGGGAGACAAAACCAAAGAAGGAAGAGGATGGGGTGGAGACATGAGACAAAAGCAGCCCCCAGACCCACCACCTCGAGACAGGCCCCAGGGGAAGACCTGCTGTCATCTTTTCTGGAGGCAGAGGGGTGGACTGGACGATGCTGAGATGCCCGTCACCTAGAAGCTGACTCAAGGTCTGCCAAACAGGAGATGGAAGCCAGGAAAAAGTTGGACTCCCTTCTTGGCCAGGTTTTAGAGACTCTACCTAGAGGGTGTGCTGGGAGCCTCCCCTACTGCCCCTGTACCCAACCCTGACCCCACTGGCTGCCCCAGCCTCGAGGCTCCATCACTTTGCCAGCCGTGAGTACGAACAGAGATGTTCAGATGCCAGA
Organism: Physeter macrocephalus; assembly: GCF_002837175.3. NCBI lineage: Eukaryota > Metazoa > Chordata > Mammalia > Artiodactyla > Physeteridae > Physeter > Physeter macrocephalus. Next base: position 20,591,705 of record NC_041216.1, read on the forward strand.
ACACCTCTGGACCTACACTCGTCATCACCAACACTATCAACTCGAACTTGAGCTTCACGGAAGCAGGGATGTCTCTCTGTTTCACTCACAGAATGTATACCCCAGGATCTAGAACAGTGCCCATAGTAGGTGCCAAATACGTGTCTACTGAATATGGATGAATCAATGAACAGACCCCCTCACAGTACCAGATCCAGGAGAAGCCATCTCAGTAGCTCCAAGAGGAGGGTCCTGGGCTGCCTGGGCCCTGAGTCTGGGGGTGCTCCTGCTGGGAGCTAAACCCAAGGTTCTTCCCCAAAGCCCCAAGGTGTGTCTTTCCCCCTCGCATCTCAGAAGCTCTAACAGGACACAGCTGCTTCTTACTCACCCCACCTCAAGCTTGGCTGAGCTCAACGGTTCTTAGCTCTTGACCACACACTGGAATCACCTAGAGAACTTTTTAAATTACCAGCTCCATTCCAGATCAATTAAATCAATTTCTCAGGGTGGGTAGCAGTTTAAAATCTCCACAGATGAGGGACTTCCTTGGTGGTCCAGTGGTAAAGGGTCCACCTTCCAATGCAGGGGATGCAGGTTCGATCCCTGGTCAGGGAACTAGGATCCTGCATGTCACGGGGCAACTAAGCCCGCATGCCACAACTACTGAGCTTGCACGCCTCAACTGGAGAGCCTGTATGCCGCAAACTACGAGCCCACACGCTCTGGAACCCATGCGCCACAACTGCAGAGCCCATGCGCCCTGGAGCCTGCACACCACAACTAGAGACGAGAAAACATGCACACCACAACTAGAGAGAAGCCCACGCGCTGCAACGAAGAGCCCGTGTGTCACGGCGAAAGATCCTGCGTGCCTCAGCGAAGATCCCTCATGCCACAACTAAGACCCAACGCAGCCAAAAATAAATAAAATACATAAATAAGTCTTTGAAAAAACACTCCACAGTTGATTGATTCTAAAATGCAGCCTGACATCCATCCAGACAAAACAAGAATTCAAACAGATACATATGCACCCCTATGTTCACAGCAGTGCTATTCACAACAGCTAAGACATGGAAACAACCTAAATGTACATTGGCAGATGAATGGATAAAGAAGATGTGATATATAGATATAGATATAGATATAGATATAGATATACACACGTATACAATGGAATACTACTCAGCGTGAAAATGAACGAAATAATGCCATTTGCAGCAACATGGATGCAACTAGAGGTTATTGCACTAAGTGATGTAAGTCAGAAATAGAAAGACAAATACCATATGCTATCACTTATATGTGGAATCTAAAATATGACACAAATGAACCTATCTATGAAACAGAAACAGACTGATAGACATAGAGAACAGACTTGTGGTTGCCATGGGGGACAGATGAAGTGGGAGCTTGGATTAGCAGATACAAACTATTGTATATAGGATGGATAAACAACAAGGTCCTACTGTATAGCACAGGGAACTATATTCAATATCTTATGATAAACCATAATGGAAAAGAATATATATATGTATAACTGAATCACTTTTCTGTACAGCAGAAATTAACACAACATTGTAAATCAACTATACTTCAATTTAAAAAATTAAAGTACTTTGAAGGCTAAAAAAAACTATACTTCAATAAAAAAAGTAAAGAAAAAAATGTTAAATAAATAAAATGCAGCCAGAACTAAGAACTTAGCATCTAAGTTCCAGAACAGAAGTTTTCACAGTGTGGTCCAGGGACCAGCAGCATCAGTTTCACCTGGGAACTTGTTAGAAATGTAAATTCTTGCGCCCCAGACCTGCTGAATCTGCAGCTCTGGAGGTGGGTCCAGGCAGTGCGTGTTTTGAGGAGCCCTCCAGGTGATCGTGATGCAGTTCAAGTGAGAGAGCCAGGCTCTAATATTTCTCCAAAATCCCTCCAGGGAGAATATCCCTCACAGGGTCTCCATCAGGCCTGGAATGAGCTCCCGGGAAAGCCAGGTTGCCGAGGGCCTGGGGATGAGAAAGGATTGTTTCTGGGGTACCAACAGCCCAGGGAATAAATATTCTGGGAGGATCAATTTCCTGGGATGGGAGTCCCAGACTTCTTGAAAAACAGCATTCTTGGGTGATTAACACTCCTGCAATCACAATTCCCAGAGGCTGTGGTTCCAGCGATCCTTAAATATCAGTGTTTCTGGGGCATCAGCTTTCTGGGGTATCAACAATCCAATATCAACAGTTGGAGACCAGCAAGTTGGGAACATTAATCTCCCGAGATGGGATTCCAATCCTCCTTCAATAGGAGGTCTGGCAGCGCATCATTTATTTCCAGGCTACTTTTCTCTGTGTCCTGTGGGAAGTCTTTCCCACACCATTTGCCAAGTGGGGCCTGTTTCACAGGTCTTTCCTCCAGCCCCGGAGCCTTGGGGGAGAGGGCAATGGGGGTTCTGCAGGTTCCAAAAAATGTTTCCTTCTTTGCTCCCCAAGTTGTTGAAGGGCTCCTAATGGGGCAGAGGAGGGTTGCATGGCTGCCTGGTGAAACTGCAAGACTCCTCCTGGTCAGTCCCATCTTAACAACGGTCCAGTCAGAAGGTTAGTTTCTCCAGGGCGTGTCCAGCCCAGCTCTGAGTGGGAACAGGGAAGGTGAAGGCTCAGACCCTGGAACAGCAGCCCCAAAGGGCACAGTTTCTACCTGGCCGGACCCATCAGAAGAGGCAGATGAGGGAGAGGCTAGAAGCAGGAAGCCTGCAGCCAGGAGATGGGTTATACACTTGCTGACCGGGGAGAACCCAGATGTCCCAGCAGGAGGGAGGGCCCCCCTGAGGCCACTTCTTGGGTGCTGGCCGTAGAGGCTGGAAACTTCTGGCCCTGGCTCCATCCCAAATGCTGTGTGATCCCGGAAACTCTCTCTTCTTCTCTGGGCTTCAGTGACCACATCTTTAAAAGGGTAGAATGAGCCTGGATTGTTTCTGAGGCCCCCTCTAAACTTCCAGTCTAATCCAATCCATCTAATCCAGCTGTCGGCCTTCATTCAACAAAAGTAATATGACCATCTTAAAGGAGGAACAACTGAGGCTCAGAAAGGTGACATGAGTTGACCAAGGTCACGTGATGAATCAGGGACAAAGGGGAGAGCCAGAGCCCTAGCCCCTGCCCTCTAAAAAATCCTACCCTATGGGGTGGTAGGATTTTGAGTTTTAAATTCCAGCTCTCTCTTTACAGCTGTGTGACTCTGGACAAATGACTCCCCTTCTCTGAGCCTCAGTTTCCTGATGACCTCTCGGAGGATTCCCACATGAAGATAAAGTAAAAGAGTAACCACGAACAATTTTACAGCCCTAACTTTGGGCCAGACCCTGTTGTAGGCACTTACACAGATGGATTCATTTGTGTCCTCCCCATGGCCTCATGAGGAGCGTACTGCTGCTGTAGTTCACAGTTCACAGAGAAGAAGTGGGCTCAGCAAAGTCAAATTCCTTCATCTGAAGACACTGGCTTTCTAATGGCAGAGCCAGGGTTCCACAAGGTCCATGCACTGAGCCGCCTAAAAGAACATTTGAGGTTTGGGCCCATGTTACACAGTTTAGCTGTTTCTCTCCCTCCTGCATCACCTGATTCCCTTCACGATGACAAGGGTCTCCCCCTGCGGCAAATAAACCAGCCAAAGTCAGCTGAGCAGACAGAAACTTCTTCTCGGGCAACATCAGTCTCACTTCTCTGCAACCTGCAAGACAAGAGCCCTCGGGGGTCCCATTGGCTAATGAGACCCTCCTTCTCCACCATCACGGTTGGGAGGACAATTAACCAGCAGCCAAAGAGGATCCTGGGCAGCTCCTTTCTGTCCTGTGCTAATTATGTCCAGGGCCAGGCCCAGTGCGGGTCCCCATCTTTGCAGGCGGGAGCTCACCTGGCAGTGACCCTTGCAAAGACTCACAACCTCCACCCGGACAAAGCTGGACCGAGAGCCAGCCCTTCCAGGGGAACGCGGTCACCGCCTGCACGGTGACAGAGGAACGCGCCCAATAGTCCCTGGAGCCAATCCAGCCCTGAGATTTCAAACCAGCCACTCGGGGGACATTTCTGCAGAGAAGCACCAGGCTTGGGGGAAATCCCAGGCAGTGGTCGGGCACCAGCAGCCACAGCTGGGGGCAGGGACAAGAAGCAGCCAGCAGGCGAGATAATTGTGCCCTCTTGTCTAAGAAGGAAAATCTGAGCACTGCCTGCAGCCAGATAAAGAAGGCCTCCCCCGCCCCGGGCCAGAGGTGTGTGGCGGCCGCAGAGTTGGCTGGGGGATGAGGTTAATTCACCAGTCGAACCCTATTCAGTGGTTCCATCCTTAATTGCAGTCAGGCGGGTTGGAGGCTGTGGGAGGCATAGGAGGGAGGGAGCCACCCCCAGGACTGGGGTCTGGGGCCGAGGCAGCCCAGATGCAGCAAGCAGCAGGGTATCTCAGGGACATCCCGTGGGCCCTGGGCTTGGCGGGGGGCTGCCAGGTGGGGTTTCACCCCACCTGGGTTAAGTCCCGTTATGTGTATGAATAAGCATCAGATAAACGGGGTTCCAGTCCCAGCTCTGCCCCCCAGGCAAGCTACCCCACCAGCCTGAGCCTCAATGTCTTCCTCCGAACGGGGATCAAAATAACCCGTCTCAAATGGTTACCGAGAGATTAAATGAGATAATCCGTACCGAGCAGGAGACACAGCCCTGCCCTGTGCCCAGGCTCAAAAAACATAATCCTGCAGTATTTCTGAGTCAAGAACAGAATAAAAGGGCTGTTTTTAAATAACCACCTCCACAAAATGCTCATTTGATGGCTCTGAAGGGAGGCTGGTGCATTTAAGACAGGAATCGATCCAGCCCTCGGCCAGGCCGAGGAAGAATATCAATCCTTGAGTACATTAAGAGCGGGATTGATGGGGAGCTTGGAGCTGTGATGAATGGAGTCTGTGGGGAGCAGCCCCTGCCCCAGCCGGGCCCCTCAGGCTACTCCCTGCAGTGGGGCTCAGGGGAGGAACCCATAGGACCCCCAGACCCGAACCATGACTCCCGGGCCTTTTCCCAAAGAGCAGCTGGGATCCAAAGCCCTTACACACACACACACACACACACACACTCGCGCGCACACACACGCACACACACGCACACACACATGCACACACACGCACACACACGCACACACGCGCGCACACACGCGCGCACACACGCACACACACATGCACACACACGCACACACACGCACACACACATGCACACACACGCACACGCACACACACTCTGAGCTGTGCCCACATCCTAGGGACAGCTGCAGTCTGGGGGGATGGATGGCAGCTCACAAACTCAATCCAGTTACGCTAGTGCCTGTAAAGCACTAACTGTGCGGGCCCTGGAGCCGGGGAGGTGAATGACGTAGCCCTGCCCTCAAGGGGTTCACAGTCCAGTCGGGGATACAGACCTACAATAGGGAATCATGCTGAGCTGATGAGGACTCTGAGAGCGCAAGGGCTGCAGGAGCCCAGAGGAGGGGCACACGCCCAGGCTAACAGCCAGGGAGGAAGCAACACCTCTGCTGAGCCCTAGAGGTGGACGCTAGGCAGGGAGAGAGGGAAAAGTGTTCCAGTCAGGGGAACAGCATGAGAAAAGGTCAGAGGCAGGAAAGAGCCGGGCGTGTGTGCAGGGCCCAGCAGCCATCCTGCAGCAGGCAAGGGAAAGGGGTCCAGGTGTTATCCCGTGAGTAATAAGGAAGGATGAAAACATTTCAAGAGTCAGTTCTAGACCTTCTCTCGGGAGTGGGGCACAGGTCGGGGAGCAGGTGAGCTGGAGGGGAAGGATGCCATCCTGGGCTCCAGGAAGGCTCTGAGCAGCCCAGGATTCTCTGTGGAGCCAGCCTTCTGGAAGCTACATGAGCTCTGCTGGAACCCACAGAGCAGAATGCCATCCTTGACCCCCAGGGCTGCCCCCCTATAGCTGACTCTCCGTCCACAGGCCTGAGGTTGGAGTTGAAGGGAATCGTGTGTATAAAAGGGAGACTCAGCACAACCCGCTTCCTACCCAGCTTGGCTTGGCTGTGTGAGCCAGGGGTACTCACTTCACCTTGCTGAGTTTTCAGTTCTCATCACTGTAACTCCCCCACCCCTGCCTCTCCCTTGGCCTTGGTGGAAAAAAGGAGAAAGAAGGAAACTGACTTCAATCTAGTAAGTGCCAGCTGTGGGCCAGGAGCTACACTTCCTTTCATCACTAGAAAATTCCTCTCTACTAAATGGGCTCTGTGACCGTGGGTCAGCCACGACCCCCCTCTGGGCCTCAGTTTCCATGCTATAAAATGCCGTGGTTGGTACTTCTTGCCTTCAAGGGTTCATCCAGGGCTAAATAGTGCAAAAAGAACCGTTTCGGAGCCAAAGTCCTGGCTTCTGACTCCTGCGCTGTGTGACCTTAGGCAAGTGCCCCAAACTCTCTGGGCTTCACATTCTTCTGCAAGATGGGGCTAATAACTCCCACCTGGCCAAGAATGGTGGGCACACCAAGAGACAGGTTATGCAAAGCACGCAGCACGTCCTGAGCACACAGAAGCCCCTTCCTATATATCTGTGGGGTCGGATGTCTGCATGGCTTCCCAGCGAGGAGCTGGCCCTCCTCCAGCACAGAATGGCTCTGGCCCGGCCCGGGGAGCTGGGGCTGCAGCAAAGGACAGGGCAGCAGAAATGCACACAGGCACCGGCTGTTTGTTCAGGCATGCTGTTTGGAATGAATCTCCTTTTATCCCTGCGAGTGAAGTCTCCCGCACTGGGCAACTCGTCCTAGGTGAGCGTCTGCCGTGACTCGGGCCCCCATTTATCAAGCGGGCGTTTGATGGAATATGCCCCCTGAAGGAATTGCACTCCCAGACACTCTTCACACTCCGCCAGGGTCTTTGAAACTTAACAGCAGGTTCTTTAAAGGGACAGGAGAGACGAGCTGCATCCCAATTTGTAGCTTTCAAACATGTCAACATTAATAGAGGTCACTGTTCCGGGGGAAATGGGGCCCTTCCCAGGAATAAATCAACAGCTGGCGCTGCCGGCCGACCGATCCATTTTGCTCATGTTTCCTTTCTGATCCTCCGCTGGTGCCTGGGGTTAGAGGCGTGGGGGAGGTGGACGTATCTGCACCTCCTTCACTGGGCCTGGCGGGGAGACTCCTGTCTGAAAGATGCCTAGAGAGGTCGTCTGTCATCCTGTCCCTTCTGCCATTGCCAGGTAGGATGATGGGATTTCAGTGCAGGATACCACTGAGCATTACGGAGGGTTTATGGGAGCCGGGCACCGGTCTCAGGGCTCAGGGTGCATCCTCTCGTTTCATCCTTATAGCTCCCTGGGGAAACTGAGGCCCAGAGATGGTAGGGACCTTGCCTGAAGTCCCACAGCTGTTAAGGGACTCGGCTGAACCTCCAACTCCTACTCACCTCAATCCAAAGTCTGACCTTAACCACGCACCAGGCTGCCTGTCAGAAGGGTTTGGGGGTCAAGAGTTGGAGAAAATGAGATTTCCTGACCTGCAGACCCACTGGGTATGATCCCTAGTGACCTTATTTCATTTCAGTCTGGGCTTCCCTTTCACCCAGAGAGGAGGCAGGAGGTTGCTACCCATCTGACCACCAACTGTCTATCCTGACCCAGCTTCCTGGAGAAAAGCTCCTACAGTAGGAAATCTGGAGGCAGCTTGGCTCGAAAATTACACCCCAGGCTTTGCAAGCAGACAGTGCTGGTTCCAATCCCTGCTCCGCTCTGTCCTATCTGTGTGGCCTCGGGCAAGTGACTTGACCTCTCTGAGCCTCAGTGTGAAACATACACTCAGCCTTGGTTTGAAAACAGAGCCCCTCCAGCAGGGCCTCTGCACAGTCATGGGATGGGGGCTATAGGGTCTACTTGACCATCACCCCCACTGCCCCAGACCCCTCTGACTCTTTTTTTCCCAGCACTTCACTGTCTGCAATAATGCAGGCACAGTGCAGCCTGACCCTGTGATGGTCCTGCCACACTTAAAACTCTTGCCAATGCTCAGATGTATAATGTTTTATGTTTCTGTCGTTTCTCAGTTACTGATTGTTTTATCAATAGTGCCACTTGTGTGAGGCTTATGATTTATCTGGTTCTGCCCCCACCTCCCTGGGTGGCCCTGGGCAAGTCATTCATCCTCCCGGATCACAGAGCACAGGAGCTGGGAGGGAGGGACCTCGGAGATCATCAATCAGGCCTTTCATTATATCAATAAGAATCACGGCAGCAACCCAACCACCTAAGAAACCGGTGGTAGACCAGTACGCTGGGGCCCCACCCCTCACCGTGCCCCTGCGTCCCAGCCCGCAGCCAGCACCAACTGCCAACCAACCACGAGAGTGATGCCATCCTCAACATCCCAGCCGAGTCAAGCCCATTGCCGGCCGGCTGCAGCTGCACGAGTGACCCAGACAACAACAGTGACCATCTCAGTTTTCCCTGGGACTCTCCAGTTTTAGCGCTGAAAAGTCTCACCTCCCAGGAACATGCCTCCCCTACCGCAGTCACCCTACCGAAAACAGATGGAGCAGAAAAGCCAACCCATCAACTCATAGAGTTAAGAGAAAAGTAAACAACTGCTGTTTTAAGACTCAAGTTTGGGGGTGTTTTGTTATACAGCAAATGGATAACTGAAACATGTCCCTAATATGTGCCAACCTTTCAACATAAAAAGTTCCAATCTTCACAACAGTTCTTTTGAGATGGTTTTGTTACCCAGCAAGTGGAGAACATGAGGCTCAGACAGCTCAAGTGATACTTCAAGGTCAGACATTCAGAGAGCTAGTGTTCAAACCCCAGTCTAACTCCAGCAGCTAAGCCACAATTGTCATCACAAAAGCCCTGAGTGTTACTACTGCCATTTAGCAAATAGGAATGACAGTTGAGACAGATGTGACTTCCCCAAGGCCACACAGCAAGTTAGTGCACAGGGCTGCATCCTCTGACATCCTAAGTTCAATAATACAAAAATCTGCATCAGTCATT
>NC_041216.1:20601193-20603737 GCF_002837175.3 Physeter macrocephalus
AAAAAATTCTGCAAATGAGCACATCACTCCCCTAACATTTTGCTGGGTGTGCTATGAGCAGGGCAGAGAGCACATCCTGCCCATGTTAGCAGCTCCTGAGCTGGAATAATTAAAGAGGTCTCCCCCCCTTAACTGTGTGCCCAGTCTCTGCCCTCTCTAGGGGCATGTGGCCCCAGCAGAGCGAGGGTTTGGGAAACCAGTCCCCACCCCTGATGGTAGCCTGTCCTCACCCCACAGGCCTTCCAGGAAGACAGAGGACCAGATGGACTCTGAAGTCCCCGTTCCTAACTGCGTTCGTTGCTCCCTGCGGTCCCAGGGCCCCCAGAGCCCTGTAGGAGCTTCACCGCCCCTCCCCACCGACACAGATTCTGCCTCCCACGTGGCCCAGACCTGCCCACCTCTCTCCAGGTCCCTGGCTCCAGCCATCAGCCTCCCTCCCCTGGACAGCCTCCAGCCCACCACCTTGTCTCAGAGCATCGCTGATGGGACCGAAATGCAGATGCGGTCTCATGGCTTCCTCTTGGCCTCTTATGGCTCACTGTCACTTTGGGGAAAGCACGGCCTCCTAGGGCACCCCACACACACTCTGGGAGGAACTGGGGAGACGGCAGCCTCACCTGGCCCTGCTCACCCCTTAGACCCTCCCCTCCACCACACCGAGGCTCACTGCTTCCGAGGTGCCAGGCGTTCCCTCGCCCTTGGGCTCCGGCACAGGCTGCCCTCTCAGCCTAGACACTCTTGCCCCGACCCCTGCTCCTTCACTCTCTGCCTCGGGACTCGTGGGCTCTCCCAACTCCCACCCCCCCCATCCCAGCACCTGCTCTCTGCATGGTAATCACCTGCCTATGTGTCTGGTTCTGCTGCCAGAGGAACCTCGTCTTGGTCACCAGTGTACACCCACCACCCAGATCACCCTGACCCGCTGTAGGAGCTTTGGAAGTATCCGGGGGACAGATGAGCAGCTGAATGTGTGATCTACTCCTGGATCACGACTCACATCAGGTGGCAAAGGGGGCAACTCTCAAGGGTGGGCAGGGGCCGGTCCACCTCAGAGCTGCCACCAAGCCCACAGCAGCCATGCAGCAAGGACAACCCCTAGGCTCGCATGAGCCCACATCAGCTCTCTCAGCCTAGAGGAGAGGAGGCTATCCTGACACCAACCTCCTGGGGCTGAGACCTGGGGCGGGGGGGGGGATGCGGGAGACTTACTGCGACGGGAGCTCTTCCGTCTCCAGCTGGAGCGCCGGACCCCAGAGAAAGCTGTGTCCACGGCATCCCCATTGCTCACCACGGCCGGCCCCCTGCGGGCAGAGAAGCAGGGCCAGTGAGTCGGGAGGACGGGACAGCTGGTTCCTTGAAGCGTCAGACAGCCCCTCACCAGGTGACAGGGCCACTTGCCCCCATGGCCGAGCTGGGGAGACCACAGCGGGGTTGGCCTTGGACAAGCCCCTTCCCCTCTTGGTTTCCTCACCTTTAGAAGGCACTGTAAGGCCGACCTGCTGCTTTACAAGAGCATAAAGGTCAAACTATTCACGGTGATAAGTGATAAGGATCAGATGCTCTCCGGGCCAGGGCACCCTGTCTCTCCTCCTCCAAGGCAGACTCAGTGGGAATCTCCATCTCCCCAGTCTTCCCATGCAAAATGGAGGAGAGGACTGGGGGGCCTTGCGTCTGAGAGACAAGGACCTGCAAGGCTTCACAAGACCGTGCACAGAGGGCAGGGCTTAATTCCCACACACACTTGAGGGTGGGCTGGACCAGAGACACGCTTCCCAGGAGCAGAGAAGCAAAGGGAAGGCAGTGGAGAAACAGCAGACACCACCTTAACCGTGCGGTCAAGTGAGCACACCCCCAATGCCGTCGCTCGGGCATCATGTACTCCAGGTATGACGTGATGAGAAGGGTGCTCACCTCTGTGGGATTCTTACCCCGAGCCCATAACCCCAGGCTAATCGTGAGAAAAACACCCAACAATCCCAGACGGGGGAACATGCTATAAAACACCTGCCCACTACTCCTCAACGCGGTCAAGATCATGAAAAACAAAACTGAGGAACTGTCACAGAGCAGAGCGGGGTAAATGACAACTGAACGCCATGTGGGTCCTGGATGGGACCCTGGGACAGAAAAGGAACATAAGCAGAAAAACTGATGAAATCCAGATAAAGTCAGGAGTTCAGAGAATGGTAATGTACCAACATTGGTTTCTTAGTTTGGATAACTATCCCGTGGTCATGTAAGACGTTAACAACGGGGAAAACAGGATGAGGTGGTATATGGAACTCTGTGTGCTACCTTTACAACGTCCCTGTAAATCTAAAACTATCCCGAAGTGAAAGGTTTTTGGTTTTTTTTTTTAAAGCCCGCGCTCAAAAAAAAAAAAAAGAAGCCACATCTGGCAACCCAGAGGGTAGAGGCCTTCTACTGTCCAAGGCAGCAGCCACTGTTATGAAGAATTGACTTGAACTTGCCAGCAGGAAAGCCCTTAACAGAGGAGGAGGAGGGGGAAGGGGAGGGGGAGGGGAGGAGGGGAGGACGGGGAAG
>NC_041216.1:20603815-20606716 GCF_002837175.3 Physeter macrocephalus
GAGGAGAGTGAAGCGTGGAACACCTCCTTTGAGCGGGCCCTTGGCCTCGCCTTCCCAGTAGCACTGACAGGTAGATCCTGGCATCCTTCCCACTCGGCAGGTGGCGGCCAGAGGAACCTGCCCAAGATCACCGGCCTGTGAGTGGCAGAGCCAGACGGTGAAGCCAGCCTGCTGGGCCCCTAAGCTGGGCTCTCAGGACTGCGTCTCAGGTAACAGAGCAAGGACAGGACGGCTGTGACGATGGAAACATGCCACGTCCGTGCTGTCCAGTGAGCCACGCATGGCTACGGAGCACTTGGAAGGTGGCTAATGGAACTCGTGTGGCTAAGGAACTTCACTTTTCATGTTATTTCATTTTAGGTCATTTAATTTTAAATAGCCACATGTGGCTAGCGGCCCCCCCCCAACAGGACAGCACAGGCCGAAGCCACCAGCACTATTGGAGAAGCAAGACTCAGCTCCAATTTTACTGCCAGAAGTCAGCAGTGTCACCCGGGGGTGAGGGGCACGTTTCAGTCCTGGCGTAACGCTTTCCATCAGCGGGAAGTAAAGGCCAAGAGGGGACAGGGCTGGTCTGGACCAGGAGGGGTGCTGGCCTGGAGCCAGCCGAGCCCCAATCCCTAACAGCGCTTCCCTGAGTCACCACCTTCTCAACCTGGAGACGCGGCTTCAAGGTGCTGAGTCCAGCCACTCAGAAATGCTCGGACAGAACGAAATCATTCCAGCGGGAGTTGACATGAGAGTCTGGCAGAATGTGGTTTTAAAGTTTGCTTTGCTACGTTAACCATGACAACTGGTGACTACTGGGAGAAAGCGCCAGGTGCTGCTGCTGGGCTTTACCTATATTTGCATATTTCACTACACAAGAGCGCACGTGAGGTAGCCAGTGTCGTCCTCATTCTAAGATGGGGAAACTAAGGCTCACGAAGTCTTGAGGACTGACTCTACTGAAGTCACTTGGCTCATCAGAGGGAGCTGGGATCTGCAGCCCAGGCTGTCCGCCTGCAGAGTCTGCTCCTTCCACCAGACCATGTGGAAGTAGGGAACCCGCATTCAAACATTCACCGACATCACAGATTCGCTGTGTCACGACATCACTGCACCTCGCTTGACTACTCTCCCAACCACGTTTTTAAAAAGGAAAGAGAGAAAGAGCTCTTGGCATAGTCAGAGATACATGCTCGAGTCTCTGTCCAGGAGAAATCGTGACACCAGCTCCAAGGCTGAGGTGCGTTTCGACCAGTGAACACCCCAGAAGGTCCCGGGTAACCTCTAAAGGTGACATCGAGGCGGGATGGGCATTTTGGGGTAAGGTCAGACAGCGTTAGAAGGGATCTGGAACTGCTATGACATACTAAAAGCCAGGACGGGGCCGAAAATATGAACCTCTGGTTTGCACGTTACCAAAATACAGTGAACTTATTTTTTCATCGTATTTCATTTTGAGTAATTTAATTTTAAACAGCCACATGCGGCTAGTGGCCCCCAAACAGGACAGCGTGGCTCTAAGCCACCGGCACGACTAGAGAAGCTAGTCTGGGCTCGTGCTTCTATTGAGCAGCCACCGAGGTACTGGTCCTGGCTTCCTGGGCGGGGGAGCAGGGATCACACAGCAGAGCAGTCACCTTTATGCCCGCCCTGAGTGCCTCAATGGCTGAGGCAAGCAGAGACACCAGGGGCCCCAAGGGAGGGAAGAGGCCAGTGCCCGTGCATGGACAGGTCTTCCCAGACTTGGCCGGAGACCACCAGCACCCCTGCCCTGCACTTTGCTGGTATCTTCTCTGTGCCCAGCCCTAGGCAGAGTGCTTGAGGACAGGTGTATGTCTTATTGTGACCATTTTACAGATGAGGAAAGTGAGGTTCGGAATTGGCAAGTACTTTGCCCCAAATCACCTGGCCAGCAAGTGGCAGAGTTGCACTTTGCCTGCAAAGCCTTGCTCTTGACACCAACTCTGCTGCCCTCAGACCGGAGCAGGTATCCCCTAGGCAGACGGGAGGGGGAAGAGCCTCCCAGGCCAGGGAAGCAGTGGGCATGGCAAGAAATGAGGCTGGGGGTGCCTCCTCCCTCCCTGGCCCTTCTAGCTGCCTGCCAAGGCCACTGACCCACCCTGAGCCCACCCAGGGGCAGCCTCTCCCAGGTGCTGCCTGGCTGGAAAATCTAATTCTCCTTGTGAGCAAACACTCCTGGAGCCTCCCCAAAGGTTTCAGATAATAAAAGAGCCATAAAAAAGCAATAAGAGGCCAATTATCTCGCCCTTATCTGAGCTTCCTGCACTTCTAATGCCTCTCAGCTTGCACATGCAAGAAAGGCCAGCCACTAAGATGACACTGTCTTACAAAGTGAGGCCACCGCCACTCGGAATGCCAAGAAAAGGAGCCAAGTCCGTGGAGAGGAACAGAGAACGAGAAGCTGGGCAAAGAAGAGGAGGCCCCCCCGTGACAGCGTTCACCGACCAGACTGAGGTCAAGTACACCAGGAGTCCACCACAGAGCTCAAAGCACCTTCTGAGCTCAACTCCTCTCTCTCCAGGGACACGCGGGGGACAAGAGGGGAGTGAGTGTCCTGTGACAGCAGGGACCTGCTCTGGCCTGGTCACCCCATTCCGTCAGCCCCTTCACACGAGGACACTCGGTGATGATGGATGCCCCCGCCCCCAGCCTCTTTTAAAGACAAGAAGCCCCACTCCCAGAATGGCAGCACCCCTGCCCCTGCTGCTGCTGGGCCCGGTTGCTCAGCAGATTCCACAGGGTCCCTTCCCAGAGGCTACACAGTGTGAGTTATCAGAGAGAAGACCCCCCAAACCAGTATGGGCAGAGGATCCCTGGCTGGGTGGCGGTGTGTGTGTGTGTGTGTGTGTGTGTGTGTGTGTGTGTGTGTGTGTGTGTGTGTGTGTGTGTGTG
>NC_041216.1:20609274-20626193 GCF_002837175.3 Physeter macrocephalus
TGTGTGTGTGTGTGTGTGTGTGTGTGTGTGTGTGTGTGTGCACGCACACACACGGTATTCCCGACGCCTTTTCCAGTACAAGGTATGAAAAATATGAAAGAGAAAAGAATTCCACCTTTGGGAATTGAAAGGACCAGAATAACATGAGCCTTATAAGGCCTTGAGTAAAACCCAATCTGCGGCAGACCGAGGGCTGGGACAGCAGGGCTTGTCCAGGATGGCCCGACTCAAGAGCACCACTCCCCTCGAGAAAGTCCCCACCAGCACCACTACCACTATCCCCACATCCAAGAGACACAAAAGGAAGGCAAAAACATCAAGCCCGGATTAAGCCTGCTGCCAGTTTTCTTTTCAGCCCTGGCCACTTTCTAGTTCATATAGCATGTTAAAGCCAGAAAGGGGGCAGGGGGGAGGGATAAAATGGGAGACTGGGATTGACATATACACACTACTATATATAAAACAGATACTTAATAAGGACCTACTGGATAGCACAGGGAACTCTACTCAATACTCTGTAATGACCTATATGGGAAAAGAATCTTAAAAAGAGTAGATATATGTATATGTGTAACTGATTCACTTTGCTATACAACTGAAACTAACACAACATTATAAATCAACTGTACTCTAATAAAGATTTTTTTAAAAAAAAAGAAGGACTTCCCTGGTGGTCCAGTAGTTAAGACTCTGCGCTTCCATTGAGGGGGCACAGGTTCGATCCCTGGTTGGGGAAGTTCCACATGCCGCACGGTGCGAAGATCACCTGGCGGGAGGATTCAAAGCGGCTGCCCATGGCAGTCACCTGGGAAGCTCCTCAGAGATACAGACCCAGAGCCCCTGCCCCAGTGATTCTGATCCATCGGTCAGGAGGGGTCCAGCACTTTTTTTTTTTTTTTTTTTGTGGTATGCGGGCCTCTCACTGTTGTGGCCTCTCCCGTTGCGGAGCACAGGCTCCGGACGCACAGGCTCAGCGGCCATGGCTCACGGGCCCAGCCGCTCCGCGGCATGTGGGATCTTCCCGGACCGGGGCACGAACCTGTGTCCCCTGCATCGGCAGGCGGATTCTCAACCACTGCGCCACCAGGGAAGCCCCAGCATTGTTGTTTTTAAAGCTCCCTGCTGGCTCCGATGTGCAGCCAGGGTTGAGAACGGGGGAATCTTGGGCTTAGGGTGGGAACAGACCTGGGATAAGATCACAGCTCTGCCACTTGAGGGACAGGATGAATAATCACTCTACTTCCTGCCGTGAGGATTAAATGAGATAACACAGATAGGGCACTTAGCACCTCTCTGTGCCTCAGTTTCCATATCTGTGAAATGGAGCAATAATACCTCCCTCTTAGGGTTCCAGGAAGGAGTAAATAAAGGCTTGTAAAACTCTTAGCAGAGGGTCTGGCCCACGATAAATAGCCCCGGTGCACTGTTTCCCTTCCCCCTCCTTCCCCTCCACCCCTCCTCCAGCTAACGGGGTCCCTGTATGCACTCACCTCTTCACACTGAGCCCGGCCACCCCTCACATACGGAATGGTTCTGGGCCCCAGTGTGTTTGTCCTGTGCCATCCCCCACATGGTCACAACTCCACTTACTGAATGAGCGGAGTGGGGAGGAGCCCCCAGGGAAGTCGGAGGAGGGGACCCTGACTTGATATCTATAACACAGTCCTCGGTGGGGAGCGAGCATCAAGGCCCCCGGGGAACCATCCTTCCCCACAGCCACAGACAATAACCCAGACCCCACCTCGGCCTTCTGCTCGGTGGTGCACGCACCTCCCTCCCGTCATCTCGAGGGCCCCAGGCTCAGCAGTCAGAGCCAGGACAGGCACTGTACCCCCGGCAATAACTTATCAAGAGCCTTGTGGGGTGTTGCAGAAGTTCCCATGGGAAAATGCTCACCCTATGTAATTAGGTCAAAAGGTGAGCTGGGAAACAGCATGTGCAATAAAACCACAATTCTATAAAATACTGATATATATACATAGGTCTACTTCTATAGCAAGGAAGCTGGGCAGGAACACACAGTGACAGAATTAAAGGTTGCTTTTAGTCTATCATTTTCTGGACTTTCCAATTCTTCTAAAATAAACATGCATGACTATTAGAAAAAAAGAAAGAAAGAAAGGGAGAAGGAAAACACATCCCAGGCAATGTTGAGCAACAGCTTGGCCAGCGCGGGGTCCCTTGTGCCCTGTGGAGTCCTGCTCCAGGCAGACCCACACCCTTTGAGGACAGTCATAAGAGCAGCTCGCTGACACAGCATCTGGTCCTCACATCTCATTTAGCCTCCACTTTACACAGACGAAATGGAAGGTTAAGCAGATCAGACAATGAACGGGTCCTGGGTTGTGGAGCTGATGTGGAAGACAGGCAAGGTCCAAACCAGATCTATGCGAGAGACGGAAGGGCAGAGGTTAGAACACTGGGTCTGGAAGCCAACCAGGTTCAACCGTGGCTCTGCCTCACCTCAGCTCCGTGTCGTGAGGCTGACAGCGTGTGTTCTCTGCACCTGCTTCTGCATCTGTAAAAGGGGGATTACAGTAGCACCCACCTGTGAGTGTCACGAGCCTTACTGGAGGCGGGAGAGGCTCTTAGAACAGGGCTTGGTGAATAATAAGTGCAGAATACGTGCAGGCCATTATGATCTGGCTACAGAGCCCATAAACACACCAAAGCACAGAATGTCAGCCCCCCGAGGGCAGGGACTGTCTGCCTCGGTCGCTGCAACGCCTGGCACATTGCAGGCACTCAGTAGAGGTGGAGGATGGAGGACAGAGGGGAAGGGCAGGGGGCTGCTGGGGAAGAGCAAGCAGAGCCCCGGTCCTCTGGCTTTGAACCCAAGCGCCACTACCTGCCACTCAGCTCCCTTGGACCAGTGAATGCACCTCTCTGGGCCTGCACAACGGAACCCGTAAGAATTCCCTCTTTCCAGGGCTGCTGTGTCAGTCTCCTACTGCTGCTGTGACAGTTACCACAACCTTAGTAACCTCAAACAACACAGATGTATATTATCTTACAGCCGTAAAGTTCCGAAATCCACAATGGACTTCACTTAGGGTAAAAGCAAGGTGTCGGCAGAGCTGTGCTCTTTCCGGCAGCTCTAAGGGAGAATCTGCTCCCTTGCCTCTTTCCAGCCTCTGGAAGCAGCCTTGGCTCGTGGCCCCTCCTCCATCTTCAAAGCCAACCGCACAGCATCTTTCAATCCCTCTCTGACTCCACAAGCCCCCTTTATAAGGATCCTTGTGTTCCATTGGGCCCGCCTGGATAATCCAGCATCATCTCCCCATCTCAAGGCCCTTAACTTCATCACATCTGTACAAGGTCGCACATTCCCAGGTTCTGGGAATTAGAACATGGAAGTCTTGGAGAGGGATATTAACCTGCCTGCCACCGTTGTGCAAATCAAGATGAGATGCGTGTGGAAAGGGCTACATAAACTGTAACGCCCGTGCACGTGTAAACTATTAGTACCGTGTCTTCTTTGTGCCAGGCACTGGGATGGAAGACGCATAAGGCAGAGTCCTGTCACTGCAGGGATCCAGGGGTGGACTTGACACGTTCCTGAAGGGGGACTCGATGTAATGAATGCGAACCTGTGTACGTTTTTTCAGGCCAGAGACTGTGTGGCCTTCGTACCGGGGACTCAAAGGGTCTGTGACCCAAAGACCATAGCTCCTATATGGAAACCCCTTGTAGCCAGGGGTGGAAAAGGGGAAAAACAAAAATACAGCTCTTCCAATTTAGGGACTGGCAAGGGGCCAGACAGAGGTCTTTCATGGGAAAAGGGTCCCCATAACCCTCCCATGAGGGACTCCACTGGGAGGGAAGCTTGTCTCTGTCAGTCCTCGGATCCCACGGAGACCCTGCAGGACAGGACACAGGCGGCTATGAATGCTCTGGATCTGGGGAAACAGCAAGTTAAGGGCAAGCTCGGGATGCCAAACAACTCCAGACTGGGTCTGCAGCAATCTCACAAACCTCCAGGGACACCTCCATTTCCTCCCGGGGCCAGGGGATACTCCAGCCTCGTCGAGCTGCCCCCCAAGAGCCCCCACGCTCCCCAGACCCTCGGCCCTCAGAAGCCACAAGGCCAGGCTGCAGGCAGGCCCTCCAGCGCCCTGTTTCCATCCTGTTCAAACACTGCTTCCCCAAGCCTGGTCTGATCTTCTCGGCACCTGATACGTCCAGGGAGGATGGGTCTCCTTGGCTCTCCCAGCTGCCCAGCTGCTTCCCTCAGGCTCCAGGCCCGGGTGAGAGACGCTGGCCAGTGGGCAACACAGTCCATCTTGCCTGGATAAGCCCAGGAAGGGGCAGGACAAGTACCTCCCGGGAGCCACTGAGAGTCCCTGCGGCCGGGCCAGGAGCCAACAGGAAATGCTGAGGCTGCAGTGGGGCCGGTGGGGATGGCAGCGAAACTGGGCAGGAAAAGCAAACAAATCCAGAGGGCGTGGTGCGCTCAGAGGTGAGAGACGCGGCCTGAGTCCGGGAAAACGCAGGGAGCCGGCGACCTACACGCTCTCATTTCCCAGCAAGTACCTACTGGGTGCTCAGGGTGGCTGTGAGTTCACAGGTTTCAAAGTCCACCAGAAAGGCCCAACCCTGTGAGCTCCAGTGGATGGCTGGCTGTGGAGTCAGACGGGCCAAGCTCCAGCCCTGCCATTCACCAGCTCTGCAAGATCTCGGGTAAACTACTTCAACTCTAAGCCTCAGTTCCTCATCTGCAAAATGGGCATAATCAGTAGCCCCGCCTCCTAGGGCTGCGTTGCCTAGGAGATGCGATCTTGTGCAGGAAGCACTCAACTCGGAGTGTGACTCAGGAAACAGCAGCCGACATGAGTAGCATCGGCGGGATCAGCCACTCAGCCGCTTGAGGCCTCCCTTCCCGCTGGCCTCTGTCTTGGCCTCAGTCAGCTGCCAGAGCCAGAACCCCGGTGCAGAGATTCTGTTTCCACACCGTTTGTTTTCTCTTCATTTTCACGGAGACACTGAGAGTCGTCTTTCAGACCCGGCTCCTCCTTCTGTCCATTGGAATCCATCGTTCATTCAACGGGGATGCCTTCAGCAGTCGCCCTGTGCCTGGCACCATGCTAAGCCGGGAGGACATGGCAGCAAACAAAATACCCGCCTCCCCCACCAAGAAAAATCCCTGTCCCCATGGAGCCGTCCTGCAGATGGAGACGCCCTTCCACACCCCTCTACCATCACAAGGCCTCTGTGTGGGGCAAGAGGGGAGGGGGCTGCTTTTACTCTGCTCCCATCTCAAGGGAAGGGGCGCCACCCAGAGTCACACACAGGCAGGGCCGAGGCCACTCTGCGTGGCTCCCCAGGTGGGGTCTATGGAACATTCCAGCAACAGCTTGGACACTACTCTGCCAAGAGCTCAAGAGGCAAAGTTAGATCTCATAAGAGGCAAAGTTCTTACCCCAATAAACACACACAGAAGGGATCGTTCATATGGAGCCAGCCACCCCTCCCAGCATGAACCAAAGTCTGAAGTCCTGAGCTTGGACCCTGAGTCCCCAGCACATCCCTGGAGGGTCGGGTGATGGTCAAACACCTGGCCTCCGGCCGGAGAGGCCCCGCTTCTAGTCTCTGTTGAATGAACATGTACCATCTATGTGTAACTCTGGCCACCTAACTTCCCCAAGCCTCAATTTCCCACCTGTGACATGGGTAATGAAGTGTCCACTTCCTAGAGACAAGAGATGGGACTGGGCATTTAGCTTGGTGCCTGGTACACAGTAAACACAATCACTGTTATTACTATTATCATTCGCTATTATTGCTGTTGTCGTTGTTGCTGTTATCTGATAATACGTCCTGTTTCGGAAAGAGAGAGTGGCAGCAGCTAGCCGAGCAGGCTGAAGGTTCTTTTGCCCGGCAGCAGGACGGACGAGAGCCCAGGCCCCCTCCCTCCTTGGGATTGTGGAGCAGCGGGGCCCGACCCTAAAATCACCCCGTGGGCCTCGGCACCACGCACACTCAGCAAAGCCAGCAGCTCTGCCTACCCCATAACAGCCTGGCTGCCTCCTCTGGGCAACCCCACCTCCCAGGTGAAGGGACCCGGAAGTCCACAGGCCTCACAGCCAGACAGGGACCCAGTGCCCCTGCCCAGGTCACCTGGACTGCCCGTCAGCCTCAGCTGTCCTCGTAAACAGTGATGCAGCACCGAATAAATGGTAACTTACGTACACCTCACAGAGCCCTGCAAGAAAGTAGATTTATTATCCCCATTTTACTGATTAAGAAAGTGAGGCTCGGGACAAGAAACAACTTGCCCGATGACACACAGGTATTAAGTAACAGGTGAGACTCGAAGCCAGCTCTCTGCGGCTCAGAGCCCGAGCTCCCAGGCCCTCGAAGACCCGGACTCCGGCCCTCACTTTACCCACGGCGCTCCCACCACCTTCCCTCCCCAGCTGTGGATGAGAGCTGGGGAGGGAGTGAGGTCACTTTAAGGCTGCCCGGATCTGGGCAGTGGTTCTAACTGTGCTGTCAGGAGCCTCGAGTCAGGCAGCCCTTGCTTTGCTGGAGGCCAGGTAGGCAGCCAGGCAAAGCCCAAGGCCATTTCCAAGCCTTCAGGCAGGGACCGTGAAAGAAATGCAGTGAGAAGAGATGAAATGTCCTCCACTTGGAGATTAGTTTTTTCAAAGCAATGTCTGCTTAGTGACTACCTTTGGGAAAATTTTTTTTTAAAAAAGAAAAGAAAGAAAGAAAATCAAGATTTTTTTTTTCCCTTTGTCTTGGATACCAAGGAGAAGGAAAGCGATCTGGATTGACTCTTCTCCCAGAGGACTCCAGAGTGGAAATTCACCATCCGGGGAAGGAGGTGGAACTTAAGTAAACGGAGACCTGGAAGGGAGGGGGAAAAAGCTGGGAGCAGCACAGAGACACTTGACGGACAAGGAGTCAGGAGGCCTCCAGCATCTCATTGGGCGACTGTGGGCAAGCCCCACCCCTCAGTCTCTCCATCTACAAAATTAAGGGGCTAGAAGGGAAGTCTCTCGGGACTCCTGCTGCAATCAATATTCTGCAGGGGACTCACAGCCCATGAATGTTTGCCCCATCAAGGGCTCTCAAAAGTTATGTTTAGGGCTTCCCTGGTGGCGCAGGGGTTGAGAGTCCGCCTGCCGATGCGGGGGACGCGGGTTCGTGCCCCGGTCCGGGAAGATCCCACGTGCCGCGGAACGGCTGGGCCCGTGAGCCATGGCCGCTGAGCCCGCGCGTCCGGAGCCTGTGCTCTGCAACGGGAGAGGCCACAGCGCTGAGAGGCCCGCGTACCGCAAAAAAAAAAAAAAAAAAAAGTGATGTTTATTCACACCTGTTGGCAACCCAGGCCCAGCCGAGGAGTCAGAGGCACTGGGCACACAGTCTCCGCCCCTTCGGCCCCATCGCACTGGAGACATCCAAACTGGTCAGGAGGCAGGAGCAGAAACAACCAGCCTCACGTATTCCTCAACGATGCTTAGCGGCAGAGAACACGTCCATCTTACAGATGCAGAAACTGGGGCTCAGAGAGCTTCACAGGGAGCCCAAAGCCACCCAGCTAGTGAAGGGCTGAGTGAGGATGTGAACCTCCAGGAGATGGTGTTCAAGGGAGCTGGGCTAACACCAGGACCAGGTATAGGATAGGTGGGCGTGCTACGGAATAGTGGGTGGTGGGTTAAAGGCAGAGGCTGGGCCCCTCTCCCAGAAACGCGTGGCCCACACTGAGTGATTCTGACGCAGTATAGCACCAGCTCTGGGGGCCACTGCAACAAGGCCTCCACAGGGCACCAGCACCAGCCACACACGGCGTCTGGCCGCAGTCACCAGGTCTCCAGGACACACAGAGAGAAGGCGGCAGAGCCAGGCCAGACGGCTATGCTCCCGACTCTGAGGTCAGGGAACCAGGGTCTCCAGAAGGACGGCCTGAGGAAACCAAGTGCCAGACCCCTGAAGGGGTGCACTTGCTGGATGTCCACACCGTTTCCCAACCCCCTGCCCCCCGTCCCTGTTCAGTGGCTTCCTCGTGTGGACCCCTCCTCTCTCTCCACCGGCGAATTTATGCTCCCTTGCTCAGCCAAGACCCCCCTAGCCCCCCTCCGGTCAGTGTCCCTGTTCCCTGGGCACCCTCTGTCCCACCTGGATGAGTCTGCTTCCCTGTCCAGGCTGAGTTTCTGGGTGGCTTCATTCCTGGCCCGCCCTGGAGGGACGTGACCCCTGGGAGATCACAGCAATTTCAGGACTTCCCAGCCCAGGTGCAGAATCGCTGATTCATTTCAGGTCCCTAACCAGGGAGGAGAGCCTGGCCCCTCTTCTGGCCGTAATTACACAGTGGCAAGCCCAGCAGAAACCCTCCCAGGGTCCACCCACTCCGACAAGGAAATGAGCACAAACAAGGACTCCTAGGCTTGAATTTGAATCCAGAACTGCACTGGCTCCCGGACCCAGGGCCACAATCTGCATCTCTGAGACCTGAGAATTAGCCGCCCAGATTCAGCTCACTCTAGAAAAACAAAGGGAGGCTCAGACACCCCTCCCCAGACTAGGGCAGCCAGGATTTAAACTCAGGGCCCCAGGGGCCCCAGCCATCAACCCCGGGGCCTAGATCCACCACTGAGGCTTCCCTTAGAAGAGGACTCTCTAAACACCCAGGTCCTGAAAGCCGAGCAGAGCTCCAAGAGGCCTCAGCTTTCCAGCCCCCGACTCCCAAATGCGCGTTCCAACTTGCTGAAGACCACAGAGGGAGTGCTGGTAAAAGTGCCTTGATTAGGTGCCTGCGGTGTCTCTAGGTGTCTTACCCAGCAGTTCTTCATTCTTCTATGGAGGAAGCAGTGGCCCATTTTACAGATGAGAAAACCAAGGCCTGGGGGACTGGGACTTACACAAGGACCCATGGCCAGTGCTGGGCCCAGAGTGCGAGGCAGGCAATCACCCCAACACCCAGGGGTGTTAGCCTTTAGGCTGCCCTGCCTCAGACAGGCTCCCAGGTGGAGAAGGGCAGAGTCCCCAGCAACAGTCAAAGGAAAGGGAGTAGCAACGGTACTGGCAAGACGATGGCGATGGCAAAGACAATTACAGAGGGTGGCACCGCGTGGAGCACCAGAGAGCTGTTTAATTCCCAGCCACAACCCAACGGAGTGGGTAGGTACTTCATTGTCTTCACTTTGCATATGAACAGACTGACTTTGGAGAGTTTATGTGACTCCTTCTAGCCACACAGCTGGCAAGGGACAAAGCCAGGATGTGGAGCCAGGCCTGCTTTTTACTTCACAGGCTTGTGGGAAAAATAAAGGAAAAAGTAACACGTTTTAGGGACTGACCTCTTCCCTCCGGCCCAGGGATCCTGAAATGCGTTTCTCCTTAGCCAAAGACCTGCCCTGAGCCGTCACAGCCGCAGCTCCACCCCTTCCCACACCTCCTGCCCGGTCTCTCCTCGTCTTCCAGCTGCCAGAGCAAAAGAACGCGGCTCACTTACTGTGTCTGGGGCGGTGCAGCCTCTGGGTCTGGGTCTGCGGGAGGAGAGCAGAGGCAGAGCCCGTCAGGCCAGCGGCTGGCCCGAGGGACTCAGCGCATCCCCGCCCCCTTTCCCAGCTTCCCCGGGGGGGCCCCAGAGGTGGGCCGCCAGCCCGATGCCTGCTGCATCCCTGCCTGCCTTCCCCCAGCCCCACACTATCATTAAGCTCCCCTACCAGTCCTACCTGCCTGTCCCCACCCCCAGCCCCACGGCCCACATCCCAGCTCCGACCAGAACCAGTCATGCTGCCTGCTCTGGGCCTGCCCCTCACCCGCAGCCCCTCAAGGAGCCCCTTGTCCCCAAGCCTGCAGGAAGTTCCCGCCGGTCCAGTCCCCAGTCCCTCCCGATGACAGAAGCTGCCATTTAACCCCGGCCTTATCAGGGCCTTCCCGCCCCCAGGGCGCTGGGAGGCTGCTGCTCTGGCAGCTGTGATTCCCTGGGAGAAGCTGCGGGGAGAGAGGAGCTTCAGAGAGGCAAGCTCTGGGCAGTGACTGTCGCTGAAGCACAACCGACGGCCAACCACTGCCATTGACGACCAACCACTGCCATTGACGGCCAACCACTGCCATTGACGACGTGCCAAAGTGCCCCAGATGCTGCAGGAATGCTAGGAATCTCCAGTTCCCAACGGGAGCGATGGAATGCAGCTTCTTCCCAGTGGTCTGTCTTCCCTTCCTGCTTTCTGGGGACAGTGGAGGAGCCACAAGGCATCACTGGGAGCCGGGAGCCTCCACGCAGCCCTGAGCTCCCTGTAGCCCCGGAGGCCCGGAAATGGGAAGACCCCCGGGCTTCCAGAGCACCTTACCAGCGACGGGGGCGGAGTCCAAGTGGATCAGTGGGGCGTCTTCCGCCTCCTTCTCTGGAGCAGCGCCTGGGACGCCCAGGCCAGCACTGGTGTCCTCGTCATCATCGTCGCTGTCATCAAACTCAAAGGCCTCGCCAGGGTCGTCCTCTGCCTCGGGGGAGGGGCCTGGGCCTCCAGGAAGCAGCCGATCTCCTGGAAGGGAGGAGGAGTTGGCCCGCTGTGGGGTCTCAGGGTTTGGTCCAGAGAGAGGGCTGGAAGTGGGGAGCAGCTGGGGGTCCGAGAGAGAGCACGCGGGTGGCCCTCCTGTGCCCCGAGGTTCCTGTGGTTGGCTTGGGGCTCTAAGCAGAGAGGCAGGAGACTAAGGGTAGGGAGCAAGCTTCCAAGGCGAGCGGGTGTGCATCTGGACTTGAATGTAAGTCTCTGGTTTTCTTGTTTTCTACTTGCCTATTTTGTAAGCAAGGGGGTTTTATAAATGCATCTGCCCACGTGCGTCTGGACACACACCTTCGTGTGTATTTCCACGTGTGATACGTCTTCGCATTTTGCGTATATGCAGATGAGCCCCGCACCCTGCTCTTTACTTGGTATGCACGGGAGAGGGGAGCCTGAAGGCAGCCAGCTTTCGGGTACCAGGGCACAGACTGGCTGGGGCAGGGCTCGGGGCCCGGGCTCCCAGCATGAAGGTCAGCCCGGCCTTACTCCCTGCTTCTCTCCCCTGGGAGGACCCCTGCCCGCATCCCTTCTCTGTCTTAGCCTCTTGTTTTCTTCATCTGTTCCTGTAAAATGTGTAATGATTTATTTTGCCCCTTTAAGGGGGCAGGTCCTGGCCTGGGGTATGTCGCCAGCCACATCAGTAAACAAAGGATGTTGCAGCCATCAAGGCATCAGCCACTGCAGCTACCCCAGTGGTGCACCCTGAGGGGATTCAGGACCGAAAGAACAGGACGCTGGCCCCACATAGCTAAAGCGCATATCAAAGGAATGATTTCAAGGAGCCCAGCCTCTTGCACTTCCCATATACAGAGGAGTGCTAAATTCGCTAACTTGAGATGCCTGGTTTTCTTTAGTTAACCGTAATCTTTTGATGTTCTCACTACCTGATCTTTGTTGCAAAAAAACTCCTGTGTATCCCGGCTCCCCGCTCACCTCTTAGGAGCAGTCCCTCAGAGCTATCTGAGAGGCTGCCTCCGGGCCTTAAGTCCTCAGTAAGTCCGTCAAGTAAAACATAATTCTCTACTTTTATGTTGTGCATTATTTTTCAGTCGACGGGCAGAACTCAGAAAACTTGAACAAGAACTTCGCTTGTTTCATTAAACAAGTGAAGAAATGGATCCTCTGTCCTAAAGAGCATAACAAGCCCTCACCTTCGGCCCATTTCGGCAAGCTGAGGTCCCCACCCCCCACCCCGCCTTCTTCCTTAGAAGACTTCTCTTCTAGAATCTGAGCCTAAACAGAACCTCAAGCGTCCATTTAGCCCATCTCCCTACCTCGTGCAAACCCACTCCCAACCCAAGGGACAATGTGGGCTGGTTTGAAGCTCATCGCTCCTCCCTGGGCTGCCCGGAGTAAGCCTGTCACAGCTCATGTCACACATTTTAGAGCATGAGCTTGGGGCCCACCCAGTCCTGTCTGGGTCCCCTTCACCTCTCTGAACCTTGGTTTCTTCCCTGTAAATTGGAGAATGAGACAGCACCTACCTCATAAGGCTGATGTGAATGTGACGTGAGATGTAGGTCAGGGTTTCTCAGCCTCCTATCGGGGCTGCGTGGTCTTTGTGCTGGGGGGGCTCTATAGGATGTGTAGTAGCATTCCTGGCCTCTACCCTCCAGCTATGACAACCAAAAATGTCTGCAGACATTGCCAAATGTCCCCTGGGGGTCAAAACTGCCCCTGGTGGAGAACTGCTCTGGTAGATGTAGCTCTTGGCATAGTGCCTGGGATGTGAGTGTTACACAGTGACACCTGCTGTAATTTCTGTCCCCTCCCTGCCCGAGATCCTTGAGGACAGGACTGTCCACAGATGGATCGATAAGTAAATGGGTGGGGAGGTGGATGGAGCAGAGAGACAGCTAGACGGGCCAGCGGATGGGCAGATGGACATATCTGATTCTAGCAGTCTCACTGACCAGAAAAATCCAACGCCCCCCCCGCCCCGCCCACAGTGACCTGGGGTTTCCAGAGCAGAACATTGTAGGTGCCAGTGTATCAAATTCAAGAAGACCCTTCCTCAGCTGCTTGACTGCAGCAGAAACCCAGAGCTAACTGGCCCTCCCCAGTCACATTTGGTATTACTTTTGATATTGCTTTCAACACTTCCGTTTTGGATATGTATATGTACACACATATATAAAATGCGTGTGTATAGCATCTTCTACTGTTCTCCCCTCGCTCATTCCACTCCAGCCACACCGGTCTCCTTGCTGTACCGTGAAAGTGCCAGCTCTGCTCCTGCCTCAGGACCTTTGCACTTTCAGTCCTGGGGTCCAGAATGTTCTTTCCCCCAGGCGTCTTCTCCTGCTCTCACCTCCTTCAGGTCTTTACCATATGTCAGCTTCCAATGAGGCTGCCAGGACCAAAACTGCCCCCAGTGACACCCGGGGGCTCCCGATTTGCCTTGCCTGCTTTCTTTTTCTCTGTGGCCCTTACCAGCATGTGACACACAGTATGTTTTATTTATTTTACTGTCTGTCTCCTCTGCTAGAACGTAAGCTTCCTGAGGGCAGGTATTCTTGTCTGTTTCACTGTCATATTCCCAGCATCTGGTAATGTGCCTGACATGTGGTAGGCACATAATAAGTATTTTCTGAACACACACACACACACACACACACACACACACACACACACACACACACACACACTCCTATTGTCAGGTCTATGGGTTGCAGTTTTAAAAGTTTAAAAAATACTGGAATAAATGACCACAAAGTCCCTGCCCACTATTTCTGGACCACCAGATTCAGACCTATCCTGACCAAAGGGGCTTCAGTGCCCATGGTCCTGCCCACTTGAATCTGCTGGGCATACAGTGGGGGGAGGGTTCCCTTTGCACGTGGCCTGTATCATTGTAGCCACTACGGTTTCACAGTCAGACCACCTGGGTTCAGACTCCAGCTCTCCCTTATACTGGCTGCGTGAGTGTCAAATTATTTCATCGCCCTTCCCCCTACCCCACCAAGCTGCAGTTTCCTGATCTGTCAAATGAGGACAATAATAGTAACTGCCTTACAGGGTTGTTGCGAGGATGGAATGAACTGACAAACATTAAAGCACCCAGTGCGAGGTATGGGCTCGCTAAATGTTAGCTGTTCTTACGATGACGACTCTACTTACCATCACTGTCACTGCATCGTCATTATCATTATCGTTATTACTATTAATATTGCCTTGAGTCATAGCCCAGGCCCTGACCCTGGGTGAGATGGAGAGCCCCTCCCCATTCACAGGCCAGGCCCAGCCCCAGGTGACCCGGCCCCCAGGCTGCGTCCAGGGACTTAGGTTACTTCTGCACCTTCTCCCTTTAAGAGTACAAATAGCTTCAGTTAGGCCAGCACTCAACACAGTCACGCCCGCATCCAGCGAACTGTCCCCGAGAGCCCCTGGGCCGGGAGGTTCAAGCAGAAGACAGACATGGCCCCTCAATGTCAAGGAGCTCACTACAGGGTGAGGCAGGCAGATACAGCCAGAGAATAATGCAAAAGCCCAGAGACTGAGCCGGTGCTAAAGAGAGGAGGGGGCTTACGTGGGGCGCGGCTTTGGCACAAGGCTGCCCCAGTGCAGAGCCTTAAAGGGGGAGCAATGGTCTGACAGGCTCAGGTTACGGGTCAGGGGCTATTCCAGGCCGAGGCCAGAGCAGGGGCAGAGAACAGCAGCAAGTGGTCCAGTGGAAGGGAAGACGTGAGCAAGGATGATGGGGGTGAGAACACGGCTGCGAGGTGTTGCGGGGATTTGAATTTATTCGTGAGGACCACGGGAAGCTCTCAAAGGATCAGAAAGTGGCAAAGAGACTGGTTCAACCAGACGAAACCAGCCCGCAATGTCAGATACACCCAGAACAGTAAACTTTCATCAAATGTTTGCTGAACGGAACTGAATTGATTTCATCATAAGATACTTTTGCTCTCAGTTTGCATGTCTGGCCCCTTGGTGTGTAGGAGAAAGGGTTCAGGGTGCCTATGACAGTGGCGGGGGGTGCGGACATCCTGGGACCCAAAGCCACGGCCATGAATCAGGAAATGCCCTTGTCCCCAAGATTCTGTTCAGGATCCTGAGACCCAGGCAATTAGACACAGCTCCTTATCAGAAGGAAAAATCAGGAGGCCCATCCCTGGATAATTGAGAGCCGAACTGAGCCCTTCCCACCCACCCAGACAGGTGGCAGGGCTGGAGGTGACCACACACGCCTGTGATGTTCCTGGACGTGCCCCGTCCTCGGGAGAGCCCACCCCAGCGAGTCCTCAGCGAATCCAGGAGGCCGGGACCCAGGAAGCCACCCCACGCTATGGAGAAGGTGTGTCCACCGTGCCGGTCCCCCACCCTTCAGAAAAGAACACGGAGCCTGGGGCCGGGGGGGGAGTCCTCCCTGGGCTCTGCCCAGGGGCTCAGAGCAGAGCACAGGCGGCCCGTCCTGCCAACACCCCAGTGACAGCAGCTCCCACGCACTGAGCCATTGATTACCACATATGCCAGGGTCCCACCTGTATTTAAACCTCGAAACATCACAGGAGAGGGTATCGTTATCATCCCCATGTTTGTGGGTGGTGAAACGGAGCCAGAGAGACACCAAGTCACTCAGCTGAGCTCACAGTGGCAGTGGCAGGGTTGGACTGGAGAAAAAGCCCTGGCTTGTTACCATTCTGCTAACTGCCACCCCCCAAAAAGAACAAGAGGTCAGGAAGCTGGGCCCAATGGGAGAAATGGCCTTGCATCCAGCTCCTCCAGGATGGGGTCCGGATTCTACCAGCAGTGCCCAAGGCCCCGCTGTTAGGGTTGCCGGATAAAAATACTGGACAGCAAATTGAATTTCAGATAAAAAAAAAAAACAATTTTTTTTTAGTATAAGTATGTATTTTTCTGCTTTCTTTCCTTTTTTTTTTTTTTTAACTTTAGCAGCCCCACCACCGCTAGATGACCCGGCCTCCTCGGTTCCTTAGCAGATGGAGATGGATGGCCCCGCTCTTCCCCTGAGCCCCAACTCGCCACTCAATTCAGAAGCTTTACCCCCAAGCACACCTCAGTCCCCAGAGGGGCTCTGCTTGTCTCTCCAGGGGACCTTAGGGAGAAAGGTAAAGGGTCAACCCTTGCCCGGAGCCCGCTCCATGAGGAGGAAATCTTTATTTCCATGTTGCAGGCAAGGAACCTGAGGCAGAGGGGTGAGGCCACTTGCCCAAGGGCAGACAGCTAACTGCCAGTAGGGCCAGATTCTCACCCAAGGACAGCCTACTCCAAAGCTAGTGGCCCTGGGCCAGGCCCCACGGCGCCCCCCACCCCCGTTCAGAGGTGGGAGAAGCAGGCACCCGGAGTACCATACCTATGGCAGCCCGTGGAGGATGGGAGGAAGCCATCAGACAGGGTACGGCTCACCAGCACCGTCCCAGCGCGCGCCTGCAAAGAGAGGGCCAGAATTCTGATCAGAGGGCGTTCAGGGCTGAAGTTCCAGCGACAGAGAAGGGTCACTGACTCGTGCCCTGTGCACGCCAGCCTGCCAGCTCTCACCCTGTTCCCCAGCCGCTTCGGGAGCACAGGACAGCGCCAGCAAGGGCCCAGCCCTCACCTTCATAAATCATTAACCCGCCGAAAAACCAGCAGGGGCAGAAGCCTAAGC
Source organism: Physeter macrocephalus (assembly GCF_002837175.3). Taxonomy (NCBI): domain Eukaryota; kingdom Metazoa; phylum Chordata; class Mammalia; order Artiodactyla; family Physeteridae; genus Physeter; species Physeter macrocephalus. The sequence continues at coordinate 20,625,400 of NC_041216.1, forward strand.
CATCTTCCCAGAAGGCCCCTGCCTCCACCGACCTTCCTCTGCCCAATACCAAGGAACCTCGGGAGCCTGCTGGGTCCAGCTAGGCTGACAGGTGGGTCCCCACTGGCTGACAGGTGAAACTCCAGCCTCAGAAGCCAGCATCACACTCAGCCCCCCGTGTGGCAGAAGCTGGATCACACCTGAACTGTCATGGACGTGGCTGGACACTTCCTCCTCCACGGGCGCCCTTGGGTCCAGCCGCTCTCCCCAGCTGCCGCCCCAGTGGTCCCACGGAAGGCCATTCACTCTCTCTCTGTCTCTCCCTGTGGTGCACCCACGAGGTTGGCCACTTAGCACGTGGGTGTGAGGGAAATAAAGGGCTTCATGGAGACAGGTGGCTCGATAGGGGCAGAATCCCAAATGCTGGGAGCTGGGGGCAGTTTCTCCAGGCCTCGCAGTGGAGGATCCCGCAACCAAGAAGCCAGTGCCTCCGCCGGGCTTCCTGGGCCCCGGAGCCAAGCTTGCCCGATGCCCCCTGCCAAGCAGTGACGGAAAGAGTTCTCCCCACTCCCGGTTCACACCCCCGATTCTGAGCTAGAGGCGGTCCTTCTAGACTTCCAGGGGAGGAGGGGATCGACCCTGGAGGGAAAGCCCCGAGCCCTCCTTTCTAATCAGCACGCCTGACACAAACTGGCTGCGAGCCTATTTTCCTTTCCAATCCTTAAAGCCTCTATTTATGTTAGCTGGTTTCCTAAATAAAAATAGAATGCATGTAAAGGGCAATTAATTAATAACAGCAAACATCTATGCAGTGC
>NC_041216.1:20626693-20636549 GCF_002837175.3 Physeter macrocephalus
ATTTGCAGCAACATGGATGCAACTAGAGATTATCATACTAAGTGAAGTAAGTCAGAAAAAGACAAATACCATGTGATATCACTTATATGTAGAATCTAAAATATGACACAAATGAACCTATCTATGAAACAGAAACAGACTCACAGACATAGAGAGCAGACTGGTGGTTGCCAAGGGGGAGGGGGGTGGAGGAGGGATGGAGTGAGAGGTTGGAGGTTAGCAAATGTAACCTGTTATATAGAGAATTGATAAACAGCAAGGTCCTACTGTATAGCACAGGGAACTATATTCAATATCCTATGATAAACCATAGTGGAAAAGAATATTAAAAGAATGTGTATATATATATATATGTATAACTGAATCACTTTGCTGTACAGCAGAAATTAACACAACATTGTAAATCGACTATACTTCAATTTAAAAAATATTGGAAAGGAAAAACATACCCCACAACCCTCTCCCTCACCCTGTCTTTAAAAACTTTTCCCTCAAAGCCATCAGGGAGTTTCGGTCTTTCAAGGACTAGCTGCCTGGACTCCTTGCTTGGTGCCTGCGATAAACGCTGCCCTTTCCTTCGCCATAACCTGGTGTCAGTAGATTGGTTTTTCTGTGCACGGGCAAGTGGACCCAAGTTTGGTTTGGTAACAGAATGGCTTTCCCCAGACTGCCCAGCTGGCAGGTTGGTTGAGCTGGAATTTGAATCCAATCTGCTTGGCCCCAGAGCCCTTGCCCACACACCCCAAGAGCAAGTGAGCATGAGCCCAGGGCACCCAGATGATGGCAGAAGGGTTTCCAGCTCTGGGAGACCCCTACCCCCACCCCACTCAGAGACTGTCATCACCGACCCAGCCCTTTCAAGGAGAGCAGGATTCCACGGAGCCAACCCCCAGCTTTGGGCAAAAGATGACATTTCCAAGTCACAGCCCTGGCCATACAGCCTCTTATTTGGAGCGTTGGTAGAAAATAATAATAGTAATAATAGAAGATAAAGGAGGAGGAGGAGGAGGAGAAGAAGGGCTATCAGGGCGTTTGGAGCCCAGCCTGATCTCCTGCAGTCTGGATCGACCTCCAGCCTTGCTCTGCAGCTCACACCTATTTCACCCCTCTCTGGGGTGCTGGGATCCTGGTCTCAGCTTCTTTCTCCCCAGCAGGTGCCAGGTGAGTCCCTACAAGGAGACCTTGGGGAAAGGAGGCTTCCTGCAGGAGGCACCTGATGGGCAGGACTGAGGCCCAGGGCAGGTCTCACCTGCCCTCTGGGAGGGGTCTGTTGGGGTCCTAGCCCCACTGCCTTCCAGGCCCCGTCAGCCCATCCAGGTCAGTTCCCTGTGCTGTCTCTCAGGGTGGAAAAGGCGAGGGGAGCTGAGGCTAACCCAGCAGTAGCTTTGCGGGCTGTGAGGGAGGGGCTGCTGCTTTCCGCTGGCGTCAGAGCTTGGCAGGTTGTGCCAGGCAGGCACCTGGCCGCCTTGGTTCTCATTCCCTCGGCATCCTACCCCCTCCCCTGCCCCCGGCCCTGGGGACAGGGTCCACACTGCCTTTCCTCACCTCTCAGACTCCCCGATCTGTGGGTGGGGCTGTGGATTAAGGGCTGCTCTTGGGGGGGCTGTAACGGGCAGGCGTGGGAGTTAGGGTGAGCAGGTGTGGGGCTGCCCCACAGTGGGATTTGTCTCACTGGTTCCCCCAAGCTGCTCTGTGGGTTCCTCCCAATCCACGCACCGTAACCACCCCCAAACCCCACCACCACCCTCACACACCCACCCCACTCCCTCCTGACCCCGGCAGCTGCTTCCCTTTGGTCGCGTCTCATGATGCAGCCCCCAGACCCAGCCAAACCCCGGTATGCAGCCCTGGTTCATCCCCGAGCTCAGAGTCAAGGGAGGAAATGGATTTAAAAACACTCCTTTACTTTTTTTAAAAATAAATTTATTTTATTTTTGGCTGCGTTGGGTCTTCATTACCACGAGCGGGCTTTCTATAGCTGCGGCGAGCGGGGGCTACTCTTCGTGTGGTGCACGGGCTTCTCATTGCGGTGGCTTCTCTTGTTGCAGAGCATGGGCTCTAGGTGCACGGACTCAGTAGTTGTGGCTCGCGGGCTCAGTGGTTGTGGCTCGTGGGCTCGAGAGCACAGGCTCAGTAGTTGTGGCGCACGGGCTTAGTTGCTCCACGGCATGTGGGATCTTCCCGGACCAGGGCTCGAACCCGTGTCCCCTGCATTGGCAGGCGGATTCTTAACCACTGTGCCACCAGGGAAGTCCCAAACACCCCTTTATTAAATGAAGGGGACGAAGTCATTGCCATACTAGAGGCTCCCAGTTGCCCAGTCAGTAGGTGTCATCATTGTTATTATCTTTATCGTCATTTCCTTTGTTATTATCTTTATCGTCATTTCCATTGTCATGCTGATGAGCCTGTGAGCTGGTGCCATCACCCTGCCTTCTTTCTGCCCGCTATCTGCGGAAGTGGGATGAGGATGGGGATGGGAAGGGGGCAGTCTTCTTCATTCTTGGAGTCCCACTTCAAATGCCACCCCTTCCGTGGAGTGGAGTATGGGCTGTGTGTGGAGCATGGCCTGGGACCTGGTCACTCAGCTGCTCTGAGCCTCAATTTTTCTCCTCTGGAAAATGGATACAATCCAAAGAGCTACTTCCTAGGGCTGTTGGGTGGATTCCATGAGATGGTGCATTTAAAGTGCTTGGCACACAGTAGGTGCTTAATAAGTGTTAGGTGCCATCATCGCTGTTACTACCACTCTTCCCAGAAGCCCCAACAGCCCAAACCCAGTCAGGCCAGGACCCCATGTCCTTTCCTCTGTGTCCCCACAGCACTGGTCCAGACCTTCCTTGCGGCCCCTTCACAGCCTGTGTCACCCAGCGTCCCGACTCACCCTGTCGCATCCCCAGCCCCGGGCCCAGAGCAGGGCCTGGTTCACCAGGTTAATAAAGAGGCTGCAAGGAGAGTGGAGTCAATTCTTAGAGAATCTCACAAAAGGAAGCACAGAGGATGAGACAGGGAATTTCAAATCAACAGGAAATTCCCAGCCTTGCCCACTTGCCTTGGCAAGACGTGTGCCCACCCACCTGGTAAGGCATAAGGACAGGCATGTTTCACAGGTCATATTGGGTAGGGTAGTATTGGGGTGGCATTTTCAGGCACCTACTATGTGCAAGGCACATGCTCAGCTTTTGATGCCTCATCTACACTTCACAACAACCCTCGCAGGAACATGTTGCTGTCCTCATTTAGCAGATGAAGAAATCTTCTCAGAGAGGTTAAGTAACCTTCCTGGAGTCACACAGCTGGTAAAGGATGGAAGGAGCAGCAGGTTTGTTCTGTATTATGCTGTCCCGCTGACTTGAAAATGAGTGTGTGTGCCCTGAGCGTGTCCCTGGCGGGGACCGGAGGAAGGAAATAGTCAGGGAAGGTGTAGGAAGGAAAAAGGAAAATGTTGAAACTTTGCAAAACAAGGTCCTCAGTATGATCCCTTGGGAGCTGGCAGGATGTGGGGCACTGAGGCAGGAAAGCCCTCTTCCCCCTCCACGCACCTGAACCTTGCAGGGGTGAAGTCAGTACAGACCAGGAAGATGGCACCCATGACTTTCTGGCCCCTTTCTGCCCTAAGACAATGAGACTGTGGAGTATCTTCATAGGCCTTGGGTCAGAGAGAGGTCTCAGAGGTCATCCTGGCCAGCTCCTTGCCCATTGCAGAACTCTGTGCTTGAACAGGTCCTGTGACAGGCAGCTCACTACCTTACAGCCCTCTGTGCTTTGACAGCTCGGGTAATTAGAAAGCTTTTCCTTTTACTTGGCTGCAACCTGTATCCAGAAGCTTCCTCCCACTGGGGCTCCACAGGCCACACCTTATCTCAACTACTCGGAAGTTGACCACCTGGTCTCTAGGGAGAAGAGAAACACAGCAGTCATGGAGTCCCTCCCATGCTGTCCATCCTACCTGCTGCTTGGATACCACCAGCCCCTAGGGATGATCTCAGGGGTCAGGGGACCCCTCTTCCCAGCCTAGGGTCTGGGCAGGGAGGGCAGAATGGTGCTGACCCAGCCTCCAGCTAGGGGAGTGGGTATGGGGGTGGTGGCAGAGGACCAGGTTGCCCTGGAGGCTTGTCCAGGGCATTGTGCTGGGGGAGAGGCGAGGGCAGAAGGGAGAATGATGCAGAACTGGATGGAAAGGCTGAGGAGCAAGCTGACGGGCAGCCCTTGAGCAGACCAGGCCAGCCAAGCCTGTGACTCCCCCTTCACACTTGATCAGCCACCTGTCTGCCCAGAGCCCCAGAGGTGCCACTCTCCAGGTGTCCTGGACCTGACGTTCCCTGGACTGAAGCCACAAGAAATGCCCTGGGACCAGCCAGCAGGACCTGGCAAGTCCTCTCCGGTACGACCAGCTCTGTGGTCGCTTCTGCCAGGAGCCGAGAACCGCTGTGGCCAGCATTCCCCCGGAGCTGGCCAGACCCCCACAGGCTCCAGCCCTAAAGAACGTCAGCTCCGGGGAGCACACGGAGCCCTGTTGGTGCTGTCGGCCGCTCTGCCTCAACATGCATTTCCTGAGCACCTACTGTGCCACGCTGGGCACCAGGAAAGAAGAGATGGGTCACCCCTGGCCCCGCCCTCATGGGATCCACCCAGGGCAGGGACATCACGGTCCCCAAAGTGCTTTTACTCCGTTCTGATTCCATCCCCACGGCCCCTGTTCGCTGAGCAGAGCAGTTATTCTTCTTCTCCCCATTTTACACATGACGTGAAATTCAGAGGGAGGTCACATGCGGGGCGACAGCGGAGAGCTGAGATGTGACCCCACTCAGGGCCTGACTCCAAAGCTCATGCTCTGCCCTGCCTCCACCCACCCCTCGCACCAACCCAACAACGTAGAAAATTCCCCGATAATGGGCTCTCTTGGGGTTGAGCTCATAGAATTTGGGATCAGGCAAACCTGGGTTCAAATGCCAGCTCTGCCATTTGTTGGCTGTGTGACTTTGGGCAAGTCTCTTGACATCTCTGTGTCTCAGCTTCCTTGTCTGCAAAGTGGGGATCGTAGTAGTCACTACCTCATAGGCTTGTTGTGAGATTTAATTGAGATAGTACAGCAAGTACTGTGAGCTGAAGGTGGTGCTGCCACCATTGTCATTACTGTCACAAGCGGCATGGGGAGCAGGCAGACCCTGGGGAATAGGATTCTCCCATCTCCCTTCACTCTCAGACCGGCCCCCAAACCCGGTTAGCGATGCAACTGTTAGCGTCCACATTCTGAAGGTCTTTTAGCTCCCAGAGTAGGAAGGGAGCCCCTCGGGGGCGGGGGTGGGTCGTTTCATCTCCTAGTGCCTCAGCCCAGCACAGAGCTGAACAAGGAGCAGGTGACCAGTAACATTTGTTAAGTGACCACAGCGGGGCAAAGGTCACAGAAAGTTCAGGCCCCCGTGTGGCTTTCTCCTTGGTCCTCCCTGGGTGCTGGCTGTGGCCGACAGAGGTTGGAGAGGGCAATGGCTGACATCACATCACAGACAGACCCCACATCCCAGGCAGGGATTTTCCCCTAAGTGTAGACTCACACAGGGTGTAGCTATGTCCTCTCCCTCTTTCCTTCCTTCTCAGAGATAAGAATAACGGGTGCCTTATGCCCTGTCATTGCTCAGCTAAGGCCACACCCAGAGAGCCTGCAAGGAGGGCCGGGCTGGCCAGGCCTTCTTTCAGTGGACCCCTGCCTGCCCAAGGATGGGTGCTAGAGATGGGGGGTGGCAGCTTTCCACCCCAGGCCTTCCCAGCAGAGGCAAACAGGAGCTGGGGGCCAGAACATCCTTAAGAGAAGAGCCCTGAGTGGAAGGTCAGAATCATGAGTCACTTCTCCCCTCTCAACCTCAGTTTCCCCATCTGCAAGATGGGAAATTGTGTGGCTGTGCTCCGTGGATTATGCAATTCTCATCTGTAAAATGGGGGCCAAATTCACAGGTACAATCTACGGGTGACATTATCCTCATCTAGCATGGGAGGAAACAGGCTCAGAGAGGCTAAGCAACTGGCCCAAAGTCACACAGCCTGCAAGGACCAGCCTGACCCTAGCTGGTGGTTATGACTGGTTACCAGTCATCTTGTTCTCTGCAGTCATCCAACTGACTCTCAGAGGCCCCATCCCAGTGGAGCTTCCTCCTCTGGGGCCCAGGCTGCACAGAGGCCAGCCTTCCTTCTCGTCCAGGTCCGGAAGCCCCAGCCCACCCTTTCACTACATCTGGCAGCCTGGCTCAGACCACACGCTCTGCAGGATCCCCCTGAGGAATTTCTGGCCTTCCCTTTACCCACCCTCCCAGCACAGCAATGGAGACCCAGGTGTGGGTAGGCAGGGCCATAAACGTGGCAGGGAAGGTGTGCTGGAGAAACGCTTGGCAGGGCTTCAGGTGGCCTTGGTCTCAAATGCAGGGTGACTGGGTTCTCTGTTCTGGGGCCCAGGGTGCATTTGGAGACCCAACCCAGGTCTGTACCTGCTGCGAGGCCAGGCTCCTGAAAAGTTCCGGCAGGTCCCAGCTCCCTCGGCACCCGCCCCTGGGTGGCAGCATTTGGAATCGCCCCCACTGCTCCCGGCCCACAGCTGAGGTCCCCCTCCTGGGCTCCCCAGGTGGCTGATGTCCTTGGCTGGGTGTGGATTTGCCAGTTCCTTCCAGCCTCACCCCCACCTCCCACACGTCTTTGAGCATCAGGACCACTTGGCAGAGCTGAACAGCTGCTCAGAAGCCACAACAAAGGGAATGGAAGCTTCTCTGGACGTAGCAAAGGAGGGGACAGCACATCACAGGGAAAGCATTTTGGGGGTCAAGGAGGCATCTACATCACGGGTGAGCGATCACCCCTCCATTCCCTGCATCTCGAGTCTTCTCTCGGGGTCCACTGCCTGGCCCCGGGCCCGCCACCAACAGAGGAAGGCGGGGATTGGGAGGAGGAGAGAGAAGTGGAGTTGGAAGTGATGGGAGCGGGAGGGGGAAGAGGAGACAGTCAAGGATGAGGATAGATTCCAAGACCAAAATGATGGGAAGGAGAAGGGCGGACGGGGAAGGGGCTATAGGGCCAGAAGAGGGGAGGCAAGAGTGACTGAATGGACCCCCGGGTCTCAAAACGGGAGTTAGCAACAAGGACCAGGGAGGCAGGGACATCTGTAGACTTAGGGGGCGTCTGACCTCTGGTACCCTCTCTGATGCGAGTATTTTACGTTTCAAGAACTCACACTGCCCCATTTCACATCCAGATCCTGTAACTCCCTGGCCTCTCCTGGCTCCGTGGACCTTACAGGGGACCCGGGCCTCATAATCTCCAAGAACCCTCGAATCTAAACATTAACATCACTTCCAATAAAGGAATGCGATACAGCAACAGGACGGAACAAGTAGGAGAGGAGATCCTCACCCGGCTTTAAATCCTGGTCCCAGCCCGGCTCTCGGAACCTGTCAGTCATCACGAATTAGTGTTGGCATCAATCCTGTAATGATGCCGCGAGGAGCACAATTATGTTTCTTTGTACTTCTCCGCAAGTTAAAAGCATTAATTTACTCAATGTAAACATCAAGAATATATAGATCAGGACTACCCTGGGGGTGCAGTGGTTGAGAATCCGCCTGCCAATGCAGGCGACACAGGTTCGAGCCCTGGTCCGGGAAGATCCCACATGCCGCGGAGCAACTAAGCCCGTGCGCCACAACTACTGAGCCTGTGTAGATCAGGACTACCCTGGGGGTGCAGTGGTTGAGAATCCGCCTGCCAATGCAGGCGACACAGGTTCGAGCCCTGGTCCGGGAAGATCCCACATGCCGCGGAGCAACTAAGCCAGTGCGCCACAACTACTGAGCCTGCGCTCTAGATCCTGCGAGCCACAACTGTTGAGCCCGTGTGCCGCAACTACTGAAGCCCACGAGCCGAGAGCCCCTGCTCTGCAACAAGAGAAGCCACTGCAGTGAGAAGCCGGTGCACTGCAATGAAGAGTAGCCCCCGCTCACCTCAGGTAGAGAAAGCCCACACACAGCAACGAAGACACAACACAGCCAAAAGTAAATAAATAAAATAAATTTATTAAAAAAAAAAAAAGAATATATAGACCACAAGTTTTACAACTCTGTTTTGGCATTTTGGGTTTTTGAAATACAGGGAACCCCAGAAAAGAGAAGCGGTCTGGGTCTTTTCTCTGGCTCATCTGAGAGGCCCTACAGACACCCCCTTCCCTGTGCTCCTGGAATCCCAGTCATCTTGGATCTCAGAGTCTATTTGGCTTTGAGGCTTGTGTAGGGCTGGGGGAGGCTTAGAAAAAATCCAGGAGATCGTCCCCGGCCCCACCCAGCCAGCCTTCTCCTCCATCCCTAAGGATAAACGTTCATGTGATCTCCAGCCTGGGGCTCTGATTCTGGCCTCTGGGCAGCCAGGGAGTGCCAGGCTGGACCACTAATGGATTCCCCATGCCACACCCCTTCTTTTTTGGCATTAGTCCTCTGGGGACCACCTCCAAGAAAAGGACAGAGACGGCCAGGGCCGTCTGGCCAAACCCAGGGGGTCGCGGTGGAGAGCTAGCCCGCTGGGGTGAGGGTGTAGGATCTGCAGCGCATGCTGAGTCAGGGGATTTCTAAGGTTCCTTGCGCTGGGACACCCCGGGGCACACAATTATCCCCAAATAACCAGCGTAGAGAGCACATGCGGGAATTCATCACGTCCCGTGACGTCACTCCCACACGCCCACCTCCCCTGGCTCTGGAAGGTTGGGACTCTGGGCAGCTCAGGTGACCAGCACACCTCCTCTTCTGGGGGTTTCCGCCTTCTACCAGCAAGGCCAAACAGAGGCCCCTTGCTGGCCTCAGCTGGAGCCAGGCACCTGGCACTGGGGGTGGGAAAGCCCCTAGCTAATCATCAAGTACGGCCCCTTCATCCTAGCCAGCCAAGGCCCTGCAGTGAGCGTCAGGCTCCTCTTAAACCTTCCCAGGTCGCCAGCACACGGCCCCCTTCCCCCACCTGTCTTGACAATTCTACATCGCCTCTCTCCACCTATCAGAGACCTCAGTGGCTGGAAGTTCTTCTTTAGGTCTACTTTTAAACCAACTTGCTGCAGAATAAACTTCTGTTTTCTAGTTTAGAGATTCTCTGTGGCCATGACGCTAGTCACTACCAACGTCCAGGGTGAAGTTTCTTGAAGGGCTCTTGGGTACAGGTCCCTCACGGTGCTCACTCAGGACCCCAGAGCAGCCCTCTCTCCCAGAGTCAACCAGAGCACAGCAGCTACAGACAACCAGGCAGCTTCCCCTCGGAAGTGGGCCCCGGCCCACACTTGAGGATGCTAAAGCGCTCGGTGATCCCAAGGGACCTGACGGATGGCGTCGCCCCGTGTTCCCACCCCACCCCCGCTGATCTGTCCTCTGCTCCTTCCACCCTCGGAGACATGATGGGAGGAACAAACAGTGGAGGAAAGGGAACCCACAGAGCTGTCAGAGCTGTAAGCACTTCCCACTCTCACAGAGCAAGGGGCCTCCCCTTAACCCATTAACGGCAGTGCTATTGCTTCCCCATTTGTCAGATGAGGTAACAGGCCCAGAGAAATGCAGCAGCTTGCCCAGGGTCCCCCAGCCACCAGTGGAGCTAGGATGAGAACCTGAGTCTGTCCAGGTCCAGAGTGTGGGTGCTTTACCGCCACGCTAAACTGAATAGGGGGCTCAGTTCATCCTGCCAGGGCCCAGAGAGGGCCAGTGGCTTGGCCCACGCCAGACGGCAAGTCAGTGGCAGAGCCAGAACCAGAACCTAAGTCTCCTGGCTCCCAGTCAAATGCTTCTGTCCTCAGACAGCAGCACAACCTATCATGTAGGGCCTGAGGTTCTGAAATTACCTTCCAGAA
>NC_041216.1:20637163-20656357 GCF_002837175.3 Physeter macrocephalus
CCCCCGCATCAGCAGGCGGACTCTCAACCACTGCGCCACCAGGGAAGCCCCCTCTTCCCTACCTTTGATGTTAAAGCAGAGTTACCAGATAAAGTACAGCATACCTAGCTAAATTTGAATTTCAACTAAACAGCATTTAAAAAAAAAAAAAAAGTACGTTCCATGCAATATACTAAAAAAAAGAGCATTTTAAAAAAATCTGAAATGTCAACTTAACTGGGTGCCCTGTATTTTCATTTGCCAAGTCCGGCAACCGTATTCTAAAAGGACAGCAGAAAATGGGATCTCTGTTGGCCACCCAGATGCAAGAGAACCAGCCCCACGCCAGGGCCCACAGCATGACTTAGAGCCGAGGTCTGGCCTCCCAGGGCTCCTGGCTCTCCCTCCCCAGCCCCAGGCCACTGCCCCAGAGAGGGAGGCAGGGAGGTCTTCTGGGGCAGAGGCTCCCCTGAGGCCAGGTGAAGCTGGGCCCAGCTCAGATCCCACCTTATAACAGACCTCAGCCCCCACCTACTCTGGAAGGGAGACTCCCACCTTGACTGCCCCCTCCCCATCTGCAGGGGCTCTGGTCCCATCCGATCCAGTAGAGATGGAGCTCATAGAGAGTGTGTCGAGTTGGAAAGACCCCCAGAGACCCCCAAGACCAACTTCCTCAATGGCCAGGTGGGGAAACTCACACTGGGCCAGGTCCCCGGACCTCCATCTGGGTAAAGCCAGGCCAGGGGGGATTGGGACCAACAGGGGAAGCTGATGCTTCCACTGCCCCTCGGGTGCCATCAGTGCCATAATCGCCATCATCCTCCTGGCAAACACAAGCCCCAGGCTTGTTCCAAGTTCTTTTCCTTTATTAAAAAACACATTGAAACATAAGCCCCAGGCTTATTCCAGTTCTTTTCTTTTTAACATATTGACTCATTCCCTAACCATTCCCTCTTGATCCCAGGCGCCCTGGCTGCCTTCTAGGATCAAGCTGCCCCACACACACTGCCCCTCCCCACCTCAGAGAGATGGGTCATTGGCAAGAAATTGAGGGCAAAATCAGGGGAGGCCAGTCCTGTCCCCCGTCTTGAGCAACAATTCATTCTGATGCTCCACACAAGTTCCACTGGGATGTCAGAACGCAGAACCCAGACCCTAAAGTCTGGCCCCAGGGCTCAGAGCTGGAACCCTCATCTAGTGGCTTGAGGCCAAAGACTTGACCCTGGTGCCAGGAGCCAGAGCCCCAAGATGGACCTGATATCCTTGTCCCTCTGCTCTGCTGTCAAAACAACCTCTTGTCGGCATCCTCCAATACGCCCCATTCGTCCACCAGGCGCCCACCCCGTTGCCGCAGGTCCTCCAGCCCAGCCCGGCCCTCTGCAGCCAGGTGGGTGCTTTCGGCTCTCACCTGTAAACATCCACGTACGTTTCGATTCCCACCACACACACAGCGTAGGTGGGCTGTTTCAGGGACAGCTGCACGGCTCTCTGTGGGGCCATCCTGACCCCTGGGCTCCAAGCCTCCGTGGTACGCCCTGGCTTCCTAGCTCCTCTCCCAGGCACCTCGTTGCCAGGAAGGAGGGTGAGTTCTGAAGGTTCGGTGCCTTCCTCCTCCCTTTTAATTTCACATTATGACCTGATTAGCCTGCCTGAGCCCGGTCCCCACCTCTTGGCTCCATGCCCATCCCTCCTCACTCGGGCCTGTCAATCCAAGAGGCTGAGGGAGGAGGCACCCAAGGCCTCTCTGAGGGATGGGGAAGGGGGGACCTCTGGTGGAGCAGGGCTCAGCTGTCAACAGAAGACAAGCTCCCCAGCAGCCCCCGTCCCCCTTTCTCTAGGTTCACCTCTATCCTCAGACTCTCAGTGCCTGAATCCACACGGTAATGATGTCAACATTTTCTGAGGGCTCTGTGCTGGCTAAGTGGCTTGCAGATCTTACGTCATACATTAAGGGATCAGTTAGCACATAAAAGCACGGTGCAATCAGGCTGTTCCGGCTCTGCCGCTTACAACCTATGATCTTGGCAAGTTCTTCAACCTCTCCGTGGCTCCGTTTCTCCGTGGAGAAGGAGATGGCAGTTGTAGCCATAGTACCTGTTCCATTGGGTTGATGTGGGGATTACATGAGCTATGTGTAGGAGGGTTAGCACAGTGCCTGGCACCTCGTATTCACTAGAAGAAAGCCTGGCAACTATTACTAGTCTCCTCATTCTACAGGAAGAGTCTGTATGAGGGGACACAGTCCCCACCTCCAGAAATGCCCAGCCTGATTAGGGAGATGGGAAACACAAAAATGGCATAGATTTTACTTGGTTACTTTTGATTTCGAAGATCTTCCTGGAATGATCTTGCTTACTGCCAACATACCTGATTGCAAATGTTCTTGATCTGCAAAGTTCATTACACCCAAAAGCACTGAGGCAGAGTCTAGGATTGCACTCATGGATACGGAACCCAGCAAAACAGCGCTTCAAGGATGAGCAATGATTTTGTTTCCATCACTCTCACCCCTCCCCGTTAACCGGGACCTGAGCCATTTTGTTTATCTGTAATGTAATGTGGAGTGTATAACACAGGCTCCTGAAGAGCATGTGGGGATATTCCCATTAGAGAAGGATGGATGGATGGGTGGGTGGATGGATGGGTGGGTGGATGGATGGGTGGATGGATGGATGGGTGGGTGGACAGATTGGAAAGAAGGAGGAAGGCAGGTTGGTGCATAAAGAGCTGTCGGCAAAGATGATGATGATAACGGTGATGCCAATGGTGATGACGATGACAGATGACGGTGAGATGCTAGCAAATGCGTCCATAGCCCTCACCGTGTGCCAAGCTCTGTTCTAACGCCCTTCCATGGATTTACTTATCTAATCCTCACGACAATACTAGTTGACAGATACTGATTAAGCCTGGAATCCCAAGTTCAAAAGGACTACAGCCTGGGTGTGCACGATGTGTCTTTTATGGGTGTGGGCAGGGCAGGGGCCTGGGCAGGTCATGGTGTCTTAAAAAGAAATGTACTCAGAGCTGGAGGAAAGAAGGAGGCAATAGCAGAGAGTGGGCAGAGAGGCTGAGAGGAACACAAATATCCCCATTTTACAAGAAGAAACCGAGGCACCGACAAGTTAAAGACCCTCTCAAGATCCGTAGCTGGAAAGTGGTCAAGCCAGGACTTGAGCCCAGGCCGTCTGACCCTAGAGGGGCTTGTACTGTGGAGGCTTCTACCTAGGAGGCTTCTACATGGGAGGAAGAAGAGCATGTCCTTTTTACCTTCTTCCTTATGCCTCTGTGTAGTGTTTGCTCAGTTTTTATAAGCAAATATTTTTACCTTTGAAAAAAATAAAGTCTCTCTTGGAAGAAAAATGAGAAGAGTTTCCTGCTCTCGGTCTCCCTGCCCACCCCTGCAATTTGCTCCCTTCCTCTAGTTTCTTCTGGTTCTGAGAACACTTAAGACACCAAGACCTGCCCAGACCCTTGCCCCGCCCACATCCCACAAAAGGCACCTCCTGCACACCCAGGCTGTGGCCTGTTTGAACTTGGGATTCCAGGCATGATTGGTCAGGTTTGGGAGGAGGAGGGGTGGGGGAGCCAGATGACGTCATGGCCCCTCTCCCTTCTGGCGGGTAGAACACAGCTGGGTTTACCTCCAAACACAGCGCCGCGCAGGGGCAGAGGCCTGGGGGTTGCTGGGTGACCGTGAGACTCCAGCACAACTCCAGGACCTCCCTGGAACCACCCAGGGAAACTGTAGCAGGGAGGGGGTCTGGGGCTGGTGCTACCATGCCTAGAGCCTCATTTTCCCCTTTCTTCAACAATTTTTTTGAGCACCTACCACGTGCCAGGCATTATTCTGGCACTAGGGATACAACAGTGAAACCAAGTCCCTGCCCTCACGGGGCACACAGAGCAGCAAGAGGGACAAGGAATAAACTGGGAGGCTAGAGAGTGGGATGTCAGGAGGTGATGAGGACAGAGCAGGGTACGGGACAGAGAGGAGAGGGGTGCTGCTCTGATCAGGGAAGGTCTCCGAAGAAATGATACTGGGACAGAGATCTGAAAATGAGACCTTTGTGATCTCAAGGGCTCTTCCAACCTCTAGGTCATCTAGGATTCCATTCTCTCTGCTCCAGTCTCCCTGTCCACAAAGCAGGGCTGTTGATCGAGCTCAGAGTTTCCAAATGGCTTCAGGGGTCAGGCAGATAACATGTGTGAAGCTACCAAGTACAAGACAATAGGGGCAAGTGGCAACTGTGGCAAAGGGAATAGAGCCTGCTTCGGCCAATGTATTGAAATTCAGTGTTTCTTAAAAAGCAGAACACTATGGTTCAAGCAAAACGAACTCATTTGTAAGTCAGACCTGACCTTTGGGCCTTTAGTTAGAGACCCCAGCACTGACTGTTTATGAGTTGCTGGGTAAGGAGGGTATAACTCTGGTTGGGGAAGTCATATGCTGCCCATGGGGATAAGCTACCTGGGCCCAGGTGAGCCTTGGCACCATCGGGGCATGGAACCTGCCTGTCTCGGACCCTGTGACCAGTTGGAGTGGGCTCTGAGCTCTTCCCATGACAGCTGACACCAGCTGTGGGCTCTTCCACTCTGGGGGAGCCCCCGCCACCAACGCACACACACAGAGTCTGTGCCTGAGCTTTCCTAGGACAACAGTGGAGGGAGAGAGGGAGGACCTGCAGAGCTTAGCTCCCAGACACCCTGCCCTGTGGCCCTTCTCCATGCCCCACACCGCTGAGCACCACGGGGACAGTTCCCTCTGCTTTCCAGAATCCTCAGCTTCAAGCCGGAAGGGTCCCTGGAGACCGTCAGACCAGCTCCTCCATTTTCCAGTTGGGTGAGCCAAGGCTCAGAGAAGAGCAATGACATCCCTGAGATGACACAGCAGTCACTGGATCCAAGGGTTTCCTTCCTTCCTTTATTTCTTCATTGAAGAAACGTCTACTGGGCATTTTTGTATATGGGTGCTGTTCTAGAAATCCGAGTTCTCACCACCTGTTGAGTCCTCTCTGTTTCTTATATGGACACAACCCTCTGGGACCTCCCAGGTCACCCCCAACACCCTTCTGTGCCCCTGATACCCAGAGCAGGATCCTGGACCCCCAGGTGGATGGAGGAAGGGCCCCGAGGGCTCTTGAAACCACTAGGCGGCATTTTGGGGGTGCTCCGAGAAGCCCCGGTTCTTTATGTCTCAAAGCAGAAAGAATTCAGCGAAAGGCACAGTGAAATATAAGGAGTGATTCATTAGAATAGGACGCCTGTGAAGCTGACAGGCGAATGGGCAAGGGGGTGCTACACCCCGAGAACTTAGTGGGCTACAGTTTTATAATCAAAGGAAAAGTGGGGGGGGAGGAAATGACCACCTTCTTCCTCATTCTTGAGCAGATGTCATGCTTCCATCATCAGCTCCTCCTCCAAGTTGGGCCGAGGAGTTTTCTTGTCCCTATGTGGTCAAGCCACGACTGTAAATTACTGATTTTTATGTGTGCAGAGAGCATGTCCTAGGGGTCATTCACTTACTGAGCTCACTGGGCAGGAAGTGGGTCTCATGCCACCATTGTCTTATTGTTTGGGGCATGTCTCAGGCTTCTGTTGAATTGTTTCACTGTTAAGCAAGCCTGCTTGCTTTTGTGGCTAAGCAAACCTGTTTTCTTGAGTGATCATTAACTTACAGAGGTCTCCCATACTTTTTTCTTTGCTTACAATCCCCTAGTGGGATTAACTGTTTAATTTGTCCCTTTACTCTCTCCCTATTACTCTGACTCAGCCATTGTGAGAAGGCAGGATACCCACTAATTCCTGCAGGGCCAGAGCGCCTGGGGCTAGCGGCTCTAATGGCAGGAAGTGGTGGGGGCCATGAGTCACCCAACTTGATCCACACTGTCCCCTCAGAGCCCCCAAACCCCAGCCCAGGTCACCAGGGACCTCCAGGAATCACCAGCTCCTTCCTCGGCTCTGGGACATCTATGGCTCCACTTGGCAAGGTCAACAAAGCTAATGACACCGTGTGGGGGGCTGGACTGGGCAAGGTCCAGGCCTGGGAGGCTGTGGTCAGGTAGGATCAGCCCCACCTACCTGATCACCGAGTGGTTAGGACTCGGTGGTCTCACTGCCAGGGCCCCGGGTTTGATAGCTGGTCAGGGAACTAAAAGCCCATAAACCACGCGGTACGGCCAAAAAAAATTAGAAACGTAGCCTGGCATTCAAGGCTCCCAGACCAGGCCCCTGATGAGCCTCCTTCACTCAGTGCCTGACCCCTACCTTGATCATTTTCCTCTGGGCTGCACTCCTTCCCCTCCTGGGGGTTTGCTCCCTGACCTGGGCTTTTCCATGAACCTCTGCCCATCAGCAGCCTTCCTGCTCTCCCTTGCCCACTTCCACCTCTCTTCCTCCAGCATCCACTCCACAGGAAGACTCAACACTTCCACTTCTTTCACAGATTCACAGCCCACATCCTAATAAAAAGGACTTGAGACAGCTTACAAAATACATCCAGGATGTGATTGATTTTTTTAAGTGAGAAAATGAAGTCAAAGAGTGGGAAAGAAAGAAAAAGACAGGGAGAGACGTCCTATCTGGTTGGCAGACTTAGCTGTGAGTTTCCTGGTGGCCCAGGAAAAAAGGGAAATGCAATCAATTCTGTGAATCATGGTGCTCAGAAGTTAAAACTACACCAGTTGAGGAATAGAAGCCTGGCTCTTCCAGGCCCTGAGAACTGCGAGAAATGCCCCCACCACTGGGTGCAGTTTAATAAATGGGGCAAGGGTGGAATATTAAGCTAAGTGATTCACAACATCATTATGGTTGGGTTTGGCTTGATTCACAGGTAGATTGGGGAAGGGACTGTCTATAGAACTATGTGCTTTGTATCCTTCCCACTCTCCTCCATGAGCATCCTTATTTTATCCAAACCTTTGATTAAATAGGGAGTGGCAGAGAATTTGGGGGTATCCTCTTTGATATTGGCTCTTCCTTGTGCTGAGAAAGCAGAGATTCAATACCTTCGAACGTCAGCCAACCTGGCTACCGCTGACATCCCACTGTGAGAATAAGCCTGGATTCAGCACCTTCTACCGGCTTACCCAGAGCTGGAGAATCATTCCTGGAAAGGGGCTTGGGGACAGGAATGTGTTACGGGGCGTCCGCTAATGCTGAACTCCACATCTAGGCAGGCCCTTCCAGAAAACTTGGTCTGCAAGAACACACAGAGACAGAGAGGTCCAGAGAAGGGGAGTGACTTGCCTCAAAAGACACAGCCAGGTGGATAAGTGCTTTTCAGGCATCATCTTTTCTTCTTGCATCAAACCTAGGAGACAAGCACTGTAGTTGCCTCTGCTTTGCAGAGAAGGAAGTCTAGCCTCAGGGAGTTTAAGCAACATGTCCAGGGTGTTCTGCTAATGAGGACAGAGGCAGAGCTGCAGCCCCATCCATGGGACTCAGAGACTGTGTATTAATCGCCATGTTCCACTGCCTCCAAGGAGGATGAAGCCAGGGTAGCTCTTGTGTTGTCATAGGCTGCAGGGGCCACTGGCCTCAGCCTCTCCTGTTAGGTCACATGCACCCACAGCTTCTGCCCTGGGAAGGGCGAGACTGTCCTGTGTCTGGCCTGCCGGTCCCAGAGCAGCCCTGATCCCAGACCCCCACACAGAGGCCTGATGGCAGGAGGACCCAAGAGATACCAGTTCCCAGCCGCCTCACACCATTAAGGTCCTTTGGACACCGGCCACCCAACTCTAGGAACCCTTCAAGCCCTGGAGCCTCCCAGGACAGGGACCCATGCCATCCTGCCCCTGCTGGCCTTGGCCTGGCCTGAGTCCTGGGGTCGGGGGCTAGCCTGGGGGCAGGGGTGGTCCTGATGGCTGGGGTAGAGGAGTGGGAGTACATACGCTCCTAGAAATTCAGGGAAATAGGAGGCTTTACAGAGAACCTGGAAGTTCAGGAGGCCACAGTTAAAACAGATTAAAGAGCAGACCCTCGGGACCAAGCAAGGTAGGGCTCAAAGCCCACATGCTCACCCCCTGCCCCCTCCAATAGGCCCTGCAGCCCTAGTGTGGGGGCCTGGGACTCCTCAGACCCTCTCAGAAAGCCACTGGTCTGATTTGTCCCAGGTGATACACCCAGAGAGGGTCAGCAACTGATCCAAGGCCACACGACCCATTCTGTTTACCCCACGTGCGGGGAGGGAAGAAGGGGCGCTGCGGGTACAGGGGGGTCAGCAGCTGGGGAGGCTGTACCAGCACTGCACAGAGCATGGGTCCAGCCCTGGCCCGCCATTCGCTGGCTGCATGACCACGGGCAGCCACTTGACCCCTCTGGGGATGCTTTGGCCTCATCTGCAAAAAGGGACCTGTTATGTACACACCTGGTCCAGGTGCTGGGTTTTACAACACACTCCCCTCGACATCTTCCAGGTGGTGGCTGTGCTTATCCCCACCCTGCAGAAGAAGAAACCAGTGAGGTTTCTAAAGCACCCAGCACAGTGGACTTCCCTGGTGGTCCAGTGGCTGAAACTCCACGCTCCCAAGGCAGGGGGCCCGGGTTCGATCCCTGGTCAGGGAACTAGATCCCACATGCTGCAACCAAGAGTTCACATGCCGCAACTAAACATCCTGAGTGCCGCAACAAAGACTCGGTGCAGCCAAATAAATAAATAAATATTGAAAAATAAATAAATAAATAAATAAATAAATAAAGCACCCAGCACAGGCTGGGCTCCCGGGCCTATTAGGCTCCCTCCTAGTCCCTCATAGACCACCTCCTCCAGGAAGCCCTCCCAGATGGTTCTGGTTTCCAGAAGTGTTCTGTCCTCTAACTAACCCCCACAGGCTCTGCCCTGGGAAACCACCTACTTCAACCACATTCTCCTCGTCCCTCTGACAAGACGTCACATTTCAGACGGACAGGGAATGGCCAGGCCTTTGGCTCTGGGGGATCAGGAAGCTGGCTTAAATGAAAATATCTAGACTCACAGTGGTACAAGTGTTCTCAGCCGCCCATCCCATAGATCCCATAGCCAGTCAGAAGCCCCCACATTCCCCAGGAAGAGGTTCCAGCCATCCCTTAACAGAGCTCTTGGGCTGTCTGGCCTTTATCTCCTTGACCCTGGCACCGAACTGAGCATGCTCAGGGACCCCAGTGTCACCTGAGAGCAGAGCTTCGGCCTTCTCCCCACCCCAGCCTGGCCCGGCAGTTCAATGAAGCCAGAGGGCCTCCAGAGAGGAGAGAGAATGGGAAAGGGAAGGAGAAAGAAAGAAACAGGCTGAAAAACAGAGACAGAGACAAAGAAGGCCCAAAACAGAGAACAAAAGGGAGAGAGTGAGGAGGAGGAGGAGAGACACAGAGAAAAGCAGGGACAGAGACAGAGCGAGATACAGAGAGAGACCGAGACGGAGCGAGACAGGCTGAAAGACAGAGGGAGGGACCAAAACCAAGAGAGAATGTAAGGCACAGAGACACTGAGGAGAGAGGAGGAGGAAGTGCTAGAGCCCACAGGATCCTCTCTCAACTTCCCGCTCCCCCCAGAACCTGTTCCTCCAAGCCTCCTGCTCCCTGCGCTCGGACAGGTACTGATCACCTACTGCGTCCCTGGACTGGGTCCTGAGGGGACAACCCCGTTGACATCTCCCAGGTGGTAGCTGTGTTTATCCCCACTATGCAGATGGAGAAACTGAGGCTGGGAGCCATCAGGCGACTCAGCCAAATAAACTGGATCCACCAGCACTAGGGTGCAGGCAGGAAGATCATGGACAGAAAGACTGAGGCCCAGAGATGGGTGGTGACTGGCTCTGGATCACGAAGCAGCCAGCCACAAAGCCGAGGCTGGAAGCCAGCTCACCTGGCACCTTACCTGGCTCCAAAGAAAACAAATAAATCTCATGAAGCCTTTGGCAAGGAAGCTACAGGGCTTATCAGATGGCCAACGCCCTAGAAGCTGTCAACACCTCCCGCCACATCCTTCTTGCCCACTCACCTCCCACTGTCTTTTCTGGGACCAACAGCCCAAACTCGGGACCTGGGACCCTTTGCTGCAGTGCTTGCACATAGACAAATGTCTCCTTGAGCAACAAAATACAAAGTAACTATAAGAGACTAAAATAACTGCGTGCATGTGCAGTTGGGGCAAATGATGGACAACAAGATACAAAAAGACCAAAAACCCAACTGCCACTTCTGAAGAGCCGGGGAGCAAAAGCAGGGTACTGTGCATGCCCCCTGAATACACCACCACCAAAGGGGAGGGCAGACGCCCTAAGCCACCCGTCTGGCCTGACCGCTGGACACACCCCTACCCAGCTCACCCCTCCTCAGGGAGCCAGCAAGGGAACCTGTTCCTTGTTCTCGCTCCCCCGGGCTGCAGCAGGAACCCCAATAAAGCCTTGCCTGAATTTCTTGTCTGGCTTCTTATCAATTTCTATTGATTGGGGAAGGCCAGGAATGCTGATTGGTAACACCAAGAACCAGGTCCCTGGCGGTGGCATCTCCAGCTCCCCAACCCCTGCCCTCCAACCTAGGCTCCCATGCAGACAAGAGGCAGGGTGGCTGTCCCTACACCCCTAACTTTTGCTGACATCAGCAAAGTGTGTCCTGAGGATCCCCCAAAGTGCCCGGTGCCCCTGGAGGAGGGGAGGGAGGACACACACACTGAGGCTCTGCTCTGAGCACTCACCGCAGCTCACCGTGGTCCCTTGCACCCCAGAAAGGCAGTTACGGGTGAACAGAGCATGGCTCAGAGAGGAGTAGATGCCTCCCAAAGTCATACAACTCATTCAGGACAGTTGTGACTCTGAGCTCGTGGCTCCTGCCATCATCCTGGCCCCCAAGGCTGATGGCTCTTATGTGCTCTGCATCCATCCCTGTCCTGGGGTACGCTGGGCTGGGAAGGGGGAAACACCTCCAGACCGGTCAGAGCCCTGATGGGGTTTTCCTATCTGTGTGTGTCCAGGGGCAGGGGACGGTTTGATGGTCTCTGAGGGTCCGCAGGCTTGCCTTTCATGAACCTCGCCTTGCCCACTTGCTGTCTGGGGCCCGAGGTCCTTGCTTCCACCCTCCAAAGTGGCTGTGATTCCTCATAAGCTGATCCCAGGATTCCCAAGTCTTCAGGACACAGCACACACAGTTTCTGGGGGCAGAGGACATATAGACACGAGTGTGGTCGTCTGCCTGGTACCCTGCCCCCGCCTCCTGACCCAGGGAGGCACAGGGTACGGGGGCAATAGCTCAGGGGCTCGAGGCTGCTCACGGGGGCACCACGCACCCCCATAGACGGCTGCCCCGCCGTCTGTGCTGGGGTGGGACACAGTCCGTGCCCTCACGGAGCTCTGGGGGCCTCGGACAGTCTCAGGCAGATGCAGAGATGACAACACAGGTCTTATAAACAAGCAGAAAGAGAAGCCCCCAATTCCACGGGCTCCTGGTCCAGCACGGGGTCCGGAGCCTTCTGGTCAGAGGTATTGCTGGAGCCTCCTGTGCCGGGACTGGGTTTTCCCTCCCTGATTCAGACATGCCTCTTGCTTCTCTGTTCACGGTCCCTCCTCCCCAGTCATGCGGAGCTGTGGAGGCCACTTCACAGATGAGAGAACTGAGGCCTCTTAGATAAGAGGGGAGTTGGCTGTTGGCACGTGGCAGGCCAGGACCAGGGCCCGGGCTGGAACCCAGGCCTCTCTGCTCTCCTCTGCCTACCGTCCCACTTCCGAACACCCTGCCCCCAGGCCGCCAAGGCCCCACCGTCCTTGCACCGGAGGCCCGTGGACGTCTCCGTGGCCTGGGCTCCACTTCCATGCCAGCCCCATCCGACCAGCCTCGTCCTGCCCCCTTTGCTCCAAGGGTCGGCCTCTGCCCCCGTCCTGCTCGCAGCCTCCCGAGTCCCATTCAGGGCTGGCAGCCCAAGGGTGGGAGTGGAGTCTGGCTCGGCCTGACATGGTACCCACTGACCCCAGGACAGGTGAGGAGTCCTAAACTGGACCCAGCCTGGCAGAATATTCATCGGGCCTGACCCCACCCCGGCTTCGCACACACCCAGGCCGCTTGACTCACGTCCCCTGAGCACAAAGAACCGGGTTCCAGGGTTGAGAATTCGACCACGTCCTGGTGAAGCCACCCAAAACCAGGGCAGAAACCAGGGAAGAGGTCAGGGGTTGAGTACACGTTCAGCCAATGGGGCTTGTGGAGTCAAGGAAGCATCTAGAAGCAGCACTCACTGCCCAAGAGTTAAAGACCCAGCCCAGAAGACAAACGCGGGGAAACCTTTCTTTTCACCCTGCCTGGATTCTGAAGAAAGTTTTGATAAAACTTCTGTAAAGAAAATCATGTTAGCTTGGTGAGAGAAACTGGCCTTTCTTTCTTCCTCATTTGAAATGTCTGTCTCTCCTCCAGAGATGTGCTCGCTTTGAGGGCAGGGGTCACATCACATGCACCTCGGAACCCCAGCGCCCAGCACAAACAGGGTCTGGCCCGTTCATTATTTTTTTTCCTTTTTTTTTTCGTTTTTTTTTTGTGTGTGTGGTATGCGGGCCTCTCACCGTCGGGGCCTCTCCCATTGCGGAGCACGGGCTCCGGACGCGCAGGCTCAGTGGCCGTGGCTCACGAGCCCTCCTTATTTTTTTAATTGAAGTATAGTTGATTTACAATGTTGTGTTAATTACTGCTATACAACAAAGTGATTTAGGTATACATATATATATATTCTTTTCCATTATCATAGGATATTGAATATAGTTCCCTGTGCTATACAGTAGGACCTTGTTGTTTATCCATTCTATACATAATAGCTTACATCTGCTAACCCCAGTCTCCCACTCCATCCCTCAACATCCTCCCCCTTGGCAACCCCCAGTCTGTTCTCTATGTCTCTACGTCTCTATATTTGTGTTATATATTAGATTCCACCTATAAGTCATATCATATGGTATTTGTCTTTCTCTTTCTGACTTACTTCACTTTGTATGATAATCTCTAGTTGCATCCATGTTGCTGCAAATGGCATTATTTTGTTCTTTTTTATCACTGAGTAGTATTCCATTGTATATATGTACCACATCTTCTTTACCCATTCATCTGTCGATGGACATTTAGGTTGTTTCCATGTCTTGCCAGTATGTTCATTATTGATGCTCCTGGAATGAGCCGATGACTTAATATTCCATGTAGAAGAGAAGATACTCATGATCCGTGTCTCTGACAAAGGACTCACATCCAGAATACATAAGGAATGTCTACAAATCAACATGAAAAAGATAAACCGCCAGCCCTGCATGGTAGAGCGGAACTCAAAACTCACACGCTGCAGCTATTAAGCAGGAACGTTCAAGGAGTTTCTGTGCTCACAGCTAGCTTCCCCGGCTGCAACCCCAGATCCCTCCAAGGCGTGTATCCGGTTGTGCCTTTACTCAGGGGTAAATTCTGGAAAGTATCGGGCGCAGTGTCCTGGGTAAGAGGGGCTGGGAAGTCTTCCAGACAGCACCCAGATTTGTCTCTGGGTTATCCGGGCTCAGTGCTAACAGTGAGGTTGTCGGGGGCGGGGGGGTTCTATCCACCCTCAGATGGGAGGAGAGGCTCCCTAAGAGCACAAGCTGAGTCTCCCCAAGAAGTAGGCAGGCAGAGTGGAAGGGGCACTGGGCCAGGAGTCAGAGCCTTGGGTTCCAGGCTCAACGCCCTGCAGACTGGCTGGGTGGCATGGGCACCCTCTCTATGACCTTGGTCTTTACAGCTATACAAGGAGAGGACTGAGTAGCTCTGATCTGCGAAGAGCTGTCCAGCACTGACTCAGTGAGACTAGGCCAGGTCTGCACCACCTGCTACCCCTCCCTCATCTCCTCCCCAAACAGCACCCCAGTGCCCCCAGCCTCAGCGACCCACTCCCACTCCAAATTAGCCGGTGAGGCCAGGTGGGGTTGGGCTGAGTCTGAGAGCCAACTAGCCCCAGGGCAGGCCTGAATCACCCAGCCCGACCCTGGCCCTCTGTCCTGAGCTCTCAGTGCCATCGTGGCCTGGCAGGGCGGGCACCTCGTTCCGAGCCGCTGCTTTGCTTTAATATGCGCTTCCTGCTCCACTTCCCCTTGGTCCACGTGTGGCCTCCTTTCTCCCTGACGTCCAGCGCTGGTCCACAATGGCCAGCCCCGCACCCAGCAGCCGTTCACAGCACAGGCCTCCTGGACCCTGGCTGGGAAGGAGAAACACAGAGGAGGACAGTGGGGCCCCAGTCTGAAGGGGAGGCACAGCCCATGCTCTGCAGGACCCTCAGACTGAGAGGAGAGACACACTGCCGGTCCTCAGGAGCTTCCTCTCTGAGAGGAGAGGACAGCCCCTACCCTCGGGAAACTTCCCATCTGCTGGGGAGGTATAGCCCCTGACAACACGGATCACCTAGTCTGATGGGGGAAACACAGCCCCTACCTTACAGGAGTTAAGGGTTAGGCAACGCCCCTCTCTCCCTCTTTTGAAACTTCTGATCTAACAGGAGAGGCACAGATGCTGTCCTGGAGGGATCTCCAGTCTGTTGGAGGAGCCCTCAGGAAACTGTCTTCCTGTCCCTTCCTGGAAGGGAACCACTCTGTCGTGAGGGTCACTCTTACACAGCACATTTGCTCAGTTCTGGCAAAGGGCTTTCACACGCTGTCTCCCTTAAGTCTCAACACCATCCCGGAGCAAGGCCAGCCAAAGATTGGTCCCCCTGTTTCACAAATGGGGAAACTGAGGCCCAGAAGGAGAAGTGACAGGCCCAAGGCTACACAGGAAGGCAGGACTAGAGTCCAGGTTTATATCCAAAGGGAAGGAGGGAAGCAGAGAGGCAGCAGACAGGGTGGGTGACTAAGGAGCTGGTTCCGCACACCCTTGGCCTGGGAGGGCTGGGCACCTGGATGCCCTCTGCACCACTGCCCCTGTAACAGCCTGACTCAGGGCTGCCCAGAGCCAGCCTTTCTCAACCCTGTTTGGAAAACACTTTTTATCTGAGGGAGGCCTGCTGCCTTGCCAGACATTTACGAGCCCCGTTTATTGGTCTGGCCCCGGGACCCTGGGGCGCAGCTCCTGCGTGAGCCAAGGAAAATGCCTGCTGGGGTGCAGCCCTGGCCCAGGCCACTTCTCTGAAAGTCACGGCTGGGTGGAGACTGGAAATCTCCAACAATCAGAGCCAGAGGGACCCCAGGGCTGAGCTGGCCCAATACCTGCCTTTTACAGGAGGGAACAGTGAGGACCAGAGAAGGGCAATGACTTGCCCAAGGTCACACAGCACATCAGCGGCAGAGGTTGGACCTGCCACTGGTCCCCTGACCCTTGGCCATGGCTCTAGCCTGCACTGGGGCCAGGTGGAGCAGCTCTACACCTCAAGCTGTCCTTGGGGGGACAACTCAGGTGTCAGAAAGATTGCCTGTATTTGGGGTATTCAGGGATCACCTTGGGGCTGGATCCCCCCTCCTGGCTCTGCACCCCTGCCCCTGAGCATCCCCTAAGGAGGCCAACTCAGGTCCTGGCCGTGGTAGGGATTTGCCACTATGGGGGTCGTGGCGCTTGGAGGGTCACCTCACTGCTCTGCCCACCACTACGCGGTCAGCTGGCAGGATGCCCTGAGAAGGGGAAAGGCCCAGCTGAGATAGCTGCAGGAGGAGAGGAACTTGCTGTTTATTGAGCACCTGCTGTATGCCAGCCCAGAGAAAGCACTTGAACATTACCTCATTCGAGCCTCATGCCATTGAGCTGGACATCTTTATTAGAGGAAACAGAGGTTCAAAGATGTTCAGACACTTTGCCCAAGGTCACGCAACACCTACATGGGGAACTGGATCGCCAGCCCGGCTCTGAGCACTTCTGAAGCCCACGCTTTATTTCTCCATTGTACCTGCAGCCTCCGGAAGGGCCCCAGGGGATGCCCGCCTCCTCTGGGGAGTGTCCAGAACCTCCTGGAAACCTCACCCTGCTGACTTGGTCCTGTGGGGGGGTGGGCTCTCCCCATGGCTCAAAGCTGGCTTGCTGACCCCCACCCCCAATTGTAGCTCTGCCCACGGGGCTCCCTAGGCTTCCCGAGGAGAAGCATTGAGGACAGCCAGACCTGGCCTTGGTGTATGCATGATCTCATTGGCATCCCCAGGCCAGCACAGGGCAGCATGAGATGCCCAGGGGCCTAGCTGAAGAGGGTTCATGGGCCAGACTCAAATTTGCAGAGTTCCAAGACTGGGATGGGAGGCTTAACTCCCAGCTGAACTCTGCCATATGCTGCTGTGTGACCTTGGACACTTTGCTGGCCCTCTCTGAGCTGCAATTGCCAGGAGCTGGTCACTGACATTCTGTGATGCATGAGTCTACACATGCCTGGTTAGGTTCAAAGATTCAGACAGGACCATTGCTCAGTCACAATCTGCAGAAAGAGAGCCAGGCCAGGAGTGGGTGTGAGTTCCTGGGCTGCCCCTCTCTGGCAAGACCCTGCCAAGATCATCCCTCACTAGCGGCACCATCAGCAGCTACCAGAGTGGAGGGTGGAGGGTGTCTTTCTCATATGCAGCAAGACATGGCACGTTTCCATTTCTTGTGTTAGAACTCAGCAGTGTGCTTGTGGCTGTGTCAGCACTCAGTGATGTCATATTGGTAGCTTGAAACTGGCTGTGGTGGGAATATTTACACCACAGAAATTGGTAAATGCCACAAATGAGCAGATTTTGTTTGTATGTGTATGTGTTTGGTTGGTTTGGAAAGCCAACTGTTAAGCATTTACCAGCACACTGCTGGTTGTGTGGATGTTATATTTTTCTAGAAATTTGTCCATTTCATCTAAGTTTTCACATTTGTTCACCTATATTTTCTTTTCATTTAAATTTAGTTTTGGGGCATCCCTGGTGACGCAGTGGTTAAGAATCCGCCTGCCAATGCAGGGGACACAGGGTTCAATCCCTGGTCCGGGAAGGTCCCACATGCCGTAGAGCAACTAAGCCCATGTGCCACAGCTACTGAGCCTGCGCTCTAGGGCCCGTGAGTCACAACTACTGAAGCCCACGTGCCTAGACCCATGCCCTGCAACAAGAGAAGCCACCGCAATGAGAAGCCCACGCATCGCAATGAAGAGTAGCCCCCGTTTGCTGCAACTAGAGAAAGTCCGCACGCAGCAGTGAAGACCCGACGCAGCCAAAAATAAATAAATAAAATAAATAAATTTTTAAAAAATAGTAAATAAATAAATTTAGCTTTAGCAGCTAAAGAAAAAAATAAATTGGATTTCATCAAAGTTTTAAACTTTTGTGGGACTTCCCTGGTGGTGCAGTGGTTAAGAATCCGCCTACCAATGCAGGGGGACACGGGTTCGAGCCCTGGTCCGGGAAGGTCCCACATGCTGCAGAGCCACTAAGCCCGTGTGCCACAACTACTGAGCCTGAACTCTAGAGCCCACGAGCCACAACTACAGAGCCCCTGTGCCACAACTACTGAAGCCCACATGCCCAGAGCCCATGCTCCACGAGAAGCCACTGCAATGAGAAGCCCGCACATCACGACAAAGAGTAGCCCCCGCTCGCCACAACTAGAGAAAGCCTGCTCGCAGCAAGGAAGACCCAATGCAGCCAAAAATCAATAAATTAATTAATTATTTTTTTAAAGTTTTAAACTTTTGTGATTCAGAGGACAATATCAAGAGAGTGAAAAGACAGTCCACAGAATGGGAGGAAATATTTGCAAATCTTATATCTGATAAAGGTCTAATATTCAGACTATATGAAGAGCTCTTACAACTCAACATTAAAAAGAAAACCCTATTACAAAATGGACAAAGGATTTGAGTAGACAGTTCTCCAAAGAAGTGACACAAATGGTCAATAGCACACGAAAAGATGTTCAACATTATTGGTCAGTAGCGAAATGCAAATCAAAACCACAGTGAGATGCCACCTCATACCCATTAGGATGGCTACTACCAAAAAACAGATTATGGCAAGCGCTGGTGAGGATGTGGAGAAACCGGAACCCTCATATGTAGCTGGTGGGGATGTAAAATGGTGTAGCAGCTTGGAAATGCAGCTTGGTGCAGCCTCGTGATAGTCTGAGAGTTCTTTTGCCTCTCAGGACGAGGCGAGTGAGGAAGGAGGTATGAGAGGAAGGGACTGTGACCCTGGAGACTTTCTTTGGAGAGGTAGCATGCACCTCTCTGGAGGCCTGGGCTCCTGTGTGTTTGCATGTAGGAGTGTGAAGTTTGGCTTCACTAGCTTGGCTCCCAGAAAGATCATAGGACATGGGTGTCTCCCCTCTTGCGGTCATTCAAAGGCCAGTAGATCTAAGATAGTCTCTATCTTCCCATTCCAGGCACCAAGGGGGTTTCCTTGGGTTTTCTATGTACAGCTTCATCCTCTCCTGTGCCTGCCTCATTAAGTCCCTTTGTTTATGCCTTTCTCTTTTTCCCCAATGAATCTTGTCAGAAGTTTACCAGTTTAATTAATCTCTTCGAAGAACCAACTTTTGGAATTTTAAAACTCCCATTTTTTTTTGTTTTTACCATCTCTCACTTTTACATTTATCTTTCCTTTCTTTGGGTCTATCTTATTTTTCTAACTTCTCAAGCTGGGTGCTTAATTCATTGATTTCTTGCCTTTCTTATTTTCTACCCCAAACGTTTAAGACTATGTTTTTGTTCTAAGAACCACTTTAGCTGAGTCCCTGAGTTTTCATATGTTGTCTTTTTTACTATTGCTCAGTTCATAATTTCCATCAATGTCTCCTTTGATCAGTAAGTTCTTTAAAAGACTTTTAAAAATTTTCCAGCAAATAAGATTTTCTTATTATCCTGACTGAGTTCTCAGTTAATTGCATTAGAGTCAGAGGATGTGGTCCGGATGATACAATTTATTTTGATTCTGTTGAGACACTTGCTTTGTGGCTGGTACCCATATAGTCAGTTTTCACATATGTTCCCTGTGCTTGAGAAGAATGAGTATTTGTCCATGCTTGATGCCCAGTTACGTGTATGTTGATGGGATGGAGTTGTTATTTGTGCTGTCAAATCTTCTATTGACTATTGATTTTTTTGTCTGCTCTATCAGTCAGTGAGATGTGTCAAAATCTCTCAGTCTAGTAGACTTTTCCAATTCTCAGAGTTCAATTGACTTCAGTTTCCTATATATATATATATATATATATTTTTTTTTTTTTTTTTTTTTTTGTGGTATGCGAGCCTCCCTCTGTTGCGGCCTCTCCCGTTGCGGAGCACAGGCTCCGGACGCGCAGGCTCAGCGGCCATGG
>NC_041216.1:20656367-20687613 GCF_002837175.3 Physeter macrocephalus
GGCGCAGCGGCCATGGTCCACGTGCCCAGCCGCTCTGCGGCATGTGGGATGCTCCCAGACCGGGGCGCGAACCCGGTTCCCCTGCATCGGCAGGCGGACGCGCAACCACTACGCCACCAGGGAAGCCCAGTTTCCTATATTTTGATATCCGAGTAATACTGGCTTCATAAAATGAATTGAGGAAGGACCTCTCCTCTTCAGTTTTCTGAAAAATACTGTGTAGAATTGGTGTTAATTCTTCAAATATTTGGTAGGATTTTCCAGTGAAACCATCTGAGCCAGGAGATGTCTTTTTCAGGAATTTCTAAATGGTGGATTCAATTTCTTTAATAGATACAGGGCTATTCAAATGACCTATTTCATATTGGGTGAATTTTGGTTGTTTGTGTTTTTCGAGAAAGCGGTCCATTTCATCTAAGTTGTCCGATTTATGTGTGTGGAGTTGTTTGTAGTATTCCCCTATTATTATTTTGATGTCTGCAGGTCTGTATTGATATTCCTGGTTTCATTCCTGATGTTGATAACTGTGCCTCTCTCCCCACTCTGTTATTTGATCTTTTCAAAGAACCAGCTTTTTGTTTCATTGCTTTTCCCTATTGTTCTTCTGTTTTCAATTGTGTTGATTTTGCTCTTATCTTTATTTTTTCCTTCCTTCTACTTGCTTTGGGTCTCTTTTTGCTCTTCTTTTTTCTAGTTTCTTAAAAAGGGTGCTTAGAATATCAATATGAGATGTTTTCCCTTTTTTAATGTCAGCGTTTAGTGCTATAGATTTCCCTCTCCGCATTGCTTTCATTGTGTCCCATGTATTTTGGTATGGTGTATTTCTATTTTCAGTTTAATGTATTTTTTATTTCCCTGAGACTTCCTCTTTGACCCATGTATCATTTAGAAGTATATTATTTAATTTCCAAGCTTTTGGATATTTTCCTATTATCTTTCTGTTATTGATTTTTGTTTACATCTCCCTGTGGTCAGAGATCTCACTCTGTAAGTTTTCAATTTGTTTACATTTTTTGAGATTTGTCTTATGACCCAGGATGTGGTCTGTCTCGGCTTATGTCCCATTGGTCCTTGAAAAGAATGTATATTCTGCTGCTGTTGGGTGGGGTGTTCTATGCATGTTAAAATAGATACTGTTGGTTGATAGTGTAGTCGAGTTCTTCTATAACTGCTGATTTCTGTCTAGTTTTTCTATCAGTTGTTGAGAGAGTTAAAGTCCCCAACTATAATTGTGGATTTGTCTGTTCTCTTTTCAGTTCTATCAGTTTTTGCTTCATGTATT
Source organism: Physeter macrocephalus (assembly GCF_002837175.3). Taxonomy (NCBI): domain Eukaryota; kingdom Metazoa; phylum Chordata; class Mammalia; order Artiodactyla; family Physeteridae; genus Physeter; species Physeter macrocephalus. The sequence continues at coordinate 20,657,650 of NC_041216.1, forward strand.
TTGTAGCTCTGTTGATTGGTGCATACACATTTAGGATTTCTATGTCTTCTTAGTGAAATGATTCTTTTATCATTATGTAAGCTCTCTCTCTGTCCCTGGTAATTTCTTTGCTTTGAAATCTATGTTACCTCATTATTAATACAGCCACTTAAGCCTTCTTTTATTAATGTTGGCATGTTATATCTTTTTCCATCCTTTCATCTCAGCATTGGTGTATAGTGATTGTCTTTTCTCATTCAAGTTGAGATCGTCCTAGTTCTTGGTATAACAAATAATTTCCTACTGAAACCTGGACATTTTGGGTTTTATGTTATGAAACTCTGGATCTTTTTTTTCCTTTTATGCAGTATTTAAAAGCATGCAGAACTAAATAAAATATTATTTATGGATTAAAAACTATATGGTACATCAAAGAAAAGCCTGATAAAACTCAAGGAGAGAAGGAATAGGATAGAATAGGTAAAGAATACACAAGATATTCAAAATAATGAAAATATTATTTTTAACATTTTTTAAAATTGAGTTATAATTAACATACAGTATTATATTAGTTTCAGGTGTACGACATAGTGATTCAATTTTTTTTTAACATCTTTATTGGAGTATAACTGTTTTACAATAGTGTGTTAGTTTCTCCTTTACAACAAAGTGAATCAGTTATACATATACATATGTTCCCATATCTCTTCCCTCTTGCGACTCCCTCCCTCCAACCCTCCCTATCCCACCCCTCTCGGTGGACACAAAGCACAGAGGTGATCTCCCTGTGCTATGCGGCAGCTTCCCACTACCTATCTAATTTACATTTGGTAGTGCATATATGTCCCTGCCACTCTCTCACTTCGTCACAGCTTACCCTTCCCCCTCCCCACGTCCTCAAGCCCATGCTCTAGTAGGTCTGTGTTTCATTCCCATCTGACCACTTATCTCTTCATGACATTTTTTTTTCTTAGATTCCATATATATGTGTTAGCATACGGTATTTGTTTTCCTCCTTCTGACTTACTTCACTGTGTATGACAGACTCCAGATCTATCCACCTCATTACAAATAACTCAGTTTCATTTCTTTATATGGCTGAGTAATATTCCATTGTGTATATGTGCCACATCTTCTTTATCTATTCATCTGTTGATGCACAGTTAGGTTGCTTTACATTCCCGCCAGCAGTGCAAGAGGGTTCCCTTTTCTCCACACCCTCTGCAGCATTTATTGTTTCTAGGAAACTCTGGATCTTATTTAAACATTACGTTATAGCAGGGCCCCTCTGACACTGCTCTAGTGGGGAAACAGGGATGCCACCTCACTGCTTCCAAGTGGAAGTGTGAGCGCAGTTTCCCTGTTTAGCTTCTATTGACAGCTGTCGGGAAGGGTCTCCTGGTTACTGTTGTGTGTGAGTGGCATCTTAGGCTCCCCACTAGGCTGGGAGAGTCAGGGGTGAATTGTTCCTGCTCCCTATGTGGTCTCTACTGCTACCACGGGGCTGGGGGGTTGGCCTCATTACCCTGGATGGTAGTGAAAGTCCTGACCCTCTTCTAGACCTCCTCTGACACCACGTCAGTGAGATGGAGCCCCTCATTACTTCAGGGTGGTGGGAGACCAGGCCCCCTCACGTGGTCTCCACTAATACCACAGCATCGGGGAGGCACCTCATTAATACCCAGTAAGAATGAAAAGCCCAGCTCCTCAGCTTTCTCTGACACCAGCACAGCTGGGCAGCTGGGGCACCGCCTTATTGTCTGACAAAGACGGAAGTCAATGTTCCCTACTCATCCTTCGCCGGCAAGGTAAGCCTGGGGTCACGGTCTTTCCTATGCCGCTTGGCCGAAAATAGGTGGTTATTGTCTAAAAGCTTCCAGTCTTGCTCAGCTGACCTTTTCCTGGTCATTTGGCTAAAGACAGCAGGCTTTTGTGGGTTTTTTTTGTCTGTGTTTTTGTCTGATGTTTCTGGGTTGCTGGCTTCTCTGGTACCTAGTCTGGGATATACATGCATAAAGAAAACTCAGGAAACTCAGCTTCGTATATTTTGAACTTGTATGGTTATTAAACCCTACAAGTTCAGAAGTATTCTAGCTTTCCAATGTAGTGAACATTTTAACATTATCTGGTAACTGCTTTATTATATTTATTGATAATGTATGTTTTCTATATTTATATACAATTATATTTATTAATTATATATTGTATTTATACATTAATATATAATTATATTAATTATATATAATTATATGTATTATTAATATATAATTATATATAAATAATATAATTATATATTAATAATATATTACATTATTGCATATATAATGTATACATACATTATATATATATGAAAGAAAAATTCATATTCTAAGGCAAGTCAAGGAAAATTTAAACATAAAAATTTTTCTCTGCCCTTTGGCCTCCTCCAAGAACTGTTCCTCAACTTGGCACAAATAAAGTTTTCCATTTCTTTCTTAGATGGACTGATTTTTTTCTTCAATAGTATATATACATATATAATATATAAACATAATTACATGATTGTTTCCTAACAATATTTTACCCACAATTACTAATGCCACACCAGCTTCCTTTGGGTTGGCTTTTCTTTTGGTGTGTCTTTTTCTATTCTTTTACTTTTCAAACTTCCTGTGATTTAGTATCTTGGGACTTTCTTTAGTACAAAGGTGTGCTTTTTTCACCCATTCTGACAGTATATGTCTTTAAACTAGATAATATAGTCCGTTTCTAATTATTGTCATTGCTGTCTCATTATTTTGTTCATCCAAATATTCAGCTGCCTACTGTGTGCCTAGGTGCTAGGTTCTAGGTGCTAGGATTTGGCAGTGAACCAGAGGGCTGAAATCCATGGCCTCAGGAGTTCGAGTCTGGTTGGGGGAAACAGGCAATAAACAAATGACTAAAACATGCATTGTTTTAGTCCTGCGTGAGAATTCCAAGTAGCGTATGTAGATACTCTCCCCTCAAGGAGGTAGAGCTTAAGTGTGGGCTGCACATAATGACTTCCTTCCAATGCACAGAAGATGGAAATGGGGAAAAGAGTGACTTTATAGCAGTGTGTTGATTTCCTAGGGCCACCCTAACAAAGCACCACAAACTGAGTGGCTTAAACAGCAGAGATTTATTATCTCAAGTTTGGGAGGCGAGAAGGCCGCAGTTAAGATATCAGCAGGGTTGGTTGCTTCTGAGGGTTGTGAGAAAGAGATGTCTCCCAGGCTTCTTTCCCTGGCTTGCAAATGGCCATCTTCATGCTCACGTGCTATTCTCCCTGTATGTGTGTCTGTCTCCAAACCGCCCTTTTATTATTAGGTCACTAGTCATATTGGATTAGGGCTTACCCTAATGACCACATTCTAACCTGATTGCCTCTGTAAAGCCCCTATCTCTAGATAAGGTCACATCCTGGGGTCTTGAGGACTTCAACATGCGAATTTGGGTGGGGTACACATTCAACCCATAACAAGTGGAGAAAACTAACCAGTCGGTCAGCTGGGTGATCAAGGCCAACATCAACAGTGAAAAGATGTGGTGATCAACACCATAGATCAGGGCAAGTTCGCTGCTTTATACAGGGGCAGGGAAGCCTCTCTAGCAGAGTAACACTCTAGCGGGAACTTGAAGGAAGTGAGGGAACAAGCAATGGGTGTATCTGGGGAATCCGAGTGCCAGGAAGGGGAACAGGATGTGCAAAGCCCTCATACAGGTGCTTGCTTGGCACATTCAAGGACCTGCTGGGAGACCAGCATGGCCAGGGGGTGGAGGGAAAGGGCCAGGGTACCAGGAGATGAGGTCAGAAAGGTAGAAGGTAGAATCGTGTTGACCTTGAGGCCAAAGGAAAGGTCTCACTCATCTGAGTGAGATGAGGAATTATTGGAAGAATTTAGACAGAATCCCTCTGGATACCTTTCTGACCACAGATTATAGGGAGGCCAGAGTGGAAGCAGAGAGACCAGCTGGAGACGGTGTTAATAATCCCAACCACAAACAAGCAGTGGAGCGCGAAAAAGCGGTCAGATTGAAACTATTTTTTGGAGGCAGATCCGACAGGGTTCACTGATGAATCAAACGTGGGGTGTGAAAGAAAGAGAGGAGCCAGAGATGACTCCAAGTTTGACTCCAAGTGTAAGTAACCGAAAGCATGGAGCTGGGACCGAGAATCTGGGGAAGGCACAGGTTTGTAGGGCTGCAAATCAGGAGGACAGTTTTACAGGTGTTGAGACTGAGGTCCCAATTAGACCCTCAAGAAGTGAACCGCGGGAGGGGACTGGGCCATCCCGCTGGAGTTCAGAGGCAAGGGCTAGGCCGGAGATATGAATTTGGGAGTTGTCGGCAGTTTTGAAGCCAGGAGACTGGGTGAAAGCTCCTAGGGGGTGTAGATAAAAGAGAGGCGAGGCCCAAGGACCACGTCGTGGAACCCTCCAATGATTAGAGGTTGGGGAGAGGAAAGGAGATGGGAAGCAGCAGCCAGGGAGGTAGGAGGAAAATCGAGGAAGAGCGGGCATGTCCCAGAAGAGGAAGTGTCTCCAGAAGGGGCATGATCAGCTGTGGAATGCTGCAGACAAGTCTAAGAAAGGGATTGAAGATGGACCTTAACGAAGCCTCCCAACCTTTTCCAAGTTATGGCACACACAGAAAACACCAGTATTTGTGTGACCCCCAGGGAAACCAACAAGGCTGTCAAGGATGAAGGTGACCAACTTGGGACCTCTGGCCACCCAAGGCTCTGCCCAATGCCCCAAGAGTGAAGAGAACCCACATCGGGGCATGTGAGACCCTTCCGTGCATGGGTCTCCAGTTGGAACACTCTGGACAACTGGGCTCAGCAATGTGGATGTCGCTGGTACCCTTGACCAGAGCTGGGACAGTGGGCCATGGGAACAAGTACCTTATTGCAGGATTTGGGGAAGAGGTGAGAGGCAAGGTGTGGAGACTGTTCATGCAGCCACCTCTGCAGAGCTTTGCTGAAACGGAAGTAGAGAATCGGGCAGTGGCTAGAAGCATTTGGACTTCTGCCATCCTACTTTGTACTTTCTATTTTCTTGATTTTTGTTTTGATTTTTCTTTTTTCTTCTTTCTTCTTCTTTTTTATTGGGGGGAGGATTAGTTTCCTCCTCATGCTTTTGTCCCCCTCTGTTTGTTTAAATATTATATCCTCTATTTCTGTTTTTTCAGTAGTTAAAAATTTAAAAGCAGGGGTCGGCAAACATTTTCTACAAAGTGCCCAATAGTAAATAGTTTAGGCTTTGTGAGCCGTACTGTTTCTGTAGCAACCACTCATGAAAACAGCCATAGAGAGCACATAAAGGAATGGGCATAGCTGTATGTCAATAAAACTTTATTTGTAAAAACAGGCACCGGTCCTAATTTGGCCCAAGGGTCATATTTTGCAGACCTCCGTCCTAAAGCATATGTAAAAAATCTCTACATTTACTCTCCTCCAAAATCATAGAGCAGCCTTAGAAAGCTTTAAACCTGATCACCCCTCTTGGCTTACCATGCTACTCTTGTCTGGTATTTTCACTCTACTATATTTTTTTAAGCTCTCAAAAAAGACATTATCACCACTAATTACAGGTTTGGTGTTTCATTCGATTTAGTCACATGTTTGGCATGTTTATTATTCACATTTCCATCTGTTTAGACTTTTCTTCTAAAATTATTTTCTTTCCTTTTGCATCATAAAGGATGTACTTTATGATTCCCTCTAATGTGTCTCATTTGGAGCTAAACTCTGAGCTTTTCTTGATCTGAAACTGCCTGCAACTCCCCCTCACTTCTCAGAGATAATTTCACTAAGTATCTAGTTCTGGCCAATAGCTATTTTTCTCAGCACTTTGAAGGTATCATTCTACTGCCTCTGATACAAAGTGAGTTATCAGCCGAATTGTTATTCCTTTGTAGGTGATCTGACTTTTCTAACTGCTTTAAAGGCCTTCTCTTTATCCTTGGTGTTCTGAAATTTCGATATAACTGTCAAGATATGTATTTCTTTTAAGTTTTCCTGGTTGAGTTTCTGTATTTGAAGATTCATCGCTCATTAATTTTGGAAAATTCTCAGCCATTATCCTTCTGAAAAATGTTTCTCTTTCTTCTCCCTATTGTCCCTATCTAGAATTCTGAATCAGTTTTAGACTTTTTCATGTCATTCTCTTAAACTCCCTTTCATAATTTTCATCTCTTTGTCTTTCTGTGTTGCAGTCTGGAGATTTATTCAGCAATCTGTCAGTTCACTAATTCTCTTTCCAACTGTGTTTAATCTACACTCAACCTATCCATTGTATTTTCTATTTCAGTTTTATGTATTTCATCTCTAAGAAGTTCAGTCTAAGTCTTTTTCAAACTGCTTGATAATTGCCATTTTAGTTTTGAAATTAACTTTACTGAGATGTAATTATATTGTCTAAATTTGCATACAATAAATGCATCACTTATAAGTATACAGTTTGATGAGTTTTGACAAATGTGTACACTTATGTAACCACCACCACAATCAAAGCATAGAGCCTTTTCATTATCCCAAAAAGTCCCCTTGTGTCCTTTTGCCATCAGTCCCCTTCTCCACTCTTGGCCCCAAGCAACCGCTAATCTGCCTTCTGTCACTATAGATTAGTTTCTGCCAGTTCAAAGAGTTCATATAAATTAAATCATACAGTGTGTACTCTTTTGTACCTAGCTCCTCTCTCTCCACATAATGTTTTTGAGATTAATTCAGGTAGTTGAAAGTATCCATAGTTCATTCCTTTTTATTGCGAAGTAGTATTCCATTATAGACCACAATTTGTTTCTCCATCTACCTGTTGATGGACATTTGTGTTGTTTCCAGGTTTTGAATATTGTAAACTGTTATAAACATTCATATACAAACCTTTTCCAGGACATATGTTTTCATTTCTCTTTGGCAAATACCTAAGTGTGGAATGGGACTCATATGGTAAATATATGTCTAATTATATAAGAAACTGTTCCTGATCATTTTTAATAGTCTCTTGTAGCATGGTGATACTTCCAATACTTCCTTTTATTTGTTTAAAGTATTGAGCACCCTTATTTCCCAATATGAATGCTCTAATTCATATTAGAGCTCAGGTGTTTGCCAGTCTGATTCTGCTGCTTGTTTCTATTAAAACTTGCTCATGGAATCTTGGGTTTGATGTGTTTTTAAAATATTTCATTGTAAGCTCATGATCATTAGAACTCTATCTGGAAATTTTATAAGGCTTTGATTGACATGTTTTCCTCCAGAAAGGATTTCCTCCAGTTTGTTTTTGCTGGACACCTGAGAGCATTACTTCCTAGGAACTACTTTAAATTCTCAGCTTGAAGTTTCCAGATGAAGCAGGAAGTAGGAATTTGGGCTCTGATCTCCTCTGAGGGCTGATCCAGGAAATCGTTTATTTCCCCTTCCATCCCGAGGCAAAGCCAAGACCAGTCATTTTTTCCTGCCATCTCCTTTTGGAAGACAGGTATTTTTCAAGTTTACCCTTTCACTAAAGATGTTGTCCACAGAGGTTCTGACTTTATGGGGGAATCTCAGATCCCACTACCTGGTCAGCTCTTGGGCTTTGTCTCCTGCCTCGTGCACACCTGTTAAAAGCAAAGGTCCACTTGCTGGCCCGGGAGGGGATGCAAAACGGCACAGCCACTTTGGAAAACAGTTTGGCAGATCCTTATAAAGTCAAGCATGTACTTACCATACGACTCAACAATCTCACCCCTAACTCTTTACTTAAGTGAAATAAAAACCTACACTTAAACCATAACCTGTACACAAACGTTTCCAACAGCTTTATTCGTAATCACTAAAAACTGCAAACAACCCAGATGTCCTTCAACAGGTTAATGGTTAAACAAACTGTGGTACAGCCATACAATGGCATAAACTGCTGATATACACAACAGGAGGAATCTCGAATACATTATGCTAAGTAGAAAGAGCCAGACACAAAAGGTGACCTAGTGTATGATTCCATTTATATGACATCCTGGAAAAGGCAAAACTAGAGGGACAGAAAGCAGATCAGTGTTTGCCAGAGGCTGTAGATGAGAAAAATGGTTAGAGGGACACAGAGAAATTTGAGGGGAGGTGAAATTACTCTATATCTTGACTGTGGTGGTGAGTACACAACTATATGCATTTGTCAAAACTCAGAGAACTGTATACTAAAAAAAGGTGGATTTTACTCTATGTAAATTTGGCCTTCATTTGAAAACCAGCAAAGCTCTAGTTTACAGGAATTTTGGGGGGAGCTGCAGTTCAGGGCTCACATATCTCTCCTGACTTGTGCACACATTCTTTTCTATTTATTATTTTTTAATTTTTAAAACTTATTTATCTATTTTATGCTTTGGAGTGCTTCTAATTTCTTGCCATCTCAGTCACGCATTTTAAAACGTTCTCTTAGATCTTTTGTCCAGAGGACCAGCCCAGCGAGGGAGATATCATCTTTATCCTCAAAGGGCTGGTAGTCCAATGGAGGAAGACAGAGCAGGCTAGCAAGGAAGAGCCTTCTCCCAAGCTTTATCCATGGATAGCAGCCCCTCCGGGCCTTCTGAGGCTTCCTGGACCTGCGAGATCACATAAATTTTTCACAATGACAGTAATGGCTATAATTAACTGGCAGAAAAATGTGACGCACAGCAGGCAGCTGGCTGGGCTCACGGGCAGGGAAGTGGCACTGCGTGACTTACGGCACTGCTCTGGGTACCAGCAGGGCAGGCCAGAGGGACAAGTGGCCTGACCAGGCTCCAGAGAGAGATCTGGAGAAGTGCAGACATTCCCTCGCACGGGCAGGCATCAAGGTGCAGAACGCTGAGGATGGGCCTGACTCAGTCCTAGTCAGCAAGTTCCAGGGCCTGTGCTCCCTCCACAAGGGAAATAAATGCCCACAGTATCAATTTCACCGGCAACTCTTAGAGCTGAGTGCTCACCGGGGCCAGGCATGTAGCCTAGCCTTTCGCCGGCATTTCTGCGGGGAATTCTTCGGTGCCCCTGTTTCAATAGCACCTGTCTCATGCGGTGGCTGTGAGGATCCAGTTAGCTGCGTTTGTAAAGCACTTAGCATTGGGGCTGCGACTCAGTGAACGCTGGCCACTGTTATCACCATCCCCATTAAACAGACAAGGTAACTGAGGCCCACTACTGTTAAGGGACTTGCCTATGGCCACACAGCTACTAGGTTGCAGAATTGGGAGTACGTGGCTCTAAAGCCTCACAAGACAGCCCTCCTGGAGCCAGGTCACAGCTAGACAGAAGTTTTCCGGCCTCAAGTGGGGCTTTCGTTAAAATATTCCAAAGAGGGCAAAATGGTTCCCCTGGGCCTTCTCCACCCAGCTCTTTGCATCTCTACCCTGTCCTCACTGCCAACCACCTATCCCTGCCTTGCATTTGTTTCCCAGCTCTAAACACCTCCTCCAGGGAGCCTTCCTTGATTTCCCTACCTTCCTTCTCTCAAAGCACAGGATGGATTCTGTGTCATTTAATGAGGGCCTATTTGATACCATGTACTGCCTGAGGCTCTGGGGATGCAAAAATGAAAGAGACAGACAAGTCCCTGCCCTCGTGGAGCTGACATTCTAGTGGAGAGAAGGGATAATAAACAAATTTTAGGACAGTAAAGGTAATTGCAGATTGCGATTAGGTCTATGAAGGAATCAAATAAGGGAGTCTGAGAAAGCCTCAGAGGCAAGGAAACATTTAAGCTGAAACTTCAGGGATGAGAAGGCCCCAGACATTGTCAGGAATAGAGTGTTCCAGGCAGCAGGAAAACAAAGGCCCCGGTGTGGAAAACAGCCTGGAGGGTTTAGGAAACTGCGAGGAGGCATCTGTGACTGGGAAGGTGAGGGAGGGAAGGTGAGGGAGGGAAGGGTTAGGGTAGAAGATGGAAGTGACAGGCGGGGGTCGGGTCATGCCAGGGCCTCCGTGGCTTTGACTGAATTAGGTGGGAATCACTGCAGGTTTCTGAGTGGAGGATGCCAGGCAGGGAGTGGATTCTACGGAGGCAAGATAGGAAGAAGGAAGTTGCAGCGGTCCAGGCAGGGCTGCTGGGGGCCTGGACCAGAGCAGCAGCCGTGAGGTAGCGAAAGGTCAACAGGTTGAACGCCTGAGGACCCAGGGCTCACTCCTCTTCAACCCTGCTGACCACTGGTGCCACCCATCCCTCCTCTGGATTTATTTCCCAACTGCAAACACCTCTTCCAGGAAGCCCTCCTTAATTCTCACACCTCCTCAGCTTGTATCCCAGGGACCCCTTCCCCATCCGCATCGCTGGCTGTTGAGAAGACCGTCCTGGAGCCACACGCACCTCCTTGCCCAGGGCCACCACATATCTATGGGATCAACAGCTACAGCTCAGGATGGAGTCCTAGACTGGAGACAGTTCCTGAGACCGGAAGTTTAGGACGAGCTGTCTTCGGAATCTCCTTTCCCCAAATCCTCCTTAATACCCTTCTGCTCCAACAGAGGCTGCAGCTCTGGATCCAAAGGGTTTGGGAATGGATCTGCAGAGGGCAGAGCCTCCCAGTGCTGGTGGGTATTAACATGAGCCTCCCATGTTAATACCCACCTAGCACTTTCCCCTATACTCCCCCACTCCCTGCGCGACCCCCGCCGTTAGGGCTGGTCTTGACAACTCTCCCTCCAGAACCTCACTCACAAGTTTCCCCTCCTCATCACCCCCAGGCCGGGGCCCTGCCTTCTTCATTCTCCCAAGAAACACTTACCGAGCACCTGTTGTGTACCTGGTTCTGAGCTGGCCACTGGGATCAAAAACAGCCACGCCTCACAGTCTGGGGGAGGCAGATGGCAAACTGATGATGACAGTGATGGTGGTAATGAAGTGACAATGGGGATGATGGGTCTGATTTGTTGAGGGCTCACTATGTGCCCAGTAAGGTGCTAAGCACGTAACGTGTGTTAACTCACCTGGTCCTCATAACAGTCCTATGAGGTGACAGTAATTATGTTAATAATGGGTAACGTTTACCACTTACTAGTAAAGTGCCAGGCACTGTTCTAAATGCTTTACAGGTGTCAGCCCATTCGAAGTGGTACTAGTATTACCCCTATTTTACAAGTGAGGAAACTGAGGCACACAGATGTTTAATAACTTGCCCAAGGTCACATGGCCAGTTATCGTCAGAGCAAAATGCATTTGCTATGGCGGCTGAAGGTAGGGGGTGCTGTGGGGCACAGAGGAGAAAGAAGTCCATTCCTCCTGGGCAGATCAAGGAAGGCCTCACAGAGGAGGTGATTTTTAAGTCTTAAGGGAGTAGCAGGTGTTTGACAGGTAGGTGTGAGGGAAAGAGCATTCCAGGCAGAAGGTCAGTGGAGCAAAGGCCAGAAGCATGTTTAGGGGCAGGGTAAGGTTCAGCTTGGCTAGAGTGTCGGGTGGGGAGGCTTGGGTTGGAGAGATGGGGAGAAGCCAGGTCACAAAGGGCCCTGGGGGTCAGGCTGAGAGGCCTAGACTGATCCTGCATTCCCCTCCTCTCTCTCCTGACCTGTTAAAACTAACTCCCAACACTGCTGGGCACAGAAGAGATAAGCCTTCCTCAAATCAGACCCACGCAGCAACCTCCACCTGCCACCAGAAGACTGTGGGCCCTGCTTCCCACCCTGTTCCTGTTACACCCCAAAAGTGTTCTTGGTAGCCCTCAGGCCACTTCACTGCCACCCCTAACACCATACCCAGATTCAGTGTATGGGTTTCACTCCACCACCACACTTCCCTGTACCCCCTTCCTCTGCCCGAATGCCCTCCATTCTCCTAGCCATCTGTCCACATCCTGTTCCTCCCCTGAGCTCAGCTGAGGAACCCCCTCCTCCAGAAAGCCCTCCTGGATCACTATAACCCAGGTGAGTTTCCGTCTTAACTCTTCCCCCCACTTGCACATCACTTGGGACCCACATCATGGCTGGAACTATGAACTCTCAGCTTGCTTCTTACCAGTGCTGTGTCCTCAGCTGGAATGTGACATCCCCAAGGGTCAAGACCATATCCTATAATTATGTATAAAAGGTAGACTCTGTTTTCTGAATGCTGCACGCCGCGCCCAGCAGCAGGACCGTATGAGGCTGTGCTCCGTGCTCACTTGACCTCACAGTCATCCTGCAACTTGAGGAAACAGGCTCAGTGGGGTGAAGGGGTTCCTCCACAGGCGCCCTAAGTCTATCTGACTCCACACTCCATGTAAGCAGCTGCCTCTCACATCTGACCCACATCACATCACACCCTCCCCACAGCAGATGCTCCGTAGAGAGTCAGAGACTGATCCAAAGGCTGCTCCAACCCCAGGAGTCACCTTCTGTGCCAGATCCTGCTTCAGCTCTGTTCGTTCAGATGGGATTCTCCCGCAGGGCTCCTGGCTGCCCTCCCTGGCACTGCTACGGGCACTGGCCGACAACAGTACTGGGGTCTGGGTGGCCCACAAGTCCCCAGGAGCTGGAGGCTGAGACTCAGAGGTTCCGAGTTCCTCCATCAGATGCTGGCCTGGACTCACTCCAAAAGGCCATGGGCGGGACTCTGAATTGAGGCCCCAAGGAATCCAACAGGGTGACAGGTGCAAGCTCTCATCACTTTGCTCTACCAAATTGCAGCCAGATGATAACAGTCATAGTTGGCATGCGTTGGGCACTTACTGTGTGCCAGGCGCCGTGCTAAGCCCCTCACAGGCATTTCTCATTTCTGCTCCCAACAACCTGGAGAAGTCAGCACTGTGACCGTCCCCGTTGCACAGGTGAGGATGCTTCATGCATTTATTCCACCATCCGGTCACCCGCCAAGTCTACAAATATTTACCGAACACCTACTACACACCAGGCATGCCAGAACTGGGATACAAAAATGTGCAAAATACACACGATTCCCGCTCTGTAAAGCATACTGCCTGAGGGCACCTGGCTTTGGGTCACAGGTACGAGCCCTCCTGGGGGCAGGAGATGCAAAGGCTTCACTAATTGCTAATGGTGGGGAAGGGAAAAATAACTTAGCATGTCCACAACAGAGCACGGGGAATTGCAGTGAGCCTGAAATCGTGCATCCTGTCGGGTTGCACTGGGCACCCACCCAGAGGGAACGCCCTGGGAGTTGCTCTCACAGAGGGACGGCTGAGCCTTGCTGAGTGTCCCCATCTCCTGCACCCTGCCAAGGGCGGGGGAGAGGAGGTGACAGTCGGAGCAGCCGGAGGGGAACCAGGAACCTGCCACGTTACCCGACCCAGGGAGGGAGCAGGTCATGAAATCAAAGCTGCCGTGCGGTCAAGGACTGACATTTGGCTTTGGCAGTGAGGACTTCCTTAGAAGGGGCTCTTTTGGGGGCACTGGGGGCTGAGAAGGAGTGAGGAATGGAACAGGCCAGGACAGGAATCGGGGTGGAGGGGGCTTCAGGACCACATTTCCCAGACTGAGGGCTCCTGTGGGTCTGCGGCCTGAAGGGACTGAGCCATGGAGGGACAAAGACTGTCCAGGGCTATTCCCCCCATTGGCAGATGGAGAAACTGAGGCCCAGAGAGGACAAGGAGTGGTCCGGGCCACACAGCAAGTGGGAGAGGGGAGCAGCCCAGACAGACAGGGGAGCAGCCCAGATAGACGGTGGAGCAGGCCACGCACAACCCTGCAGGGTAGCTCCTGAGTCACCAGGTCCTCCACACCGGGCTGTGTGGCTTGTCCTCAAGACTGGTTTCCCGGCCCCGGGGCAGTTACTCACAGGCTAGTTACAGAGGCCCCAACAGACAGGGGGAGGGGCGAGGCAGGAGAGACTGGCCTTGGCCTTGGCCGCTGGCCAACTCCCTGCTCCAGCTTCTCCCCTTCCTCAGGCCCTTCTCGCCGCTGTTTCTTCCTTCCTGAGGCCTCTGTTGGTATCCAAGCTCCCCAATGGGGGAAGCAAGGGCCGGGGCTAAGCCTCCCTCATTAGATTGGGGTCTCCTGCAAGGCAGGGCCTGTGTCTCTCCAGCCACACCAGGAGCTCCCCCAGGACTTCCCTCCTCAGACTAGTGGCTCTGCCTGGACAGAAGCTTCTCCAGAGTGGACCTGTGTCTCTCCCACGCACTGGAGACTGCCGGGACCCCCTGCTCTGGGAGACCGGCCAGGCCTGGTAAACTAATCCCTTTTCTATTTGGGGTCAGTAACTAGAATCCAAGAAGTGGCTGTCTGGGCAGCCGCTTCAGGACCTCATCCTGCTAACGGCCTTGGGGTGAGGGTTAACCTCCAGACTCAGCATGACCTGGGTTTGCATCCCGCACGGCCATCTCCTCACCCTGGGACCTAAGGCAATTTACTAAACCTCCATGAGCCTCCTTGCCTCATCTGTAAAACACAGACAGTAACAGCCACCTGCCTCTTGGGGTTGGTGAGAATCAATGACATAATGCTTGCCAAGTGTTTCAAGTGGGGCCGGCACACCACAAATGGGTGTTATTATCATCGTTATAAAGAGAATCACGAGAGATGACCACACCTCAGAGGTGCCCGGTGCACGACTGTTTACAAAGCACTTCCATCTGTGGTCACGCGGGAGCCTCAAAGGAGCCAGTGTGGTGACTTGGATGGAGGTTCTCAGCAGAGGCTCCAAAGGTCCAGACTCCTTTCCTGGAGTCACAGAGTCCATCCTCCTGGCTCTGGGCTCGTAATCCTGACCCAGCAGTTGCTAGGTATCTGTACTGCATCTGAATATTTACAAGCTGGATGCCTGGAGCACATTACTTCACCTCTCTAAGCCTCGGTTTCCTCATCTGTAAAATGGGGACAAGAGTAGTACTTCTCTCATAGGCTTGTTGTGAAGAGTAAACAACATTATGCATCATCAAAGAGCACAGAACAGGGTCTTGCAGAGTTAGTGATATCTACCTTTTTTTTTGGCCATGCCTCTCAGCTTGTGGGATCTTAGTTCCCTGACCAGGTGTCGAACCAGTGCCCCCTGCAGTAGAAGTGTGGAGTCCTAACCACAGGACCACCAGGGAATTCCCAGTGCTATCTACTTAAGCGTTCATTAATATCATTATTTACCGAGCACCTGCTATGTGCTTGGTGTTTCACTTAAAATATCACATTTAATCCTCATAACCATATTGTTTCATTTTTACAGTTGGAGGCAACTGGCTTAGAGTGCATTTGAGGTTGGGTCCCCTGGGAAGCAAACTCTGAGATGGAGACTTGCATGCAGATGGTTAACTGAGAAGTGCTCCCAGGACCAACACCTGTAGTGGGGAGGCGGGTGGGAAGCCGGCTTGGGCGAAGGGAGAAGCTGGGCTGTGATGCACTCACAACAGGGGCCTCAACCGACCCTACCAGAGGCTCTGGAGCTGCAGTGTCCCTGAGAGATGACCTACCTCGAGGCGAGGGGTGGGGCTTTGTACCCCACATTGATGAATCACTAGCTATGGGCTGCCAAGGAAAGGGTCATGGCCTTGGGCGAGGCAGCTCCCTTTGGTTAAGGGCAATTCCTGGAGAGGGACTCATCCGAGAGCAGTCAGCCACCGATATTCCCCAGAGCTGGGGCACATGTTCTTCAAGGATCTTCTGTTTTACTGGGGGCAGTGAGGGAAGCATGTAGGCAACACACAGCAACACCAACCACACAGAATTTAAATGACTTGCCCTACATTTCCCAGCTAGAAAATGGCAAATCCAGAATTTAAACCCAGGTCAGATCCTCATTCTTCCTTCTACATCACACTTCCTCCCATCAAACAGGGAAGGAAAAAACACAGAAAAATGAAATCAATAATACAGGGCAGGATGATTTCACTAAGTATGGAAATATAAAGAGGAATACTGAAAACCATCCATGTGGCAGACTGCTAGATGCCCCTCCCCAGACCCACTCTCTCCTTCTTTAACAGTAAAAGCTTTAGCTGAGCACACGGCCACCCAGCTAAAGACTCCGTTTCCCAGCATCCCTTGCAGCTGGTGTGACCATGTGACCAAGATAGGTCCAAGTCATGTGATAGGAAGTGATAAGTGCAACTTTTGGATTGTGCCCTTAAAAAACAAAAGAAAGAAGGAATCCCGCCCTCCCTTTCCCCTTTCTCCCTTCTCAGTAGGTAGAATACAGATGTAATGCAGGGACCAGGGGCAGCCAGATTAGATCATGAGGTAGAAGCCAAGTATTTAGGAAGACAGAGCAACAAAATAGAAGGAGTCCGGGACCCAACATGTCAGTCGGCTCCCATATCACTCCTAGACTGTGTATGTTCTTCCCGTTCCTCTCCTCTCTTGTGAAAGCCACTGCTTTTCTGGCCTTTGTTACAACTACAAAACCTAAATGCCAGAAGATACAAAGCAGGGTAGCCCCATCAAAAGGGAACCTATGTTAACATTTGATTCTTTTTTCCTCGTGTATCAATATATGCATGAATACTCGTCTATGTATGTGGGCACATGTATTTGATATGCGATGGGTGTGGATTTCCCAGCCTACAAACTCAGGTATGAAAGAAATGCAACTTTATTTTCCTGCAACTGAACATAGTTTATGTCTCAAGCTCCTTGTTTCCTGCTGGTGGAAACCGGAACAGGCCAATGGATAACCTCAGTTATTTCAGATTAATTTCAGTTAAGGATTCATTTGCCTTGAGCAAATCAGGGTGAGTTCCATCAGTTTAGGGTTCTTCCTCCTCATCCCTCACCCCTTCATCTTTCCTCAGTGGCATTTAAGTTCCAGTTAATAACTGAAATAGAGCATCACAATATCATTGACCAGAGCCAGGCCATCTGGCATTTGGGTAGAATCAGAGGTGGACATCACGCCATGTGGCTAGTGACCGTTCTGAGGAATCTACATCCCTTTCTGGTTTCCAGCTGTGGAGTCTCAGCTGCTTTGGCCCAATGTCACCTTGTCATGATCCCACAGTGCCACTGTACAACTTGCTTGTAAGTTTCATATGCTCTACACCCCACCTGAGGTTGGAGAACTCAGGCTGCTGCTGGGCAACCCTCCCACATCACTGTTTCCTGGGTTCCAGGCTTATGTTCTCTCTCTTCTCGGATTCCCAAACTTCTGTGGCTTCATCCCCTGCCCTCTGAGCTCCTCTAAGGGAATGGGGGGAGGGGTGCAGTCTGTCTGTTTTCCTCTGGATCTCTTTGCTGTATACAGTGTGGCAGTTTTGCTGCTTTTGCCCTGATCCCCGGGGCCAGCTCCCCTGCCCTGGGCCAGGGAGGTCTCATGTCTAGGCCCGAATGCAGGAGGGTCGGTGGGTTGAAAGGAAGTACATTGCAGGACAAGCTCCCTTTTAAGAGATGCTGCTCACCCCTCCCTCCACACTCCTGCCGGCACAGAGGACACAATCATGGGAACACATAGTCCCCAGCAAGTCTGAGTTGAAAAATGACACAGAAAAGTCGGATTCTGAATGGGAAGATGTTTGAGGAACATCTTAACTAATACATTTCACTTATATTTTCCTCTTAATGTTTGTATAAGACTGTCAAATATAAAGAACATTGCCTGAAAGAGCTCTTTTGGTAAGAATAAAATAAAACCTGAGAGATAAGGAAGCATCCTGTCCTAGTTTAATTGGTGGGCTCTTTTCTTTATTTATGGTCCATAAAATATTGGTGTTGGATAATTGGTGGGAGTCTTAGATCTGATGAACTTTGGTTGCTTCTAATACTCTCCCCATATTGCAGATGAGCAAACTGAGGCCCAGAGAGGTGAAGTCAAGGTCATGCGGCTAGTAAGCAGGGGAGCTGGGACTTGAACAGAGGCAGTCTCACCCTAGCCATGAGGCCACTCTGCCTCCTTGAGGCATCCTTCCCTTTCCCCCTTCCAGTTTTCTCCTCATGGTCTCATTTGCTGTTCACAAACGTCTCATAAGGAAGACAAGGACTAAGGTGGGCATGACCCCTGCTTTTACAGTTAGGGAAACTAAGGCCCACTGGGAAAACATGACTTGGCCTTAGTGACCCAGCTGAGGGAGAGTGGAACCAGGTCTAGACCCAGGTCTCCTCTGGAGAGGACCCTGCCGTTCCCCAACACTTGCAGACCCTCCTCTGCCACACATGCGCAACACACATGCCCAGATGCACGTATGCACCCAGACATACTCACACACAGAACAGGGCTGGCTTGACCTCCTCCCGGTGGCTTCATCCCAGGACACGAAAATCATAACCCGGCACTTGTGCTCTACGTCCTGCTCAGGGCAGCCGTGCCGGGCTGCCGGCAGGGAAAGTGGAACCACTAAGCTGTGATTGATTCTCCATCCCAGTTACCAGCAATAGTTTGGGAAGGGCCTGCTGGCTCCTGGAACCAGGGAGAGCAACATCAAACACTGCTCCTAAGTGCACCAGAAGGAAGTCTGGTTCATTAGCCAGGAGGTGGTTACCGTGTGGGGAGGGGAGAAGCCATGAGTCTCAGCAGAGAGAACTGGAGGCTTGGGGTTCAAGTCCCAGCTGCACCAACGTGTGGCATTGGGAATGTCACTCCCCACCCATGACTGGTTGGGGAGGCCCCTCTGGCATTAGAATCTTTTAATAATAATAACAACCACTTCTATACTTGGGAAACTCTGGGCCCCTTGTGTCAGGGATCACGTCTGTCTTGCTCATCATTAGAGCCCCAGAAGAGGTCCTGGCACATGGTAGGTGCTTAATAAATGGTTGTTGAATGATTGGATGGCCACCTCTTTCTATTCACACAAACTTTTACAAACCTCCTCTCATTTGATTTCATGCTGGGGTTAGTATTCCCATTTTATAGATGAGGAAACTAAGGCTCAGAGAGATTGAGACAAAGTACAAGCTGTGACATTAATTTCTGTGTGCTACTTCTCCCCAGCTTTATACTATTTGACCTTCATTTCGTCTTCCCCCTAACTTCTTTGTCATTTGAACATCCCTACACACACACACACACACACACACACACACACACACACACACACACACATCATGGTGTCCATAGGTAGAAATATGCCCATTGCTCAGATTGTCACACATGACAAAGCTGTACGTCTTTACAAGGGGGACATGACGATGACGAGGAGGGTGATGCCACAGACGCCCCAGGATCCATTCTCCCTTCCTAATGGGACCCTGAATTTGCCAACCTGATGCTTTGGGAGGAATTAACCCCACCCTCAGCTTCAGAGGCAAGTGTCAATTAACTTAAGCCACTTAGCATGTCCCATTCTTCTGGCCACAGTTATTGATAGGGAGGTGGACAGATGACCCAAGGCAGATGAATCAAGACCAACAAGACCCCCTTCCAGAACTCTTTTGAGCCACCAGGTAACTTTCTCTTTTCTACTGCATTTGAATCTAGAAACACAGAGTCACAGAAACTTCTTCAGCCATCTTAGGAACACAAGGGGAGAGTCTGACTGAGCATGGAGCTAATGTTGAGGCAGTATTGAGCATGTATGAGCTGCTGGATCAAGCTGTACCTGAAGGTCAACCTACCTCTGGCTTTTCAGTACCATGAGCCAATAAATTCCCTTTGTTGTTTGAGTTGGGTTTTCTACAACTTGTAGCTGCAGAAGAGTATCCTAACAACTATAAACAGTTTCAATAATATCCCCACAATAAACACAGTGACTGTTTTGATAGGTTTTCAACCCCACTTGTTATTAAGGTAGATTGTAGGAGAACAGGAAGGGGGGCACGGCTCCTCCAGCTCCATCCATACTGCCACTTCTCTCCACAGTTCTGTTAAATGATGACCTCAAGGTTATACTCCCAAATGCAAATCTAGGGTGAAGCCCCAGAAGCTGCTGGATAAGCATGGAGGCAGAACTTAAGAGTCCACAGCAGAGGACACTGGCCAGAGCCAGGCCAGTCTCCCCAGCTCCATCTGAAAGGAGCCGCAGCTCTCACAAACAAGTTCCTGTCTCTCAGGCAGCCTTGGTAGGAAGATCAACTTTCCATGGGCAGCGGTGACACTTAGGTAGTCCCACTCCTCCATCCCATCTTTCCATTTCTGTCCTCCACTAATCTTATCTACTGAGCAATTACCTACCGAGACATCTTAGTTTCTCAAATGATTTATTAATTTAGAAGTTCCCTGAAACCTTCAAACAAACCTCACCCAGTCAATAGAAGTTAGAACCAGAGTGGCAGAAGAGAGAGGTCACTGGGATTTGGGACTTGGGGTTTGGGTTCAAGTCCTGGCCCTGCTGCTTCCAGGATGTGTGACTTTGGGTAGCTCACGTCACCCCTCGGTGGGAGGCAAAATAATGTCCCTTCAAACTTGTCCACATCCTAATCCCCAGAACCTGTGAAGATGGCGAAAGCTACTTTGCAGACGTGATTAAAGTGAAGGATTCTGAGATTAGCATAATCAAGAGGTTATCCTGGATTATCTAGGTGGGCCCAATCTAACTACACGAGTCCTTAAAAGTGGAGAACCTTTCCCGGCTGTGATCAGAGGGAGACCTGACTACAGAAGGGTCAGAAAGACACAGCATCGTTGACTGAAGCTGGAGGAAGGAGGCTGTGAGCCAACGCAAGTGGGTGGCCTCGAGATGCTGGACAAGGCAAGTAAACAGACTCTCCCCTAGGGCCTCCAGAAAGGAATGCAGCTCTGTCAACACTTTGAATTTAGCGAGACTCATGTCGGAATTCTGACCTCCAGAACTCCACGATGATAAATTTGTATTGTTCAGCCACTGAGCTTGTGGTAATTTGTTACAGCAGCCATAGGAAACTAATACAGACATTGAGCCTCAGTTTGCTCATTTGGGAAATAGGTAACAGCACCGACCTCCGTGGAATCCTGGGAGAACTGGAGGTTGAGCGCTCAGCCCTGAAATCCCAAAGTCCAGAGTTCAAATCCAGACCTACGCAGGTGTCTCACCTCTCCACCCAAGTGGCCCACACTTTTGGACCTTGGATCTTGAGCTGCCTCACCTGGCAAGGCCAGAGCAGTACAGATTAAGGGAGAATCTTTGGGAGGGGCCAGAAGAAACAAGGGCAGGGCCCAGGTCCTGACCCAGATGCCAGGTGCATCCTGAACGTTGGGGGCGGGAAACGGCTCCCAGAGTCTCAGTCCCTCCCTCCTTCTATCCAGCCCACGGCTGACACTTTCTCCAGGGAGCGAGCAAAGGAGAACCTCTAACCCCTCACCTCAACCCAGATCCAGGTTAGACTCCCTTCTCCCCGGTTCTTTCACTGACCATTGTCCCCAGAGACTTAATAAAGAAGAAACGGGGTCACACAGTGGGCCAGAAAGATAAAACCAAATCCCAGGTCGGCCACCTACCAGCTGTGAGAATTCGAACCAATGACTTTGTCTCTGAGCCTCATTTTCCTCATCATAAAAATGGGGTAGTAAGAGTGCCTAGCTCACTCACAGAGCTGTTTATTGAGCACTACATGAATAAGCGCGTATTTAGCAAGGATTAGAAACCTAGTAAGTGTTTAACAAAGGTTATCATTAAATTCCCTTTAAGTACCTCCCCCGCGCACACACACAAACACACTCTCACACACACGCAGAGAAAGAAATAATAGCGGGGTCAGCCCAGTCAGACCTGACAAGCACTTATTAATGACCTACTGTGGGTAAGGCCCAAGCAAACCCTGGTAGAAAACTGGAGGACTTATGTCCTTTCCCTGCTGGGGGGCTTGGTCTTAGGGAAAGAGGGAGACCAGGATTCCCAGCCCAGAGGGGTGGGGCGAGGGCCAGAGCTGCTTTCTGGGAAAGGAGAGCAGACAGCAGCCTGCAGTTGGAGAGGCAGCAGAGGTGGGATGTGGGAACCCCTCGTGCTTGGCTGTCGTTTATGGAGTCTTTGGTCTGTCCCAGGCACTTTTCAGTTTTTGAATGTTTAGGTCGTTTAATCCTCACAACAGCTCTGGAAAGCACGCTATTATTATCCCCATTTTATAGACAAGGAAACTGTGCCCCAGAGTAACCGTCCCAGCTGGTAGGGGGCAGACGGGGTCTGCGGGCAGGTCCTGGCACTCCAGCGTTCCTCAGACTTCAGCCTGCGCCGGAGTCTCCCGGGGATCTTGTTAAAACGGGTCTGGCTCAGCAGGTCTGGCCGGAGGTCCAGCCGCCGTATTTCTAACACGCTCCACGGACCATACCTGGCGCTTCCAGACTCCATATTGCTGAGATTAGGATAAGTGTTCACTATTGTTGTTATTATTAATAATGAGTTTTGCTACGGTCCTTAAAGGAAAGTGGGGGCTTGGAGAGCTTAATTTGTCAAAGCCATAGAGCCGGCAAACAGCAAATGTGGGATTTGAACCCAGGGCCCTTGATCACACTAACACACCAGGTCGACGTGACACAGAAGGATGCCTGGGACGAAGGATGCCTGAAACCACCGACGAAGAGGGACTCCTTTTGGGGACGCAAGACCTCGCTTTGGGAAGCGCAGATTTCCGTGGAGCAAGTCTTGGCCCCGGGGGCTTTGTGGAGGGCCCGCCACAAGCCCCGAGCCAGCCCCAGCGAGTCCTGGCGAGGTAGGGGGTGCCTAGTTTGCCAAAGGGATTTGCGGCTGTCACCAGCCAATAGGCTCCGGCGTTTCTTCAGCATCCGGATGGCGGTGAGACGAGCCCTGTGATTGGAGGCGCCCCCCACCCCCACCCCAACCCCCGGCGCTCTGGTGCTCTGGAGCTGGGACGCCCGGGGCGCTGGCTCCAGCTGCAAGCCCGGGTTTAGTCACTAATGAGCTCGCCGCCCGCCCTAATGCCGGGCGGAAAGGCGCTAAACCCTTGCTACGGGCTCACTCCGGGGCCGAGTCGGGACGTCATGGGTCAGGGCTTGGCCGGGCGCGCCTCTCTCGCCACGCGGTTCACCCCTCCCCAGCCCGGGCCCCCCAGCATCACCAAGGAGGGCCAGAGGAAGGGCTCCGGCAGTTCTTCTGGTCCAGGCCGACATCCCTGTGTCACAGATGGGAAAACTGAGGCCCAGCAGGAAGGAACTTACCCAGGGTCAGCAGAGCTGGACTCTCTGTGGAATTCTGGTCACCCGACTGTCATCGCCTGTTCCCGTCTAGACTAAACTAGTGGCTTAGTGCTTAGGTCAGACCCTGGCACCTAGTAGGTGTTGAGTGAACCTGGGCCTTTGGGGTCATCCCAGAATTCCACAATGAACAGGTGAAAAAGACAAGACTGTGGCTGAAGACTTAGTGGGAGAAGTGAGGGGGTGGAATATTCTGGAAAGTGCAGAATAGACCTGTAAAATGTGCCTGTTTTATACGAATATCTGCTAGAAATACCAACACTACTGTCTTTGGAACCAGAATTTGCCCATTTTTCTTTTCTTTTGCTTTCACTTTGTAAAATGTAAACTCATATTCCCAGTATCAAGCCCTGGGCTGGCAATTTGCTTGAAAATTTCATTTAATCCTTTTAGCTGGAGATTATATTATCCTTGTTTTACAGATGTAGAAACTAGTTGGAATCAGAGATATTAGGTTACTTGCCCAAGATCACGTAGCTGGAAAGAGAACTGAAAAAAAAAATTTTTTTATAGAGCAGGTTCTTATTAGTTATCTGTTTTATACATATTAGTGTATATATGTCAATCCCAATCTCCCAGTTCATCCCACCACCACCACCTCCCCCCAACCCCGCGTTCCCCCCTTGGTGTCCATACATTTGTTATCTATATCTGTGTCTCTATTTCTGCCTTGCAAACCGGTTCATCTGCACCATTTTTCTAGATTCCACATATATGCGTTAATATACGATATTTGGGGACATCCCTGGTGGCGCGGTAGTTAAGAACCTGCCTGCCAATGCAGGGAACACAGGTTCAAGCCCTGGTCCGGGAAGATCCCACATGCCGCGGAGCAGCTAAGCCCGTGCGCCACAACTACTGAGCCTGCATGCCTAGAGCCCGTGCTCTGAAACAAGACAATAAACCACAACAAGAAGCCTGCGCACCGCAATGAAGAGTAGCCCCCGCTAGCTGCAACTAAAGAAAGCCCGCAGGCAGCAACGAAGACCCAATGCAGCCAAAAATAAAAATAAATAAAAAATAAATAAATTTATAAAAAATATATATATATACGATATTTGTTTTTCTCTTTCTGATTTGCTTCACTCTGTATGATAGTCTCTAGGTCCATCCACGTCTCTACGAATGACCCAATTTCGTTCCTTTTTATGGCTGGGTAACATCCCATTGTATATATGTACCACATCTTCTTTATCCATTCGTCTGTCGATGGGCATTTAGGTTGCTTCCATGACCTGGCTATTGTAAATAGTGCTGCAATGAACATTGGGGTGCGTGTGTCTTTTCGAATTATGGTTTTCTCAGGGTATATGCCCAGTAGTGGGACTGCTGGGTCATATGGTAATTCTATTTTTAGTTTTTTAAGGAAACTCCATACTGTAGAACTGAGATTTAAACCCAGATCTGTGCTTTTTTTTCCAACTGAATTGAACTAAAAGTCTGTTGAGAGCTTTCAGACTTGAAGTTCTGTGGCTCTGCTGGGTTATTTAAGACTTTTGAATCGATCTTTTTGAAAAGGGCAAAGTCAACTCTTCTGCAGCCTGGTACCTGAGTCTGTTCCCAGCCTCTCTGCCCTGGTCAGCCCACAGCTGCCAAGAGGAAGCACCGCTCTGATTCCCCAGCCTCCTCTGGAGGCTGGTCCTTGATGGAAAATATCCCAGGAAACATGCAAGAGTTTGTGCAGCAAACAGCCACTTGTCCAGTTATAGCAGAGAGAACATGAAACTGGAGCTCAGGAGAACTGGGCTATTAGTCTCATACAAGTCAATTCCACAGATCTTTCCTGATGTCGTGTGACAGATACTGTCCTGGGATTGGAGATAGAGCAACAGATAAGATACTTCCACTCTCTGCTCCTCAGTCCCCCCATCTGTAAAATGAGAGCATATGACTGGGTCAGAGGTGGCAACACACATAGCACACAGGCCACTTCTCTCCCTTCCAGCTCTCATGGCAGACATTGCTAATTGATCCCAGTGTGCTTTCCTGCTGAAACACACCTCAGCCTCAGCTCCGTAACTCCCAACAGCCACCAAACACCAAGGATAGAAGTGCCAGAGAAGATAAAATATTTTGCCTTCCCACGACTAAGGCAGCTCAGGTTCTGCCCAGCTCTGCCAGTTCAGCCAATATCTTCCAATTCTCCCAGAGCCCCCAGCCCTGTGATTTGTCTGCTCCTGGAAAGGATCCTCCATCATGATGGGTAAGACCGCTGGGCCAAGCCAGAGAGCCACAGGGCAGCCTCCTTCTGCCTCTTTCCTGGTGGTGAGAGGAAGGAGACTTAGCAAGCCCCTTAAAGAGCTGATCCCCCATGCAGCACCTCCTAGCAGGGCTGCTTCCCAACCCTCCCCAGGGAGGCTTAGCACTCCTGCGATCATACATCGTCCACCTGCCCCCCAAGACCACATTGGCTCAGACCAAAGTTGCGAAAGGAAAGAAGTAAGAAGTAGGAGCCAGGGAGGAATCCCACAGAATTGTAGCTTTTCCATATCCATCATGTTGTTGCATACCTCCAAGCCTTTACACATGCAGTTCCCTCTACTCTGACTGCTCTGCCCCCTTGTCTGCCTGAGGAGCTCTTGTTCATTCCTTGAAACTCTATTCACATATCCTCTCCTTTGGGAAGCCTTCCTTGCCCTCCCTCTAAGCAGTCACCCACTTCTTCTTGGGTATGATGTCTGTGCACTGGGCACACACTTATCATTTCTGCTGGCCCTTGTAGTGATTTGCACACTTGTCTATCTCTCTCTCTGAACTGCAAACTCCTTGAAGGCAGAACTATGTCTTATTCCATCAGGTCCTTGGCACAGACAAGGGACAAGTATCATTATCCCCAATTTGCAAGTGACTCAGCTCAGGTAAAGAGGCATGCCAAAAAGCCACCTGCTCATGACACTAGCTAAGTCAGGGCAAGGATCTGGGTGTCCAAGTTCCCCCACATTCCAAGGAGGAGAAGTGTTCCCTCCCTTTAATGCTGCATAAGAGTTGACCAACCCTGAGTGTCCATTCGTGTTTTTTCACTGTTTATATTCTGAGGCTGGAGCAGTTAATCCAAGTGGTAGGAGCTACATACTCATGCTACCACAGTCAAAAGTTTGCACCATTTGTTCCAGAAAATGCCTTTCAAGAAATCAAAAAACAAAGTGCTAATATCCTTAATAAGCAAAAAGCTGTCTCAGCTCTCCTCCACTCCCCTGCTCCTCCTCCAAGTGTGAAAAGGGCCCAGGGTCCCAGGCCCCCTTCGCTTCCTAGTTACACAAAAGAAAAAAATAGAGATGGCCAGTACACAAAGAAAAATGTGCTCAGCCCCAACTATAACAAAAGAAAGGACCAATAAAACAAATAAGATATATTTTTAGTTTACCACAATGTCAAAGATTCAAAAGGTTAGGTATTAGTATAGATACGGGGGGAAAAGGCGCTTTCATTCACTGTTGGTAAGAAAGATAAATAAATGGTATCTCTTTTGGGAGGAGTTTCTCAACAGCTATCTGTAGATACATAAAATAGAAGAGAATGCTCAATCCTCTGCTTTGTCCTAAAATTTATTTTGACATAATTTCAGATTTACAGAAAAGTTGCAAGAATAAAACAAAGAATTTGCAGCTGCCCTGCATCTAGATCAACCAGAGTCCCCAGATAGTAACATCTTACTACATTAGTGTTCTCTCTCTCCTAGTTATTTATAGTTTATATATATTTATACACTATATATTTGTTTATAGTTTATATATTAATATTTGTTTATTTTCCCAAACCACTTCATAGTAAGTTGCAGGCATGATGTCCTTTTACCATAAATACTTAAGTATGTATTTCCTGTAAGTATGGAATTCTCCTCCATAACCACAATGGTTATCAAAATCAGGAAATTAGCATCCATACAACACTCTAACCCATGGATCTCATTGGGATTTCACCAACTGTCAAAATAATATTTCAGCTAAAGAAAACTCAAGGTCATGTATCACAGCCAGTCATCATATGTTTTTGGTGTCCCTTAATCTGGAGCAGTTTCTCAGACTTTATTTGTGCTTCATGACACTGACATTTTTGAAGAATCCAGGCAATTTTTTTCATAGAATGTTCCTTAGTTTGGGTTTGTCTGATGTTCTCAGGGCTTGGCAAACTACAGCTCACAGGCCAAATCTGGCCCACTGATCATTTTTCTACAACCCATGAGCTAAGAATGGTTTTAACATTTTTAACTGGTTGCAGGGACAGGGGATCAAAAGAAGAATATTCCATGACACGTGAAAATTAAATAAACTCAACTTCCCTGGTGGCGCAGCGGTTAAGAATCCACCGGCCAATGCGGGGGACACGGGTTCGAGCCCTGGTCCAGGAAGATCCCACATGCCGCGGAGCAACTAAGCCCATGGGCCACAACTACTGAGCCTGTACTTTAGAGCCTGCAAGCCACAACTATTGAGCCCGAGGGCCGCAACTACTGAAGCCCACGCGCCTAGAGCCCCTGCTCCGCAATGAGAGAAGCCACTGCAATGAGAAGCCCGCGCACCGCAAGGAAGAGTAGCCCCCACTTGCTGCAACTAGAGAAAGCCTGTGAGCAGCAATGAAGACCCAACGCGGCCAGAAAAATAAATAAATAATAAATAAATAAAACCTTAATTAAAAAAAAAATTAAATGAAACTCAGTTTCCATGTCCATAAATAAAGTTTCACTGGAACACAACCACACCCGTTTGTTACATTCTGTCCACGGCACTTTCACCCTGCAATACGGAGTTGAGTAGTTACGACACAGACTCATCCTCTCATCACTTTTCCTGGCTGCTCAGAGCTCGACAAATTAGTGGCCCAGCTGACAGCATGCATATCACCGTAGTGCAGCCTTTTATGTTTTTATTACCAGTGCACATCCATCATGTCAAAACAAAAAAAGTGGACATTGAATGTTGCACTTTTTTGTTGTGGTAAAATACACAATACATAAAATTTACCATCGTAACCATTGTTAAGTGTACAGTTCAGTGGCATTAAGTAAGTTCACATTGCTGTGCAGCCATCACCCCCATCCATCTCCAGAATTCTTCATCTTGCAGAACTGAAACTCTGCACCCATTAAACAATAACTCCCCACCCCCCTCCCCCCAGCCCCCAGCAACCACCATTCTACTTTCTGCCTCTATGAATTTGTCTAAGTACTTTTTGTGACTGGCTTCTTTCACTTAGTTTAATGTTCTCAAGACTCATCCACTACGTCAACATAATAAAGGCCATATATGACAAACCCACAGCAAACATCATAATCAATGGTGAAAAACTGAAAGCATTTCCTCTAAGATCAGGAACAAGACAAGGATGTCCACTCTCGCCACTCTTATTCAGCATAGTTTTGGAAGTCCTAGCCACAGCAATCAGAGAAGAAAAAGAAGTAAAAAGAATACAAATTGGAAAAGAAGAAGTAAAGCTGTCACTGTTTGCAGATGACAGGATACTATACATAGAAAATCCTAAAGATGCCACCAGAAAACTACTAGAACTAATCAATGAATTCGGTTAAGGTTGCAGGATACAAAATTAATGCACAGAAATCTCTGTCATTCCTGTACACTGACGACCAAAAATCAGAAAGAGAAATTAAGGAAACAATCCCATTTACCATCACAACAAAAAGAATAAAATACCTAGGAATAAACCCACCTAAGGAGGCGAAAGACTTGTACTCAGAAAACTATAAAACACTGATGAAAGAAATCAAAGATGACATAAACAGATGGAGAAATATACCATGTTCTTGGATTGGAAGAATCAATATTGTGAAAATGACTATGCTACGCAAAGCAATCTACAGAGTCAATGCAATCCCTGTCAAATTACCAATGGCATTCTTCACAGAATTAGAACAAAAAATTTTACAATTTGTATGGAAACACAAAAGACCCCGAATAGCCAAAGCAATCTTGAGAAAGAAAAACGGAGCTGGAGGAATCAGGCTCCCCGACTTCAAATTATACTACAAAGCTACAGTAATCAAGACAGTATGAAACTGAGACACAGATGTAGAGAACAAACGTATGGACACCAAGGGGGGAAAGCGGCGGTGAGTGGGGGTGGTGGTGGGATGAATTGGGCGATCGGGATTGACATGTATACACTGATGTGTATAAAATTGATGACTAATAAGAACCTGCTGTATAAAAAAATAAATAAAATAAAATTCAAAAAAACCCAAAAAAAGCATTTAATCCACAGTTTAATTTTTGAAAAGTAAGAATCACACATTGTCTTCCAGAAGTAGCTTATCCTGAATATTTTATTATTTTCTGGCATCTGTTGAGAAGACAGTGGTTTAAAAAAAAAAAAAGACAGTTTGGTACTGGCACAAAAACAGAAATATAGATCAATGGTACAGGATAGAAAGCCCAGAGATAAACCCACATACATATGGTCAACTAATCTATGACAAAGGAGGCAAGAACATACAATGGAGAAAAGACAGCCTCTTCAATAAGTGGTGCTGGGAAAACTGGACAGCTGCATGTAAAAGAATGAAATTAGAACACTATGTAACACCATACACAAAAATAAACTCCAAATGGATTAAAGACCTAAATGTAAGACCAGACACTATAAAACTCTTAGAGGAAAACATAGGAAAAACACTCTTTGACATAAACCACAGCAAGATCTTTTTTGACCCACCTCCTAGAGTAATGGAAATAAAAACAAAAATAAACAAATGGGACCTAATTAAACTTCAAAGCTTTTGCACAGCAAAGGAAACCATAAACAAGACAAAACGACAACCCTCAGAATGCGAGAAAATATTTGCAAATAAAACAGCGGACAAAGGATTAATCTCCAAAATACACAAACAGCTCATGGAACTCAACATCAAAAAACAAACAATTCAATTAAAAAATGGGTGGAAGATCTAAATAGACATTTCACCAAAGAAGACATACAGGTGGCCAAGAAGCACATGAAAAGCTGCTCAACATCACTAATTATTAGAGAAACGCAAATCAGAAGTACAATGAGGTTATCAACTCACACCAGTCAGAATGGCCATTATCAAAAATTCTACAAACAACAATAG
>NC_041216.1:20688294-20701562 GCF_002837175.3 Physeter macrocephalus
TATATACAATGGAATATTACTCAGCCATAAAAAGAAACGAAACTGAGTTATTTGTAGTGAGGTGGATGGACCTAGAGTCTGTCATACAGAGTGAAGTAAGTCAGAAAGAGAAAAACAAATACCATATGCTAACACATATATATGGAATCTAGAAAAAAAATTTAAAAAGGTACTGATGAACCTAGCTGCAGGGCAGGAATAAAGACATAGACATAGAGAATAGACTTGAGGAGACGGAGCAGGGAGGGGGAAGCTGGGGCGAAGTGAGAGTAGCATAGACATATATACACTACCGAATGGAAAACAGGTAGCTAGCGGGAAGCAGCAGCAGAGCACAGGGAGATCAGCTCGGTGCTTTGCAATGACCTAGAGGGGTGGAGGACACGGAGCAGGGAGGGGGAAGCTGGGGCGAAGTGAGAGTAGCATAAACATATATACACTACCGAATGGAAAACAGGTAGCTAGTGGGAAGCAGCAGCAGAGCACAGGGAGATCAGCTCGGTGCTTTGTGACCACCTAGAGGGGTGGGATAGGGAGGATGGGAGGGAGGCTCAAGAGAGAGGGGATATGGGGACATATGTGTGCATATGGCTGATTCACTTTGGTGTACAACAGAAACTAACACAGTATTGTGAAGCAATTATACTCCAATAAAGATCTATTAAAAAATAATAATAATAAAAAAGATCCATCCATGTTGTAGCATGTGTCAGAATCCCCTTCCTTTTAAGGCTGAATAATATTCCATTGTATGTATGTGTCACATTTTTTAATCCATTCATCCGTTGATGGACAAATGGTGCACTTTTAAGGTGCAGTGGGGTGTGTATTATTTTTTTATCTAATTAGATGGCAAAGTATTGTGCTTATTACACAATGACAGTATATCTGTGCTAAAAGAATACAATGTGTCTTGGTCCACAGCGCCTAAAATATTTACTATCTGGCCATCTATACAAAAGAGATTGGCCGACCCCCATTTTGGTTTATCCTGGCTTCACCGCAGCCTTGGAGCTGGACTGCAAGTCTGAATCCATTGCATGCCAATGTTGGCATGGTTCCCATTTCAAATATAGGCTCAGATGCTCACCCTTTTATCTACAACTTTACGTGGGCTTCCAACAAACGCACTTGACACTTTCCTCTTAACTGTGCCAACACAAGCCCTGTACCTGGCCAAGAACCATCCTCCGCCCCCTTCCACACCCCCAAGCCAGCCCTGTCCTTTCTTGCCCAAACATCAATCATTCTGTAAGTATTTCCTGATTCCTCTTCTGTACCCAGCCCTGGGGATGTTGACACTTGAGGAACGCGGGGGGTGGGGGGGGGAGTGATGCTTATGTACCAGATTTGTCCCTGCCTTCCCCACCCACATGCTCAGCATCTTCCTGAAATTAATCATAGAATCTGCAAATTACAGGATCTGAGACACAAAGGCTCCTCAGCATGTGTGAATTATAGCAGCGGTCCCCAACTTTTTGGCACCAGGGACCGGTTTCGTGGAAGACAATTTTTCCACGGACGGGAGCAGGGGAGGGGAGGATGGTTCAGACAGTAATGCAAGTGATGGGGAGCCATAGGGAGCGCCAGATGAAGCTTCACTCGCTCACCTGCCGCTCACCTCCTGCTGTGCGGCCCAGTTCCTAACGGGCTGCGGACCAGTAGCTGTCTGCAGCCCGGGGCTTGGGGACCCCTGAATTATAGAACCTCCAAGTTTCTAAACTCTTGGGTTAATAAAAGCTTAGAATGGAAGAAATATATGACCTTAGACCAGTAAAATGTTAGGATTAGGGAATCTTAGGGTGCTAAATTGTTAAAAATAAAAAACATTAAAACGTCCAAGCCTTGATCACGTGGTATCCTCGGCCCAGCTTGCCCTTCCCCTCTTTTCTCACCTCCCTACCTCTCCCTGTTGACAGTCTAGCCACTCAAGTGTCTCTCCAAATGTCCATCAGGATGTGTCCCTTCATTCCCCTGGGCAGAGGTCAGAGCCCTCCTCTATCCTCAGGTTCACCTCAGGACTACAAGTCACTTTAATTCTCAGAGCCTCAGACTCCCATCTGCAAGATGGGAAGAATAAAAGTACCCCCCGCCAAAGGGTTGTTGTAGGAGTGAAACTGGAGAACACGGGAAACACTGATCCCAGTGCTGGACACATAACATTAGCTGAGGAGCTCGGGGGTGGGGGGGGTGCTCTGGCTCCAGGGCCCTTGCTGAGTGCTCCAGACACAGGGGCTCTGTGGGCACTTGCAGAACTAATTGAACATGGTGTTGAACCTGAGCCCAGGAAGAAGCGGGGTGGGCACCTGGCAGGGAGGTGCCCATCCAGGAAGACTCCCTGCAAGAGGGTGGATTGCCTTTGCCAGGATGCATTTAGATGATGGTGGAAGATGAGGGTCAAGTGTGGGGTGAGGCCAGCGTGTGATTTCACCCCAGCATTGGAATAGATGACAGGTCAGAGGGAGGGGCTGGGGGAGAAATGGGGGAGTCAGTCATCTAGCCTGGTAACGGGTTAAGGTTTTAGTTCTGAGAGGACTCACCCTAGCAAGCAAGGAAAGGAAGAGTGCATTTATTGAGCACGTACTGTGTATCTGGTGCTGTGCTGAACACTTGACGTGGTTTGGTTTGGTCCTCACCAAGGCCCGGCATTGAGATTGAAAGTATAGCAGGAGAGCCAGGGGGACCTGGGTCCAAATCCCAGCTCTGCTACTTCATGGCTGTGTGACATTGGGCAGGCCACAGCCTCTCTGAGTCTGTTTCCTCATCTGTAACACAGGGATAATGATAAGAGGTTAAACTAAATAATTTGTCAACACTTGACTATTTTTGACCTATAAAAATGGCAATTTCACGTGATTCAAACTAAAATCTACACTGGCAGTTTGCTGGGAGGATTAAATTAATTAATCCACTTAACGACGTTTGGCCCAATGTCTGGCACATTGTACGTACTCAATAAACAGTAGCTTGTCTTTCTAATTGTCCTCATGCAACAGATGAAAAACACTGAGGCTCAGAGAGGTTAAATAACTAGTCCAAGGCCACCCAGATGGCAGGCAGCAGAGAGAAAATTCAAACCCGGATGCAAACCTACTCCTCTCTGGAGGGGGTGGGATAGGGAGCAATGCCTGAGTCTATGCGGCTCTAGCCAGGCCTTCTTTCCACACTGCCGGCTGGATCCTGGGGGCTGGAGCCCACACTCATTAACCACACACTCCGGCTCCCCCCCCCCTCCAGGGGCCTGTATCGCAACCCCACCTACCATGAGTTGGATCCTGTCCTGGGACCAGGAGCACAGCAGTGAACAAGACAGAGGGAACGACCCCTCCAGGCTCACAGGGAGAGGGTGCAGGACAGGCAATTATCAACACAAATAAGTAGGGCTGCCAGATAAACTACAGGACACCCAGTTAAATTTGAATTTCAGGTAAACAACAAATAATTTTCCATGTCCCAAGCAATACTTGGAACCTGGGATAATTAACCATTGTTTATCTGAAACTCCGATTTAACTGGGTGTCCTGTGTTTTTTTGCCTACTTAAGGTATTTTCAGCTGGTAACAAACAATCTGAGGAAGCTAAGCTAGGGCGATTTTTGTGATAGAGAGTGATGGGGGCGGGGTCTACTTTAGCCAGGATGATGGGGGTGGGGGGTGGACCTGAATAAGGAGGAAGACCCCACCCACTTCCAATTTCTTCAGCTGCATCCTGGCTTCTAAGATTAGACTCATTATCACTATAAAAACCTTATAATTGTCCTGAGGAGCCAAGCAAAAGCAGAGAGATTCAGTTGGGTGTCATGTAGACACCTGTAACAGGGTGGCCCCGAAAGGAAGTCTTTGAACAGAGTTCAGAACAGAATCAAGGAGTAAATCCATCAGTTGAACCCAAACCCAAACCCAGGCACTGAGCCTCAAATCTGACTTGAGAAATGGGGAATGTGTAAATTGAACTCACAAGAGCCAGGCTACATAACCACTCCCTTTTTGTGGTTTTTTTTTTTTTTTTTTTTTTGCGGTACGCGGGCCTCTCACCGCTGCGGCCTCTCCCGTTGCGGAGCATAGGCCCCGGACGCGCAGGCTCAGCGGCCGTGGCTCACGGGCCCAGCCGCTCCGCGGCACGCGGGATCCTCCCGGACCGGGGCACGAACCCGCGTCCCCCGCATCGGCAGGCGGACTCTCAACCACTGCGCCACCAGGGAAGCCCACCACTCCCTTTTTAGATGATGGGAGATCCTGTTCAAGTGACGATAAGTGGGACTCGTGTCCCATCAAGGTCATGGGCAAAAACCTAAGTCTAAGCCTGAGGTTTCTGTGGACAATTAGGGAATCTTAGAGGAGATGATTACCCCAAAATGGCTTGGGAGGTCAACCCCAAAATTTGCTTGAGGTGGTAAAATCCTTGACTTGGTGAGCCCACCTCTCTTAAGCATGAAAAGAATTGAGTAAAAAAAAAATTTAAGAGAATCAAACATATAGTAGTTACATGTTTGTGTTAAAAAAAATAATGGGCGCATGTTTGGAATTTTAAGTATTTGAAATATTTAAAAGAATGTGCTGTATGGGAATAACAGATCAGCCTTAAGTTTCTAATTTAAAATGCATAAACAAATCATTGATTGATTTAGACTTGTGATTTTTAAGTCAAAATCTTACTAAATTTGTCAACAGTATTAAAATAGTTATAAGAATTTAAATTCACCATATTTATAAATGTAATTATTAGATTTCTAAGATCTATTTAAGTGCTTGAGAGAATTGTGTCATTACAGCAAGTGAAGTATTTTAAAAAGAAACTGAATATATTAAATTTATAAGTGTAGTTTAAGATGTTTAAGCCTGTTTAATTAACCAAGATTATAAAAGAAACATTCATCCAATGGCCCCTTAAAATTATTTTATAAGTTGCTATATTCGTAAAAGAAGATTTTTAAGCTAACTCAAAGACTAAAGTGAGATTGTTGAATTTATAAATATAATAAATTGAACATCATAAATTAACAATTTTTGAAAACCAAAGGAGAGTCTGAATCCTTTTTTCTACTCAGACAAGCCACCCTCAAGGACACCAAAAACTCACGTTGACACTCATGTAACAATAGCTGTGGAAATTAAAATCAGGTCACCTGCTCCCACTTTCCCAGTGATTTGAGGTCCTCGCAGGGGTCGCCAGACTGTCCAGATGGACTGGGCACTCTCTGGCGAGGCCCAGGGTCTCTGGACTGCTCATGTCACCTTCTACAGACAACCAGCCTCTTGGCTTCAGCCCTCATAGGTAATGCTGTATCCAGACCCTGCCCACCAGTAACAGCAGCACCTACTATGTACCAGGGGCTTTATGTGCTTTATCTCATTTCATCGTTTGAACAATCACGTGAAGATACTTTCAATCACCCGCATTTTACAGGTGGCAACTTGGAAAGGTGAAGACACAGAAAGGTAAAGCAGCACTAGGATTCAAATCCACGCTGCCCAACTCCAGGGTTCTCCTGGCTGTGTCATCGCAAACTTCCCCCTAAAGAATGGAATCCGTCTAATTAACTAACAGAACGAGCCCCGTCTTTCTTCCTTCTTTGAGCGCTGAGGCTGAGGGTTCCTTGTGCCATTGGTGCCCCCTGCTGGAAGCTGGGAATATGGCACTGCCATTGACAACCACTCAGAGAGGAGCTCACCTGAGGTTTCTACCCAGCAGAGGGACAGAAAGGGCTCCAAGTTCCAAGATTTCTAGGACCCACCCCGGAAAGTTTTTCAACCTCCAGTTTGCCCCTAAGGTTAGTTCCACTGTCCCATCTGGGCCCTCATCACTTGTCACTTGGAGTACAGCCTCCCACCTGCTCTCAGAAGTCCCTCCCACCTACCCTCACCTGCAGCAGAGAGAAATCCTACTTTCCCTGGCTCCCTACCACCCAAAGAATCCAGCCAGAATGCTCTCTGGCCTGGCAATTGAGGTCTCCATGGCTTATCCCGGGACTGTTTTCCTGGCTTTGCTCCCAAAATATCCCCCCACAATTTACCCTGCCCCTCCACATTTCCTTTCCTTGGCTGTGCTCTGCCTCCTGCCAGGAATACCCTTCCCCCATCTCTGCTTGTCACACTCCTAGCCAACCTTCAAAGGTGAGTTCAAAGGCCACCTCTTCCATGAAGCCTTCCCTTCTTTCCTCAACTTGAATTAACTTCTCCCTTCTCTCTTGAAGCAGAGGCTGTGCATACCAGCCAGACTTCCAGCAGCACCTGTATCTCTGCCTGAAGTCTTTCTCTTTGAGTAGACAACAAACCAGGAGTGCTGGGGAATTACCCCAGTCCCCACCCAGGTGCAGCCTTCCACCCATGGTACAGGTGGAGTATGGAGGATGAACACCCCAGCTCCCTCGCCCCTCGCTGGGATAACTGAGTTAGTGCTCCACAAGCAGCAGTTGCCCACCAAGGTAAATCCCGTTATTCCCTAACCTTTACCGCCGTGATTCCTCGCTCCCTGACTGGTGTTTCCTGGCACTGCCTCTCAAATAAACAACTTGCACTGAATTCCTGCCACAGGACCTTCTTCCCGGGGAACACTCACTAAGCTGTCAGTGCAGTCCCTCCATGGTACTTAGCTGATGCCTTTGCTATAGCACTGGTCAGCAGAGGCCTTGACTGATGACTATTAAAACCACAGGCGAGATGAATCAAGCTCTTTCTACGTGCCTGGCCCTTTATATGTACTATCTCATTTAATCTTATGACAACCTGGGAAGTAGGGGTCATGGTTACCCCATTACACAGAATAGAAGATCAAGACTCAAGTAAAATGGCTTGTCCAAGGTCTCAAAAGCTAGCAAGTGTCAGAGCTGGGGTTTAAATCTAAGAGGACTTCTTCTAGAGATGGAGAATTTAACCATCGCATAGGGTGTAACAAGAATAATTATAGCACCTACGTCCAGGTAGTTATAAATGCCTAAGAAGCCTTCTTATAAAAGGGTATGTGTGTGTATGTGTGTGTATGTGTACACACATGTCTTATAGATCACACACCTTCTCCTGCCCAGCCCAATGCCTGGCACATACTCAGTGATTATTTATTAAGCTTGTTAGAGTGAATCAACAACCCAGGCTCAAGGGACCAAGGCATTAAGGCAACAGGACATCCATAAAGGATGAGGCTCAAAGGACCTGGCTCTGCTACCAATAGGCTTGGGCAGGTCACTGCCCCTCTTCAGGCCTCACTCCCCCTTCTCTGGGCCTCAGTTGCCCCTCTGTCCAGGGAGGGGACCCTACTTTAAGGGACTGGACCTCACACAGAGTCCCTGAACCCTGACCCCAAATGCCTGTGGGGGAGAGGGTCCCAAAAGCTAAAGGAAGGAGCTGAGTGAGGCTGGACAGAGACAGGAGGCATCCTTGATCTCTCAGATTCACGCTGGCTAGTACCTTTTCTCAGGTGAGAAAAACCTCCCTCCTCTCCGCTTCTAAAAATGGGGATCTGGCGCCACCTTGTGGTCACCACCTCTTCCATCCTCCACCACATTTTCTTTTCTGTATCTTCTTGTCACAGACCTCACTGATGCCCTCTGGGAACTCCAGAGCAATTCCACTCTCTCCACCAAATATGTATGTACTATGCCCAGGCACCAAGGCTCAGCCCAGGAGGGATGATCACAAACAAGGTGGCCACAGTTCCTGCCTAACAGTTTAGAAGAGTCTGGACCAGCACTGCCAATAGAAATATAATACAAGCCACAAGTGCACATTTCACATGTAGTTTTCAATTTTCTAGTAGCCACATTTTTTTTAATTAAAAGAAATAGGTGAAATTAATTTGACTAGTATTTTTATGTAACCCAGTACATCCAGAATATTATCATTTCAATAGGTAGTCAATATATTTTTAATTACCTTTTATATTTTTTATTTTTTGCACACTAAGTCTTTGAAATCTGTGTATTTTACACTTCCAGTGCATCGAAATTGGGATTAGCCACATTTGAAGCGCTCAGTAGCCCCAGGCGGCAACAACTACCTACCATGTTGGACAGCACAGGTCTACACAGACCGGTCAGCTTAATCTGGCCCCATGCCAGCTCTTCAGAGGTTTCACCCATCACATCTTCTTCAGGGTCCACATTCATAGCTCTGCTGTAGGGGTGCGGAGGGATTCAGAATCCAAGTTCTGTCTTCCCACTGAGCTGGGTTTGAATCTCAGTGACTAAGATAGGACGACATAGGCAAGTCAATTTACCCTTTGAAATGTAAAGTGAGGGTGCCTCGGGTTGCAGCAAGAATGCCTGGCAAGCAGAGGCACGTGAGAAAGATGCTCGACATCGCTAATCATTAGAGAAATGCACATCAAAGCTACGATGAGCTACTACCTCACCCTGGTCAGAACGGCCATCATTAAAAAGTCTACAAATAACAAATGCTGGAGAGGGTTTGGAGAAAAGGGAACCCTCCTACACTGTTGGTGGCAATGTAAGTTGGTGTAGCCACTAGGGAAAACAGTACAGAGGGTCCTCAGAAAACTAAAAATAGAATTACCATATGATCCAGCAATCCCACTCCTGGGCATATACTCAGACAAAACTATAATTCAAAAAGATACATGCACACCTATGTTCACAGCAGCACTGTTCACAATAGCCAAGACATGGAAACACCCTAAATGTCCACTGACAGATGAGTGGATAAAGAAGATGTGGTACCTATATACAATGGACTATTACTCAGCCATGAAAATGGACGAAATAATGCCACCTGTGGCAACGTGGATGCAACTAGAGATTATCATACTAAGTGAGGTAAGTCAGAAAGAGAAGGACAAATACCATATGATATCACTTGTATGTGGAATCGAAAATATGACACAAATGAACCTATCTATGAACCAGAAACAAACTCACAGACATAGAGAAGAGACTGGTGGTTGCCAAGGGGGAGGGGTTGGGGGAGGAATGGAGTAGGAGGTTGGGGTTAGCAGATGTAAACAATTATATATGGAATGGGTAAACAGCAAGGTCCTACTGTATAGCACAGGGAACTATATTCAGTATCCTGTGATAAACCATAATGGAAAAGGATATTTTGAAAAGAATGTATATATATGTATAACTGAATCATTTTGCTGTACAGCAGAAATTAGCACAACATTGTAAATCAAATATACTTCAAAAAGAAAAAAAAGAATGCCTGGTAAGAAGTCAGTGCTCCATAAATAATGACCTCGTGCATCAGAGCATTAACCCACTTTTTGGCACCATGAAGGCTATCTTTAAGTGTCAACTTGGCTTGGCTCTGGCTCCCCAGTTGTTTAAGTCAGACACCAGACTAGGTGTTGCTATGAAGGTATTTTTTATTTAGATGTTATTAACATTGAAATTAATAGACTTTGGGAATTCCCTGGTGGTCCAGTGGTTACGACACAGAGCTTTCACTGCTGAGGGCCTGGTTCAATCCCTGGTTGGGGAGCTAAGATCCCACAGGCCTCCTGGCATGGCCAAAAAAATAAAATAAATCAATAGACTTTGTGTAAAGCAAGTCACCCCCCCCTCCCCATAGTGTGGGTGGGTCTCAAGAGCAAAGACTGAGGTTTCCAGAAGAAGAAGAAATTCTGCCTCAAGAACACATCATAGAAATCCTGCCTGAGTTTCCGGCCCGCAAATATCAGACTCAAGACTGCAGCATCAACTCTTCCCAAATTCCAGCCAGCCTGCTGGCCTACTCTGCAAACTTCAGAATTGCCAGCCCGAACAATGGCATGAAGCAGTTCCTTAAAATAAATTTCTGTAGGTGACAGTAGCCCCGGAAGGATTTGAAGGGTGAGTATAGAGCAGGACACACGTCCCTCATCCTGAATACCTATGGTATTAGCGGCTGAATAACTGCCTGGCTCCAGTCACTGCATAAATATAACAATGTAACACCCCAGCTCTGCCCTCCTCCTAAGTGGAATACCTGGCAGGACCAAGGGCAGGAACAGGAGCAGAATTACTGCCCCATACCAGAGCCCATCCTTCACTGGCTGGCCAGGGAACCCTTCCAACGGAGTAGGATGAGGGAGTGGGCTTTGCTGGGGAAAAGGGGATGTGAGGGACCAAGGAAAGGCCCAGGGTGTGGGGAGCTGCTCTTGAGGGCAGAGCTGGGGGGAGAGGAGGTCCCTGGGCACAGAGTAGCTGCCTTGGGGATGATGACCCAGGCCCCATCACCTTACCACTCTGGCCTCCGGTCAAAATTCCTGTCGAATTCAGCTCCACATGGCAGCCAGAGTGATTTGCCTGAAGCACGCATCGTGTCATTGCCACGTTTCAAGGTCCTTCCTAGGCTTTCCTGTGACCTTAAGATACAGCCAAAAGTCCTCTTCATGACTTATACAATGAGGCATTGTGTGACATGGCCATGGCCAGGCCAGACTCTCCCCATCCCCGGCCCTGGCCAGCTGGAACTCACCAGGCCTTACATGTGTACTTCCCTCTGTCAGGAACGCTCTTTCATCTTCCCCTCCCTATGTCCAGCCCACCCTCCTGGTGTCACCTTGGACACCCAGCTCCATCCCGTTATTCTGCGTGGCAGCCCTGCTTCCCCTCCTCTGGGCCCCCAGGGTCCTGGCTCAGTGGCCCCTCCAGAGCTTCTGTATTTGAGGATCTTAGACACAGCCATCTGCTTGGATGGCTTCGGGGGGGCCTAAAGGTGATCACAGGGCACCCCCCTGCTCCCGCCCTCCCACTCCCTCGAGGCCACAGCTGTACTATGGCTGCCTGTTTTCACATCTCAGACCACCTGGCACCCGGTACAGCCTGACACACAGTGGTTCACTGAATAATGTCCACTCTGTGCCCTGGGTTCCTTCCTTTGCTATCTGGCTGGAGGACCTTGCACCATCCCTGTCCCTCTCTGAGTCTCCTCGGCTAATTAGAACCTTGCTTTGATTTGCAGACTCTGAAGTTCTGGACAACATGAAGGGGTATGAATGTATGCTTGTGACACATTGCAGAGGTCTTTAAAGTGTGATATCAAATAGCATGTACAGCCAGAAGCCTATTTTTACAAAAAGTTAACTATATACAGCCATAGAAAATAATTACCATCTACTAGGACTTGAGTCTGTAGGCCTAATGCACTAAGCATTTTGCTGTGTATCAGCTGGTTATTCCTTACAACCCTGTGGGCTGGGTATTGCCAGTATCTCCTATACAGAGGTAGAAACCGAGGCCCAGAGAGGTCCCCAAGCTACTGAGGGGCTGAGCTGGATTTGACCTCAGGTTTGCCAAGTCCAAAGGTCATGCATGCTCTTCACCGCCAGGCTGGTCGATGCCTCTGTGCAAATTGGGGATAATAATAGCTCCCAGCTCTTAGGGTTATTGGGAGGATTAAATGAGCTAAGAGGTGTGAAGCCCTTAGAGCAGCTCTTGGCCCAGCCTAGGGCTCAGTAAGCGCAGTCACCCACAGCAGCATCAGACTGCCTCTGCGTGGGCCCTGTGAGGTCACATGCCAAAGTGTTCACAATGTTCATCTCTAGCCCTGGGGTCATGGGAGACCTTTTTAAAAATTATTTTTCCAAAATGATCAGGTAGGGGAATTCTCTGGCAGTCCAGTGGTTAAGACTTCACCCTTCCACTGCAGGGGGCACAGGTTCGATCCCTGGTCGGGGAACTAAGATCTCACAAGCCTAACGGAGAGGCCAAAAAAAGAGAAAATAATCAGGTGTTACTTGTGTATTTCTTCCTTTTTAAATTCTTGCATGTATGATGCCATCAGTGAACTTGAGGACAAGGCAGGCCCGTGAATTATCTGGGTCATCTCCCCAGTCCCCCCACCAAGGCCTGGAACAGCGAGAGACAGCTCAGACGAGCTTCTCCCAGCCCAGCTTCTCCAGCCACTTGCTTGTCAGGAGCCAGACTGAGTTGGGGGTGTGAGGTGCAGGTCGGTGCCAGAACTGGCCCGAGCTAAGCCTGCCCTTTGCTGGCCTTCCCCAAAAAGCACAATGAGATGCCTCGTGGCTCTTCCGGGCCCCAGGGGAGCAGCCGTGATGGCTGAGACCTCCGGCCCTGATCCACCAACAGCTGTGACCACTCCAGCTATTTTAAACCCTTGGGCACCCGGAGGCTCCCATCCCACCAACCAGGCGCTGTGGCCCAACACTGCAGGCCCTGAGCCAGGGACGGGAGCCCTGAGCATGTGTCAGCCGGGCCTGGGTGGGATTTTTCTTTTTAAGAAGAGGGAGTTTCACTTATTGAGCGCTTGCCTGTGCCAGAGACTGTGCTAGTGTTTTCCGTACATTGTCTCATGTCATGTCATCCTTACATCTGGGCAGAGAGATCACTTCATTCACAGATGAGGAAAATGAGGCTCCATACGGCAGGCTGGGTGAACTGTCCAGGTTCCACAAAGGCGGGGCTGGGATTAGAACTTGGGATTCGCCTTCTGCCAGTTAAGAGACAACATTCCTTCCCTGCTCTTACCCGCTTTGCCCCTGCCGTCCACCCCCAACCCTCCCACCTCACCCCTGCAAGTTCCTGTCCTGGCTCTGCCGCTCTTAGGCGCTATGAGAGACCAGACCGAGGGCGAATTCTTGAACCTTTTGTCGGCTCGCTTTCTTCATCTGTAAAGTGGTGGGGTTATTGGGAGGGTATAATGATCTAATTCCAATGCATGAAAAGTGCCGCTGGAACAGCACCTGGCATGCAGAAAGAACGCATTAAGAGCCCACTGTTATTTGCTCTCTCCTGGCAATCACCACCTCTGCCTGATGTTATCACTCCCCTGCTCCTGGGATGACCTGCCCAGGCCCGGGTCGGGTCGGGGTGCGGTGCTTCTCCCCCCACCCGGAGCCCCAGTGGGTGAAATGAGGGTGCTGTGTTCTATGATGTCCAGGAAGGTGGGGACCCTGGCATACGCCCCGTATCTGCCTCATAGTAGGGGCTCAAAAGTAATTCTGGTAGAGGGATGCCGGGACAAGAGTCCACCTCAGAGGCCTCGAAGTCAGCTCTGAGCTGCACAAGTTTTTTACCTCTTTGGCAGGTGGTCACCCTGCCTCCTGACTGGACGGTGCACTCAGCGGCCGCGGGAGCCTATCAAAAGCTACCAGCGTCTCCCTGGGTCTGTGCACCTTGAGGACAGATGCCCCCCGAGCCCGATTCAGGCCTTCCTCCTTCCCCACCCACATTCTTCCTAGGTGCCGGCTACCCAGGAACAGCTGGGGTCTTGGCTATCTCCTAATTTGGACTGCCTCGAGGAGGCCGGAGGCCGCTGGGGTCAGGAGTCTGGGTGTGTCTCAGCCCTGAGCCCTTGTGAGCCCTGCCCCTC